>NW_022280045.1:859254-863385 GCF_004355925.1 Anarrhichthys ocellatus | reverse complement strand
CACACACACACACACACACACACACACACACACACACACACACACACTTTCTTTCATTCTTTGTCAATGTCTCTGAGTCACGACTGACATCACTGTCTGCCGCGGCTGAGGACAACGGGCCCTGCCTTGAGAAGTGGCCAATCACGAGAGCGGAGCTGCTGTTGGAAGTGTGCGTGAGCCGTTGTTTCAGCTGGAGTTGGGCAATCGTCCCGTGTTTACCAACCTAGATAAGACTTGCCGGTTACACTCTCACCCCTCCATTACTTTTTTCTTCTTCCAAAAAACGACAAATAAGTGACCAATGAATGTTATAAGGGCAATTTGAAATCTAAATTTTGGCTCAGAAGTGCACTTGTGCCTTCATCTGAGCTTAATCGAAAGTGTTTTTTCCCCTCCAATATCTAAATGAGGCTAAGTCACGTGCCTTCTTCTCTGTGTCAACCTTTAAATGGCTTTTTAATTCTCTATTTCCTGCCAAATCAAGTGAATTGACCTTAAACAACGAGGCACTGAGTGTTGGCCAGGGAACAAAACTCTCAGATTTGGAGAGCAAACAAAGACATCACCTACCGCAGCGATTCCTTAAAATAAAATGAAATAAGCAGTCATTTAAAGTCAGCGATAAGTGGAGGCTCTGGCCTAGAAAGTGGGACTGCTATATGCTTATTTGAATCTCAAATCCTAAAGGCACAGCTCCAACTTTTGAGTTGATAAAATCCACTTTTTATTGAAGTTTTTAACTTTCAATTGAAGGATTGAACTTTACTAAGCTTTTATTTTGGTGATATCGAATGATAAACTGCCCTCTTTCTCCCCCAAAATGTATCCTTGGTGTTTGAGAATGTGCCGTCAGGTGCAAGGATTCATCCCTAGTGGCTGTGAGGCGCCATGTCAGTCTCCACAGATCACACAGCGAACCGTCATAGTTGACTTTTACCGTCCTCAGAGACACACGGTGTGAGGGGCAGTAAAAAGGTGCAGAACTTTGTGGAAAAAACACAGGCACATATCCACAATAAAACGTCTTCCATGGGGAAACAAATCAAATGATCCTTGTGACATTTAAAACTTTTGAAACTATTAAATTGCCACATTTAAACTCACAGAACTTTTTTTTTTTTGCAACTCTCCAGCAGCGCTTAACTATGCAAACAACTGATTGGCAATCTGTCTGACTGACGCAGACAAACAAACAAAAGTTCTGAGGACTAGACTGAAATCTCCATCCTTCAACCGCCTTCAAGTGCTGCGAGAGGAGAGAGCAGGCGAGACTGATAAGCCCCCCCCCCCCCCCCTCCTTAAGTTCAGACGGCGCGCGTGAATTATAAAGAGGATATGCATCTCAAAAGGACGCGGCGGGAAAAAGAAAAAAAAGTAACCGAGGGGGAAAGCGAGGCTTCAAATGAGCGAGAATGTCAGAGGAGAGTTGGAGCTCTGAGCTTGTGTTTACCTCCGTCTCAAGTCGGAATGAAGAACTTGGGACTGAAGGGAGAGAAAGGGCGGGGGGGCAGAAGTGACCTGACTGCCAATGACCCCAAACCTCTATTTAAAGCTTCACCGATGGCACGTTTACCTCCCGGCCTCATCTCTGGAAGTCAAGACTGACTCAAGGGGTGCTGATTTGGGGGCGGTGTTTAGTTGAGGATGGGTGCTGAGCACCTCGGCTAACAGCAGGCGATGACAGCTCTGCCTGCTGCGCTCAAACGGCAACACAACGATCACTCAGAGGGGGAAAATGCAGGCGTGCGTTGCTATCGTTTACAAAAAAAAAAGAGAAGGCAAACATACAAAACAGGAAAATAAAGGCATGTTGGAGCGAGGGACCATAAAGTACAGTGAAACAAAACCACCTGGCCCCTTGTGCTTAAATTGGGGAAAAGAGGAGGCAGAGGGGTGAATCAACTGGTGGTCCGGCAGCTGCATCCCACCAGTGACCTCCATCAATGTGTGGCGTTTTTCATTCATTTATTTATTTATTTTAAATCTGTGTTACTGCGTTTTACTGAACAAAAGCTGAACTTACCAGGATCCCGGCAAACTGCTTCTCTGCCATCCTTCAGGGACCTCGTCGGCAAAGATCCCCAGCCTCTCTGCTGCTGCTGCTGCCGCCTCTCTCTCTCTCTCTCTCTCTCTTTCTGGGATGGACTCGTCTGCCTCTGGCTATCGCTGTAGTTTTCTGAGGTGGCGTTCGCTCGAGTGTCTCGGTCTCCCCCCTCGTTGCCTCTTCTGCGTTGCTTGCGAGTGTCTCGCTGGAGTGGCGTTGCCGCTTTGTGTCAATTCTGCCCTAATCCAGAAACTTTTCTATGCTGTGAAAGGAACATGTGACAGACGGAGAGGGGTAGAGGGGGGGGGGGGCGTGGATAGGGGTGGAGGCAAGGCAACACTTTTTAGTTACTTGTCCCTCTTGTTCAAAATTCCTCCGTCTCTGTTTGTGACCTGCTACAAGGTAAAAAAAAAAAAACTCCACAACAACAAAACACACAAAATCAACAGTTTGCACTTCGATGGACTAAGCGGTTACTGAGAGGTGGAAGTTAAACCTCTGAGGAATCTGTTAGCGAGGATGCAGAGAGCGAGAGAGAGAGAGAGAATTTAGAAAACATGTAACAGATTTGCATTTTGTAGCAAAGCAGCTGCCATAACAAAGTGCCCTTTTGTGTAAAGAGATTAACTGTTAGGGTAACGTTCAGACTGCCCACCGACTGCCGCTGACAGCCAAACTGGAAAAGAACACTTGAAAAAGAGCCTGGATCCAGAGGAAAGTGGCAAAAAGTACTTCTGACAGAGTGAAATGTATCTGAAATGGTGGCGAGTTACTTACTACTACATTTTGTCTGTCCCCCCCCCCCCTTTTTAAAGTAATAAGCTAAATATTATTTTATTTTTTACCTGTGATGAATTTGATCGTCAAAAATCAACTCCTGTGATATTACTGTAATAAAGCATGCATTGCTTTTTGAAGATATTACATTTCTGCAATGCCATTTAATTAAAAATAATCAGTGGACACCTGGAGAACTTCTCCAGGATGAAGTACTGTGTATTGCCATGACTGATTCATCTGTAGATTATTCTCTAAATTAATCGATTAGTTGTTTTTTTAATGTACGTCACAATTTTCCAACAACCCAATAGTCCAAAACCCACACACAAAAAATAATGATAAATCAAATATCAAAATAGCTGCTGATTAATTTTCTGCTGATAGACTAACTGTAAACTACTAAAACATGCAACAACGTGCCTCCCTTCATCCGACTCTCTCACTGACTCAAGTGAATACAAAATAAACCCGAGACAGTACTAAAAGCTTCCCAGCACAAGGAGAAGAAAAAAGTGTTACAAATGTACAAATACACACACACACACGCATGTACAGGAGCCCACGGGGACTCAAACATGCCCCGGCAGATCACATACAGCACGCTACACACTGATGAAAAGATGACAAGAAACAAAACTAGGTTAAAGTACTGAACCTTACCCTCCACGTTATGATGGTTGATGAGAAAACACACGCAAAAGGAAGAAAAAAAAAACTCCCCAACTTCTACATCAGAGAAAAAAGGGAAACTGGTTGAGCGGTGACAAACTTTACTGGTTAGATTGACTCTACTACAAACTAATGTGTATGTAAACAAGGAAGGAGTTGAGTCAGCCTATTGGGCCATCCCAGGAGGAGGGGCAGTGAGAGGTTACAGGAGATTTCCTTGCAGGACCTGACATGTCTGTATCCAACAATTAACTTCCAAGCACAGTTTGTTTGTTGAATTAATAACATCAGTTCATTTTGAGGGCAAAAAATGCAGGACATCCTCTAGTTTCTGCTTCTTAAATTAATTTTGGACTGTTTTCTTATGGGGGGGTCGTGTTTATTACTTTTTATAGACTGAATACATACTCATACAGCGTTGTGCTTCACACGGTGTAGCAGCATGGAAACCGGTTTAGGTTGTGATGGCATGCGTGATGGTGCTGCAGATACACAAACACACACTAAGTCAGAAACACTGCCAGCCCGTCAATTCAGGCCTCCCAAAGCCACTCCTACAAAATGATCATTATGAACATAACTGATAAACATGGCTTTTGTTAGCACTCATAGCTGTCAAGCTAGCAGCTTGTGGAAGA
>NW_022280045.1:848218-859244 GCF_004355925.1 Anarrhichthys ocellatus | reverse complement strand
TGCATTAAATCATACTGGGATGTTTGCTGAAATTGATAGGATGGCCCTAGCTAGAAAATTTTCCACCAGCCGCCACTGCCTGAAACATTCTCGACATGTTGACACTATGTTGGACATGTTCTGCAGTCAGATCAGGCAGCGTCTCCGCTCAGGTTGACCACGTAAATCCCACCTGATGATTCACGCCTGAAACATTCTCGACATGTTGACACTGAACTGCTGCACTCCTGAACAAGCACCAGACTGTTCAACAAGCCCGACTATACCATGGGACCCCCTAGTGGTTGCAGCATATAGATCCATGTTCTCTCTCTCCTCACAAAGGCGGATAAAAGAGAAGAGCTTTCATGCACAACACACCCGCCTATCAAGCACAAAGATCTCTCCAGCTAATTGGTATTACTGCAGATATCATTGCGGTATCATTTCTTCCATCTTCCTTTTCCTCAACCCTTTCAATGTTATCCGACGTAACGAATGACATTGAATATAATGAACCATCTCAGAGCATACTGGGAAAAGCCGTTTGATTCAAGCCATGGGAAAGTTCCATCATAAGAAAAATGACAAATATGCTACAAATGCAACAGATTCCTTGTTAATTATACCTTTACTTTGACATAAAATTGTGCCTTTCAGCATCCTTGACTCGTCTTTGACAACTCAGGTATTGGACCCAGGCCAGCCTAGACTTCCAAGGATTGTGTGCCCTTTATGTGGTGAGGCAAAAAAAACAAAAAACTGTTTGGAGTTTGGGGAGGTGGACAGACATTGTCAACATCCAAATTTAAAATTGGATAACAGAATTTGCATCCCGCCTTAGACAAATAACTAATGTTGGCAGTTAACAACAGATTTTTTTTAAAAATGAAAACAGCTGCCTCGTGCTACTGAAGAGGTTGATAAGTGACCCAAAGCAATGAAGGCGGTGCTGTAAAACCAAAACAATGTGCTGAAAGCCACTAAAACGCTCTATAACGGTGAGGGCAACCACAGTCTTCAGTGCTAATTCTTTGTTGGGTTGTCAACTCCACTATGAGTGTCATCTTTCACATTTCAAGTCGTAATGTGATCCATTGTGTGTATACAAATATTGCTTAGCGCAGCTTTACTCAACCTTTGGCTATATCTTCTTTGCCCTAACCTCTAGATTGCCCCAACCTTAACCAAATGTTAATACACAAGCCTTGCAGTCCAAGCATGCTATGGTTTCACAGAGGATGTATGGCCCTGAAGATTCACACCAAATCAGGCTTCAGTCCTTCCATTCTTTTTTTGTGGGTAGCGGGTTTAGGCTGCGGCGGTGGGGACCACAAGGTATGACAAGTTTTAGAATCAAATTTTGGAGAAACGCCAACCCAGCGTCACACTGCGGTGGCCAATCACATTAACAGAGATCAGACCAGCAGATGCCCACGGGAAGAGGAGCAGCATGAATGACCAAAACGCAGAGGAACTTTCCAGTCAGCAGCCCCTAAGCTTTCGAATAGTCTCCCAATAAGCTCGAGGTCTTTAGACTCTGTGTTTCAAATTGCAGATAAAAATCCATCTGTTCAGGCAGGCATTTAGGTAGCATTTGGCATAATATCTTTAACTTGTGTCTTTTTCCCTTGTATTATTTTATCCGGTGTTTTTATCTCTCGTCCCGGTTTGTTATTGAAAGTAAATGTTCATCTGCCGATGTGGACCCATCATACTAGCGCGTGGCGTCACATAAATGGGCCATTTAAGTGAAACCCCCAAACCGCCGTACAACCCCGAGCTAATCCCGCAACACCCGATTTGGCGTGAATGCAGCCTGAGGGAGACGATGCCGGTGCTGAGCATCGAAGTTCTGAATCACCTGCCTCTATCGCTCAAACTCTCACTACTTTCAGTTTCAATCTGATGAGTGACTGGACGTGAGGCATTTTACCACTTCACCAATGTTAAAGGTTCCCCCCATACACATCCACTTCCCCTCAGCGGTCTTTGCAGAGGGCCTTCCTCATTGCCGATTACTCAAATTCTGTGAGTAATAACCTCACCCATATTTCAGATGTTCTAAAAAAGAACGGCCCATCATCACAGCCATAAATGCCGTAGATTCTTTGCCCTTTGTTTTCGTCAGAGACCCCCAGGGTTGAGTTTCCTCTATTGTCAGTAGGGACACCTGGTGGCTTGCAAAATGTACAGCAGCCCTTCAACACAGGTCGAAACGCGGCAACAATTATTTACAGTTTTTGTCTCAAATCTGTGCAATAAAAGTTCAACAATCCTGCACGTTATTATTAACGCTGTAATACTTTTGCTCAGAAGTGATGCATTAAATGTAGATGGTACTGTGCAATATGTTAAAGTAAGATATTTAATGAATTCATCGTCCAAAAAGCCTACATACAAAATATTATAAAATATGAGGCCCAGTGTCCACTGTGAGCTCATGTGTTTTGACTTCATGGTTGACATTTACGAAACATCCCATGTGAATTGCAATGTGATGCGATTGAAGAATGATAGTCATTAAATTAGCTCATGCATTGTGTTCAGGTGACAATTTTTCTTTTTTATTGCAAAACCAAAAGTCAATACTCCTGAACAAAAACAAACAAATCGGGTATGTATGCATGCTTACGGCCCGCCAAAGCTTCCCATTTAGCCATTAATGAATGCCTCAAATGTGTTCAGGCATTTTATTTTCCTTTTATTCAAGCAACCCCTAAAACATTTGAGATGGAAATAATTTCATTAAGAATGATTATCCAACCCCAAATACGTGCGTTCTGTCCGTGGGTATTAGTCAGCAGAGTTGTGCAGGGTTCCAGCTTACTACACACATTCTGATAAACAAATGCAATGCTTTGACAAGGGGCAGCCATCCTCGCACAACGCACGTTATGGAAATTGACGCACTTGTGTAATGGAATCGCTTTTTGCAACCAATGAACGAAAGCTACCATTTTTGGACTACAGAGGAGTGACGTAGAAACATTGTATACGACTCTGGTAGCGTCAACGACCTGTCAATCACAGTAAGCCCGCCCTAAAGCATACCCTGCCTTATGGTCTATTTGACTCTAAATGGAGCATCATTTACTAAATGAACATCATGCTGTATTGAAGAAGACTTGAAAACTAGATATTGAGACCATAAACTCATGTTTACAATCTTTACTGAGGGAATGAATCAAGTGTGGTGTAGGGTCATTTTCCCATAGACTTCTATAAAATCTGACTTATTTTAGCAAGCAGAGGAGTCGCCCCCTGATGGCCAGTAGAGAGAATGCAGGTTTTAAGACACTTCCGCATTGGCCTTAGTCGTCGGAGCCGGAGGTTGCCGACTGGTCCCCCCAGCCCTACACAGGAGTGGAACAAGCTTTGGTATCATTCGCCTATCTCTAAGAGAAAATATTTCTAAATTAAAAAAAGAATGGCAATCAATTGTGGCGTGTTATACTCTGTGTTGTTTCTTATTTTATGGATGTTAATTTTCATGGTCTGTTAAATGCTGATACTTACCTACATGTCCTGATGTGTGTATGTTTGTGTGTGTCAGGGTTTGGGGTTACTGCCATTCGTGCAAGCACAACTTCTATTGACATGCCCTACTTTCCCCATTCAGTCCAGCAACCAATTTAGCTGTGTCACAGGAATACAACTGAAACATAAAGAACATAAAGAACTATTTGCATTATGGATTAGTCTGATGACTATTTTCTTGATTTATCGTTTGGTCTATATAAAGACGATTAATAGTGAAACAAATGCCGATCAATACTCCCCTTGTTTTGTCCGACCAACAGCCCATTGGTAACCGGAAATATTTTTGAATCTATCCCTGTTAATGTATTGTGTTATATTAAAAATAATAACATTGGCCGATGTATCCATTGTGGTAATTTATAAGTATGTTCTCTTAGATGTAACTTTGTATGCTTAACTCAGAATATTGTGAGCATGCAGATGTTGCAAAAGCAGAAAACAAAACAAAAGTAGCCTCTGTCTGACTTGCTGTTATCTCAACGTGATGTTTGTGAGAGCTCGCCACTTACAACATCATTGTAGCAAAAACAGAATCAGCAGCACCTGCCAAGGCCTTGACATCTTGGCGTAAGGGGAGAATGCTCGCGGGGGAAGAGGGGGGGGGGACGACGACGAGATAGCGTACAGCTGGAAGAGGCAGTTCAGCTTGTGAGAAGCATACATACTCTGCAAAGATCTTGACTGGTCGCCAGACCTCTGACCGTTCAGCTGAATTAAGTGTCTGTTTAATAAAAGACATTTGAGAGTTACTAATCACGTTTATTTCTCACAGGGGAATTAATACAATCATTTTGATCAGATATTTTACATTTTCCGCGATCAATTAATGATATAATAGTCCTCAAAAATACAATATAATTATTGTTATTATTAAAATGATTGTCACTACAACTGTGTAATTTATCCTATAATATTAGTGTGTATAATGAATGCCATGTGGGCTGGTCCCCCATAAGAACAGTATTTTAAGAATACTACAAAAGGAGGTTCAGTGGTGAATTGTCCCTCAGTTATAACTGTACTATTGATACATCCTGTGGAAATTAACTACACTTAGACAGGAAGTATTTCAACGCGGAAATGCGCCCCACCGCAACGCTTCCTCACACTCTTTTTAGTGGAGTCACAACAAGGGGGAGGCCACCATCGGTGCCACGTGTTCCTCCCCGCAGAGATAAAGTAAAGGCTTTACAGCAGACCGCACCCCGTCACACATGTCCACTTCACGGACACGTGTTGAATGTTGGTGTTTTTTCCCCCTTCTATCTGCCACAACGCACAGCCGTATACATGTAGCATCACGTTGCACCTTTAGGGAGTGTATAATCACATTACGCCATATGGTCTAGTGACTCCCCCCTCCTCGTTTATTATTCACTTAGAACGCAGAACACGAGAGTTAAAACACACAAAAAATCTCTCTCTCTCTTTCCTTGTTATGAGAAGGCGTATTCTTACCGTTAAGGTGAGCTCGCGACCGTCGCCTCGAGTGTGACGTTCAGTTGTTTGTTTTTTAAATCCGCCAGTCATACTTTAATATAACTTGCATCACCTTTGTCTTCCGTCGCTCTCCAGTCACAGTCGGGCCAACAACTTCTCCTTAAGCCCCTCCTTTCTCCACTCCAAAACAGGCGGTGGTCCCTGTGTGAGCGACACACACACGCACACACACACACACACAACCTGTTAGAGAGACACTCGGTGCTGACGGTTTGCCGGATCAGTTTGTCTCACAGCGCCATTAGATGTGACCAATTAATACCTAATCACGCGTACAAGCAATTAGGTTTCAACCCTGATCAATTATTTTAAATAAAAGAGTGCCATAGACACAGTGACATTAATTAGGCTATATTATTATAAATAATTCAATTGTAAAAATAAAATCGAAATGAGTCCCCTCCTCGGCGGAGAAATGAACGCATGTGTTGCCGCTCATTCCTTTGTTGTCACGAGAGCATGCCGCAACGCTTCCTCTCACACAGGGACCCGTGTGATTTTGGGGGCTTCGTGGCGGGCGTGTTTGCATGCAGTTTTTGTAAGCAGCGCAATCAGAGAGGATCGCATCCGAAATGTTCGTGCAGGTTGCTTTTTATATATATGTCAATGCGCATTCTCTTAATTAACAGCCCCGGTCAGAAGGCGGAGAGGTAGTGAGTCAGTACTGCGATGCTCCAGACAGGTGTGGTAGCCTCGGCCACGGTGTGTTGGCACTGGTGATGGATGGGAGGCTCCGGGCGTCCTCGTATAAGATAGTAGAGAATGTGCGACGGGATGAGGAATGGATGATGGCACTCCGGAGGTTTTTTTAGGCATGCAGATGCGGGCTTTTACCTTTGTTTTTGTTTTTTTTGGGGAGGGGTGGACCATCAGGTTGTAGGGCTGATGGGAGAAGGCGGAGGAGGAGGAGGAGACACGCATGCAGGCGCAGTGATGGTCAGAGGCATGGGGCGAGAGGAGGGCGGTGAGGGGTTTCAATATGTATGGTGGCACAGCCCAACATTCTTTAGTCACTCACGAAATTAATGGTGCCTCAAGAAAACATATTTTTAATTTCCTTCAGATAAAAAAAAAGTAATTTGAAGGATATGTAGAAAGCACGCTATACCAATAAAGGGGAAACCAAATGAACATTATGGGAATATGGAAGATAAAAAAATACCTATAAAGTTGGTGAAATAAGATTGGAAATGAATATGATACAAACGCTGTTTGAGACTTTGACAGCCTCCAAACAAACGTCATTGTCGCCTTCCATTGGTGGAGGTAGTGATTTTTTTTTTGTGATTTGACATTAAACAACATATTATATTACCCAAAAAAAGAATTTCTAGTTAGATCCCCTTGTCCCGTCTCTGATTTGAAATTGTGACCGGCCGCAACAGTAAAATGCTGCTTATGAATGCATCAGTAAGAATAATCTAGAGGTGTCATATTTATAACAATACATCCATCACCAGAGCCATTTTGTCTGTGGAAAAAGTACTTTTACTTGGATTGTTTTTCATTTATCTAAATATTTGTTTTTAACCTCTATAGCTGAAAAAAAAATCATGTTTCAAATGTATTTATCTAAGGGGATAATAAGTGCTAAGTGCTACAAGTTCAGTTAAGAAATAAGAGAAGAAAAACAAATACATAATCCAAATGCAAAATGAGTCATGGAAAGTTTGAAAGCGTATTATGAAATGCATAAAAAAGGCAAGAACACGTATAGAGGCAAAAGCATGGGACATGTTTAGAAGTGAAGGCGGTAAGGACCGCAGTTTTGCACAACATTATTATTCATTTCCTACAGAATGAGGTCAACTCATAACTTCCTTACAACTTTGCAAGGTTTTAGAAGCCCAGGGCTCTTCACTGCATTTGCAATCATGCGGGTCCCTCAGCCCTACCTGAGTTCCACTGTCATTTCATCTGTTTCATGTTTATCATCAGTCTGCAGCCATACTTAGATGGAGTTATTCCATAAAAAGATATACCAGGAGTTATAATTGAATGTCAGAAAACAGAGCAGGTGGTATTTTCACAGATAAGAAAGATAAGTGTTTGCAGGAGCACGCGGTTCATCAAAGGTTGCGTAAATCATCAAACGTGGCCTGAAATGTTGGTCCTGAGACAAACCAAACAATCTGTTGACAGATGCTAAAACACTCTGTAGAGCCGAGACAGCAACTGCACAGTTGGTAGTCATTTCGGTGCAATAATTATAAAAGTAACCCCTTTCCTAAACCTAACTAAGTAGTTTTGTTGCCTAAACCTAACCAAGTATTTTACAATCTTTCCCTAAACCTAACCAAGTATTTTATGATACTTTCCTAAAACTAACTAAGTACTTTTGTTGCCAAAACCTAACCAAGTATTGTATGATCTTTTCTAACCCTAACCAAGTAGTGTTGTTGCCGAGTCCTTCCCTGTGAAAACTGAAGTTTATTTAGAAAAGATTGATGCACGTAACAAGTGGAAATCGATAGCGATGGTGACGCAAAGTCATTTGACTGCGGTGTAGTTTGTTTATAACTTTAGCTTTGTACTTCTACCGATTGTATGTGGTGTTCAAGATTATCTTGCCAAACTAAATGTGTAAGTATCATAAACTTGTTTGACATAGAAGCAGAAAGACGTCTCCAATTGTTTCCATAAATTAGATGGGCGAGGAGCCGATCCCAGCTGACATTGGGCCAAGGCAGGGTACACCCTGGAAAGGTTGCCAGAATATCGCAGGGCTGGTATAGACACGCTCACATCCACACCTACGGGCAATTTAGAATCATAAATCAAACAAAGCTTTAGACTGTCAGAGGAGGCCACGCTGAAACAGGGAGAATAATGCAAAACTCCAGCCCGGGACTCTTGTTGTGAGGCAACAGTGCTAGGCAGTACGCCACCGTGTAGCCCGGTAAACAAATCGCAGATTCAAATACCTCCTCAGCGGAGGCTTGTGATTGGTTACTTCGCTCCACGTGAAAGCGTCTTTCATCAGACATGTTACAAGTTCTTTCCCTGAACATCCATCCCTGCTCCCATTCCCATGAACCCGTGCAGGACATGTTCCTGAACATTGCAGGAATAGACATGCATGCTTCAAAAGGGACTTTAGTTTTGCATAGATAGGATACATCTGATGGGATTGCTTCTCTTTTTTTTGGTATTGTTTTGAAAAGCTAATGCAAGAGCTAAAATCAGAGGCCGACTGAGGGGCTATAAAAGTCACCTCTAGTATCTGCTATAGTATCAAGAGCTTTTCCCCGTGGTCTTCTCTTTGACCTTAAGAGATAATCATTTTAGGGAGTTTAGGGAGTGGCATGTCTGAGAGAATGCCCCCTCAACATTCAAGGACAATTGTCATTATGCAACACAGAGTTGCACAACGAAATGCAATTGTAGCCTATTTGCTACAGAAGACAAACGTTCGAGATGAAAAAACTAACAGTAGTGCATTCTTTTAGTGCATTTTTTGAACTTGCATTAGGAGGTGTGCAAACGGCAGCAACTAAACAACATGTATGTTTCCTGCAAGGATTTCTATATGTGATCCATATGTTTGACTTTATGTCTACAGGTGTTAGAATTAATGGCATACTGCCACTTTAAGTTCTGTAAGTTCTACCCGGACACTCTTGAGCGTGCAGTTTGACTTCTGACCCAGTGACAGTTGACAAAACCCAGAATCCCTTGGGTTAGGTCAACAAGGCTTCAAAGGGCAGCCATAGCTTGGGCCCCTTGACAACACACACACAAGCACTCACACTGAATACTAATCTGTCATGACCACCAAAGTGAACTAGTAACGGGGTCATGTGACAAAGTGGCTCAATACGCAATGTTGACTTCGCTTCAATTAAAGAGATTATCTGAGTTGTTGATTAAAATGCTCATTGGACGGGCGTTTATTGCATCGATAGTGCAAACGTTTCACAGAAAGAGTACATCCTTGACAGGTCGCCAGTCAAACATTCACGTACTGGCAACGTAAAGCCATTTTCCAAGGGTCAAGCTATTGGGCTAGTACTTTTTGATGGTTACAGAACAATCGAGGTGAGGTTTTCGGGACCGAATGTTGCTCACATGGTCAAACACAAACATTGCTGCAACTTGTGTAAAGCGTTCATACAAACACTGATTGTCACTAGTAGTTTCCTTAACTTACTAGCCCAAAAGGCCCAAAGCTGAAAGAGTGTAGAAACTGAATTTTCCACTTGCTTTCTTTGAATATTGTCCAAAGACAGTGCATTATCTGCATTTTTAGATGTCATCTGTGGTCTATGTCAATGGGGTGTAAAATATTTAGCCTAATTAAGCTTTGTTTATGGCGCTCCGTTTAAAAGGTCAGGATCACCAAGCCCGTTGGGTTTTCACCGACCTCACGGGATACCCGGTGATGTGTTTAAGATGGTGGTCAAGGAAACTCGCCTGGCTTGCTCACTGCCGTCTCTCCTGCTTCCTCCTGCACACGGCAGAGAGGCCCTCTTGGCCGAATGCAGCTATCAGTCGCGTCAGCTAATGGCAGCTTTAGGCTCTTGGTAGGATAGGTTTTGATGGCTAGGATTAAGCTATCAGTGGTTGTTTAGTGGACTATGAACTAGTGGATTCAGAACTCTATTGTTGTTAGACACACAATAAGACTTTAACTTTTTACAGCCATGAGTACTCTTTACTACTTTGTGAATACATTCTCAGAAACATTTACTTGAAATGCAGTTTAGATATTTACTGCAAGATAATTAGCAAGGGCAAAGCAACAGTTCATAAAAAACTCCTTTACTTCAATTCATTCCCATTCATCCCAACTGCATGATCCAAGTCTTCTCTTTTCAATGTCCCGTTGAGCCATCCTCATTTCCACACTCCTCACCTAGCTGCTCACGATGTCGTTCATTGCCATAACAGGATACACTCCCTTATTCCGTCAAATAGGAACTTGATTTTTTCACTCTTGCACACAGCCTGAGGACATATATGAGGACATGCATGCACAGGTCATATCTTTCTTTTAGTCTCAGTCAACAGAATCATTATTACAATCATATTATGATCATTAAATCACTTCGTATTAATTCACGATACATAAATGCATGAATCTACTCTTAGGTTATACAACATTTCTACTCATATAAGCTCTGTGTTCTTTGGCCTGATCTTTATAGACCCATCTTCATGCTTTTTACTTAGGGCCGCTCCTCTGGCATCTCAACTCTACTTGACAAGAGACAGAGGGACAGACAGACAGACAGACAGAGGGACAGACAGATAGACAGACAGACAGACAGAGGGACAGACAGACAGAGAGACAGAGAGAGAGACAGACAGAGATAGGGACAGACAGACAGATGGACAGACAGACAGAGAGACAGACAGACAGAGAGACAGACAGAGAGACAGACAGACAGAGGGACAGACAGAGGGACAGAGAGACAGACAGACAGACAGACAGACAGAGAGACAGACAGAGAGACAGACAGACAGAGAGACAGACAGAGAGAGAGAGAGAGAGAGACAGACAGACAGACAGACAGACAGAGAGACAGACAGACAGACAGACAGACAGACAGACAGAGAGACAGACAGACAGAGGGACAGACAGAAAGACAGACAGACAGAGAGAGGGACAGACAGACAGACAGACAGACAGAGAGAGGGACAGACAGAGAGACAGACAGACAGACAGACAGACAGAGGGACAGACAGAAGGACAGACAGACAGACAGACAGAGAGAGGGACAGACAGAAGGACAGACAGACAGACAGAGAGACAGACAGACAGACAGAGGGACAGACAGAGAGAGGGACAGACAGACAGACAGACAGACAGACAGAGAGACAGACAGACAGACAGACAGACAGACAGAGAGACAGACAGACAGACAGACAGAGGGACAGACAGAAGGACAGACAGACAGACAGACAGAGAGAGGGACAGACAGACAGACAGACGGACAGACAGAGAGAGAGAGAGAGACAGACAGACAGAGAGAGGGACAGACAGAGAGAGGGACAGACAGAC
>NW_022280045.1:828809-848208 GCF_004355925.1 Anarrhichthys ocellatus | reverse complement strand
AGACAGACAGAGAGAGGGACAGACAGAGAGAGGGACAGACAGACAGACAGACAGACAGGAGGTATTACAATGCCTTTGCCTGAATATCTCCAAGTCATGTATGTGTGTGCGTGTATCAGTGTCTCTGTGTGTTTATCAACTGCACTAATGAGCTCATATCAATCACCTGTGTGCCTACCAGCATTAAAGGTTGCACGTACACAGGCTTTACATGGAGTTAAAGCTGAGGAAAACCTGTCAAACTATTTTTTCAAATAGCTCCTATTGCTTCGATATCAGAACTTGAGAGGAAGGATGACTTAAAGAACAGATAATGTGAGAATTGTGTCTGTAGTGTAAAAAATATGGCTTCATTGGCAAGATGTTCTTGAAGTCAGAATTAAAATTGGTCTCTACGGAGCAGATAGTTGGACTCTCACTTTCAGGCTGCTGTGGCAAAATGTGTAAATCTGTTGGATTCGATTGTCATATGTCTACGACCAGGACACGATTAGCTACACTTTCACCAAAAAAATGATGCATGAAGAGGGAAAATTGTGGAAATGGTGGCAAAATATAAATATTTCTTTCACGAGATTCTGAAGTTCCTCTTCAGAATGACATTCTGAGCTGCGCAATACACACCCATTATAAACTCAGAAAAAAAGCATAAAACATAAGCTTAGTCGGAATCAGCTCATTCTGAATCAACATTCCAATGAATAAAATTGCAACATTCTGGAAGTGGATTTTCACAGATTTCATAAACTATTTGAATAACTAGAAATATTGGCAAGCAGTAACCATCAACTGCCAGACTTGTATTGTTTCTCGTTTTTTTTTTTACCAATCTTCAAAACAATGATACATAAACCTTTTCCTGCCAATCAGTATTCTCTACAAGTTGTGTACAGAATAATAGATAAGTACTGGGGGCTCCAGCGCACTCAGTTTGAAACTTCATTTGGCATTTCTACAAAGGACCTCACATTTCCCAGCAACAGATGAGGAGCAGGGATCTTTAGAAACCAGATACCTTCATTACAAATACCATCCAATCATATTTGGAAAACTATACTCACATTACAGAAGCAACAAACAGCCAAGATTATGTATTTGTGGTCATTTATTTCACTGTATGAAGCATGTATTTAAGTATCACATACTGGTGTTTAATGTGTTTTTTTCTTTACTAGCCTAAACTAACTAGTATACATGTTTTTGTAGTTCCCCAAAAATATAATTAGTGAATTTAAAGAAGTGGTACAGTGTGGGCCCGTAACTCTGCCTGCTCAAGTCACATAGAACATTTAATCCAGTATACAGAACATTTGTTAGAGGAAGAATAAAATACACCGGCGACATACAATCGGTTGATTTAAAGATGAAATCAGAAGCAGTATCTCATTTCTCATTTTCATTAGGAGATTTAGACGTCATAGCAGAAAAGGCTCAGGCCTAACTTATACTGACTACCGGACTCATTCATGTTATTAGATCCACCTGTACGTCTCTGATGGCTTCTGACTTTCATTCCTGCAGATCTTGATTTTGTAAATGAAACAGTTTTAAAAAAAAATGGATTATATATATATATATTTGGACTCAAAGGAAACCACGACGGAGGATCGCAAGTCTATCGCTGTCAGATCAATTACTATTTTACTTCAGAGTTCTCCAGCAGGACGTAGGAGTAAGAGTCTCCCGCACCCGGGAACCAGTCCCTTCACAGTCGGCGTGATGTTTTGCTGCCTCTGTGTGGCCAACGGCAGCACCTGCATAACAAGTCCCTGAACACTGCTACACACACTATCCCAAAGCATGTCTTTATTATATCCTAAATATTTTGCACACAAATCAACTCAAACACAACTGGCCAGCGATCGAGTTTACTACTTTTTAACACACATTTCACCTCAATAAAGCAGACTGATGAAGTGAGAAGAGAAGTTAAACACAACTCATTGTAGGATTCAGGGACGATCATGAAAAGTAAAAATACAAATAATGATCAAATAAAATAAATAATAGTTCTCTACTGATCTGTGCTATAAATGTAATTTCTGTATGATTCCAATCATTTCAAGCATTTTTATAATCCACATCGCTGAATTTGCGGATATCCTGTTCAAACAGAGCGGAAGACACGCGAGGTGAGGCAGGGACGAGCTGTGCCTCACCTCAGATTGTGCAATCCCTCACAAACTGGGTTGAGCGCGTGCCTTTTGCTTTCTCATTGTTTGTCACCACTGTAATATTTGTAGACACTTTTATTATATGTCCTTTCTTTCCATGGAATAGGTCATGTATTTCACGAATGTAATATGCTGATCTGACAGGAACCGCAGAGAAAAAGCACAGAGGGGAGGCAAACAGCGTGCCTCAATGAACGGGGCGCGTGAGAGTCTATTTTTGACGGACCCGCGCTGAAGTCGCATCAAGCTGCACAGAGCAGATCGACCCAGACAGGATGTCAGACACCAAATAGGGATAGAGCATCCGGTCATTTTTCAAAATAAAACGCTATGTGCAGCCGGATCGCGGCGCACACGCTCCCGGTGGAATCAAATATGTACCTTACCGATGTGTCTGTGTAAAGAATGCTGATATGAAATATGAAAAACAACCAGTAGTCAATGCGCAAGCTGCCAATTGAATGGTGATTCAAGCTACTCTATTAGGTTTATATATTTGTAAATCTGACTCTGAAAGAGTCAGTGCCTCACCAGCCACGAACCCTATCAGTGCACGTCACTGGTAGAGTTCTTCAAATACGCAGGTGTGGATGTCATACTAATGAATATATTAATATTAACGATGGATGAATACCACTTAGCTGTCGGTTCCTGGTATTGTGCATACTGTCTGTAGTCCTTAGTCCAGGCTAAGACATATTGCCCCACATTACTGTGGGTAGGACTTCTGTCCCTGTCACTATCAGAGGACATCATATTCAAGTTTATAGCGAGAAAACTCAACATCAATTTGATCATAAGGATTATAAAGGTCCAGATGCCAAAAAAGTAGACACAAAAAAAACTCTGCTGCTGTAACAGCAGTAACAGCAGTAAATGCAATGTGTCCCCCTGTACAGCCCACTAGAGGTTATTATATAAATGAACAGCAGAGGGCAGCCTTCTATAAGCGGAGACGCATAGCTTGAAAGACACCTGACCATGCATGTGGACATAACATGACTTGTAATGATGCTTATTGTTTTTATGCCAATGAATATTGTAAATCACGTAATGCCAGTGTTGGTGTATAAAAGCACTACAATTACAAGATATTCAGTGTCCCTCGCCTCAGACGGTGGATCACTGTGTTCTATAACATGCTGAAATTGTGGTACGCAAAAGCTTTGTTAGATGTCAGCGTCACTGTCTGTGTTACAAACGTGGCCAAGGAGACGATTTAAAAAAAATACTTGTAAGCCCTTGTGTTCGACTGAGGCATGTTTTGTCACGCAGTGCTGAGAATTGTATCAAAACAATAACATAGTGTCATCAGTGCCAGCAGACCTGCAGAAACTAACTGAAAGCACAAACTATAGCTGAGTGAATCGTGTAGAGTGTGGAGGAAGAGGTGATGACAGACATATTTGTAAAAGTACTTTTATTTTCGGAGCCCTTAAACACATAACAGACAATTGCATCGCTGAGGAAAAAGAAAAAGATACATATTGAGCGGCAATTCTGTTTCAAGTACAGCGGATCAACCATTGGTTGCAGTGGATTTCTTCATTCTTAGAAAAAAGTCATATCTTCCACAAGAAAATAGGTTGTTTTCCCCAGAAAACACTGAGCTGGAAATGACATTTGATGTGAATGAAAGGAGAGTGACGTTACACTTGATTTGTGGGATCCTTGGAAAATGAGCTTTGGTACCTGAATTTGTGAGCATTGCTCAAGCAAACCTTCACAGAGGAAAGGTAAAAGTGTGGAACGTAGGCCACGCCTACACAGTTTAGCAAATATATAACTTCTATTGTAGAGATTAAAAACGTCAAAATAGAACGAAGAAATATCAATAAAAACAAACAAAACCCTGACCTGATTTGAGTAGTATCAAAGATATAAGATGTAAACATTCCGGAATACAATTTACATATGTACAAAGTTCTGGGTCCTGCCCACAGTGAGCCCCCCCCCCCCCCTCCCCCATTTGGGAAGCAAATACGCATTGTTGTTAAGGCACTCACTCACAATCAATAACTTATTTCAGAGACAGGACGAGGACATGTCTTAAATAAAAACTACTATAATTTAGTCAGTTCAAATATCCACAGGTATGTACAAAAAAAAAAAAATAAGACACCAGCGTTCATTCTGTTTTTCCTGATGGAGAGGCACTTGGCTTTTTATAAAACATAAGAGGAAGATACGTGTGGTACCTCAGGGCACGATCAGGGTGCTTTACACTCTCAACCAAGGCACCCCACATATACTGCGGTCCCCATAGGGACGTTTTGTTCCATGGGTCTGGACCAGGAGCCGACCCGCGCTTCTTCTGGGATGTTCCGGGCATGACCCCGTGATGGATCTGGATGCTTTAAGTTGTAACGTGGCCTACATGTGCCTCTTCATGTGGAGAGCCAGATGATCTGAGCGGGAAAACGCGCGCTCGCACATGTGACACTGGAAAGGTCTGTGCCCGGTGTGCTTTCTGAAGTGCCGGGTCAGCTCGTCCGACCTGGCGAACTTCCAGCCGCAGCCTTCCCAGTTGCAGTGGTAGGGCTTCTCTCCTGGGAGATACAAGCAAAGGACTTTGTTTACATTACAGTGCAAGAGCAACAAGAATGAATCAAA
Source organism: Anarrhichthys ocellatus (assembly GCF_004355925.1). Lineage (NCBI taxonomy): Eukaryota > Metazoa > Chordata > Actinopteri > Perciformes > Anarhichadidae > Anarrhichthys > Anarrhichthys ocellatus. Next base: position 843,421 of record NW_022280045.1, on the reverse strand, counting down.
ATAGGGCGAAAAAAATGACAATTTAAATAGACTTTGTGTTAAAAAAAATGTGCTCACCTGTGTGTGTTCGCATGTGGGCTTTGAGGTGGGAGCTCTTGGTGTAGGTTTTCCCGCAGCCTGAGAACTCGCAGCTGTGCGTCGCGGCGCGTTTTCTGGCCCACGACCTGCGCCCTCGCTTTTGTTTGATGCTCAACGCCTCCTCCTGCGCGTAAAACTCCAGCAGCGAGGGCGACGAGGGAGGGGTGAGCATTATGCCCTGCATGGATGCGGGATGATGCTGCTGGTGAACGCGGACGGGCTCTCGGTGCGCGCTGTACTGTCCTTGAAACTGCGCCAAGCTCTGGTGCGCGTACTGCGGCTGGTAGGGCGCGTTCATGTACTGGTTTTGGAGATGGTGCTGATCGGGATGAGTGTTCATTTGCGCCAAATGGCAGTCTGTGCGTCCCTGGGGTGCAGACTGCTGCATGAGGAGCGCGCCGAATCCCGGCATAGTGCCTGGAACTGCAGCCTGGTGGTGCGTAAAAGCTGTTTGGTGCACGGGGCGCATCTGGTGTCTCTCGTACATCTGTCCCATAAATTCCCCGCCACCGGCGGCCATCATGCAAGACTGACCGACGGGCTCACTTTTAATTTTGTATCCAAGCGGCGGAGGAGATGCGGTCACTTGGTGATGAGCGGGGACCGGATTAAACGCCCGCAGTTCGGTGTACTCCCGCCCGTCTCTCGCCTTCCCCGCGCACTCCGGCGAACCCTCCCCCGGGTAGCTCATCTCTGGCGTGAGCAGCTCCGCCATGAGACTGCGGACCGGACTCGAGACCGCGAAGCCCACCGCGCCGTGGTAGCTCTGCGCGGCCAGGCCAGCGGGAGGGTGGCCGCGGTCGCCGCAGTCTGGCGCGGAACCACCGCCGCAGCTCTCCGGCGACTCCGGCAGGGAATAAGCGCACTGCTGCGGTGGAGAGACACTCCCGCTGTTGCTCACGACGTCGGAGTTTATGGTGTTGGACAAAATGAACTCGATGTCCAAGAACTTCCCCAGCTCGTCGTCGTCTTTAGGGAGCGCGGCGGGGGACCGCACGATTCTGAACTCCACTCCGCCACCTGTTGCGCCGCCGCGTGCGCACTCGTCCACCTTGCACATCTGTTCATGGGGGAGCAAACGGGGAAGTTAAAACCAAGCTTCTACTGCGCCAGCAATCAGAAATACCTCCACAAAAAAACATGTAAAGTTGAGATGAAATCCTCTACTTACATTTTCGAACTGTTTTGCGTCCATGGCTTGAACGCTTGGAAACGAGGCAGGCATCATCGCTTCAGCCAGAGCCATGCTGACCGGTTAGATGATACAAAAACAACTAAAGTTTAAAACTGTAAACACGAACAGAAACGTTGCTCTATAAGTCCATGTAGCGTCTGTCCGGTATGACGTTGACAGCTGCAGAGCGTTTTCACAATGTGAGCATCAACAGAGCTGATGCTCTTATAGCGCCTTACAATACGTGGAGGCGTGGCTTCTACTGACACATGCTTACCCCCCCTCCTTCCCTCCACGGCAACCAAATATGCAAACAAACATTAAGCATCCAGGTGCGTCACGCAGGTAAGTCACTTAAGTGCACCAAAACAATCACCCATGATTTTTTGAACGCTGGAATGTGAACGAAGCCAGAGGGGTTATTGTAAAATCTGCATGTTTTCTAACTGTTTTCTCCATCACTGAGTACTTAAAAACTGTGTAAGTAAGTGAGGTGTAAAAATAGAATTCTACTCTCTTTCCCTCGAGGCGGGTACAGGGGGCGACACTAAACCTGGCGACGGCCAGGGAGTGCCATAAAGTCAGAATTCCAGTGCGTAACAGGTCCTTGAAGTGGCCTGATCCTGTTGTGTTCAAGTCCCCGTGCTTTATGAAATAACGTACCCCCCTCAGCAGTTTCAAACACGCACGCGCAGCCGCTCGCGCCTCATTAATTTGTGCCCAGTTGATCCCTGGACGTTTATCGCACACACCGAACGTGTGAAGCGGCGGCTCATCGAAACAACCTGCTAATCTGGTTGTCAACAAAGGAACACATGTTTCTTAATGATCTCCCCCCCCCCCCCTGTGAGTCCCATGCAGTGGGTATGCAGGTGTTCAGTGGACGGGTGTCGTTGAGCCATAAAACTGGTTTCACTTTTTCAGTTTGTTTTCCCTCGAATGTCCGCATTTTATTCAGTGAATTAATACTTTTTGTAAATGTAATTTCTCACCATCAATGTCTAAAAAGAGCATCAAAGCATTATTCTCACCAACACTTAAAGATCATATAAAAATAGAAAGAAAATATAAAATAAATAAGGGGGGGTACAGAAGGTTTTATATTTATTTCGGTGGTATTAAAATGCATTACATAAAACATATACTGGAATCATTTAAAAAATGCCGTTGGTGTATAAATTGTATAAACCTCCAGGTTGCTGAAAAGCTCCAAAACGCAGGAAAAACACCATGTGTTATACCACTGCTCCATCTTCATCAGAATAGATGGAGTCTTAGTTGTTGCAATAAACTGCATTAATCATGAAATCATGAAAAGAAACAGAAGCAAATCTAATGAGCATAACTATACATGTTTTATCAACTTCTTTCATTCGTGCATGGACTAGCTAACATCCCTCTGTGGTCTAATGGAGATAACATACTGTACATTTCTGTGTCTGGAAATTACTTTTCAGGAAAACAGGGAATATATATTTGTTCACATGTAGCACGTATAAAATATATAAAACATGTAACAGGTTTTATAACGTCAGAAAAAAAGAAAAAAAAGTTGGTTTGTTTCGTGATTATCATTCTTATCTTTTAGAAAACTATGAAGAATTAAAGCTTGTGTCAACAAAAAAACTGGTTAAAGAAATAATAATAAGTAAATACAATAATAATTTTTGACAATATGAAAAAAATAAGTCATTCTTTCTTTCCTATAGGTGTTGATAACGTCCCTTGTCTTGAAGCATATTTCATAAGATTGGGCAACTGAGTTGGGTTTTAAATCAAAGCCAAATAGAGTTAATGCGAGCGGTTTTGTCTTTCCCTCTGTCTCTGTGCAGCCGCCGGTGTTGTGAAACAGCAGTGTGCTGCAGCTCTCTGCCTTTATACTCTGGTATTTTTAACCAAACAGCGCTTACGCAGAACAAGTTCCGGTTCTGTCCACGAGCCAAGTGGAAATGGACTCCGTTTCCTGAGGAAACACTAGACACTTGCTTCCTCTACTTGCACTCTGCAGCCATCCTTTAGATGCCTGGCCGAGGATACAGACATGCATGTAGCAGGAAAACGATCATATTTCTTTGGGGAACTTTGTTCTCGGTGTTATCGGCAGTGTCTTTATCTCAAGGCATATTCCTTGTCTGGTTTGTGGTGAACTAATTGTTCTACTGAACCTCTTTTATAAGCCTTTTAGAAGTCTTAGTATCCTTGATATCAAAAGTAAAACCCACTGAGAAATGCTACGATCTCCTCCCGTCGAGCAAACTATCCTTTATCTTGTTCCATCAAAGTCCTTATCAAACCTGGTCATTTAAAAAGCAACTAGCCAAGAATAGAGAGTCAGATCCAGATAAAGAACTGCCCTGGGCTCAGGTTTCTCCTTTTGTGACTCGCTGTTCTGAAAGGGAGGAAGTCTTTCAGCTCAAGTGTTTTCTAAACACAATTATTTACAGTGAAGCAGGCAGACAGACAGCCAAGGCATCTCATCCTGGATACACTGAAATGTTTTCAGAGTAAAGATTTTCAAAGAATGTTTTATCTGGTTTAATTGTTTGTTTTTTCTAGAAGTCTCAAATTGTATTCTAGTTTTTAGCCCCCGGTAACTTAAACACTTTGCAAGATATGTCTTATTCCGTTTTCTGCTTCGTTCAGAAAATGTTTTGTTGCTTTTAATTCAAACGTTCTTTTTTCATTGTGAAAGAGGTGATTTGCATAAGCACACGTTAGATATATGCGTTTATGGTGTACTCCAACTCCTTCCCTCTATCTTTGTTCTTCCTCTGCCATTTTTGTGTTGATACGACACAATTAGCAGCCTGTCCGTGGTTAACTTAATGCAGGGTTTCCCAGGGGACGGCTACTTCAGCAGTTGCGAAGGATTACGAGGAAACATCTATCTCAACTAATTTAAAAAGAAACATTGATTTAAAACGAACAGCAGAGAACGACTGTGTTGCTATTGAGTATGTGGAAAGTAGTTAGCAAGCAAGCAGAGGTCTAAACAGTTAGCTAAAAGTACATACATGGTTGGAGTAGATGTCTAAAAGTAGGTAATATCACTTAAAATAGTTAGCTAAAAGTAAATAGTGAAATAGATAAACTCAGTTGAAAGAGCTAGCTAAAACCGATGGATAAATGATTAAAAATAGTTAGCTAACGTTAACTATGAGCGGCTGGCTCATAGCTAACGGTGAGCCAATCAAAATGCTCCCAATCTCGGCTCCTGCATCTTTAACAAAAATATGTATTACACGGCTTGAATCACAGCTACAAGGTTAGCTTAAAGTATACAACAGTTGAAATAGTTAGCTAAACGTAATAATGGATAAATGGTGAAAAATCTAAGATCAAAAGATAGACAGTTGGCTAAAACCAATGGATACATGTGTGACAATAGTCAGCTAACAGTAGACTGTTACACAGCTGAAATAGTTAGCTAGAATTAGCCTAATGGTAACATGTTTAATACTTAGCTAACAGCAATGGATAAACCTGGTTACGCCTCAGTGGTTGAAATGTCCAGCTTCTGCCACACCAAATGAAAACTTGTGACTTCCATGCAAATGCTCACGTGAATGTGCTGTACAACCGCTGTCACTCTCTCATTTAGGAACATGTCCACACAGCGTTTCTGTGTTCCTGTCCAAACAGTAGCTGTGCTCAGAACAGCCAGGAGCAATCAACTTTGCAGAATGTGGGGACACATAGACACACACACACACACACCAACAGGAATTATCCTCCATCACCCGCAAAGCGAGGGGAAACCCAACTGTTATCTTGGATAAATACGCCGCCTTGCATGGCATGAAAAAACCAACAAAGTGATTAAAGGGAAAAATCAGAAAGTAAAACTACAGCGCGGAGACGGACTAGTTACGTTCTAGAAAGACATCAAAAGGAGTTGGGGAGGAGAGGAAATAGGAACAAACGCCAACCGAGGAGAAGAACCATGGGAAAAAAGAACAGCAATAACAACGGCCTGAAGCCCTGTAATCATATTTGTGCTCATCCTGAGGCCAGACTTTGACGCCTGTTGGGTCAAACAGTCTGCAGGGGTGGAAGACTCTTTGTGTGGGACTGGACTGGGTTAGAAATGACTGAACACGAGTCCTTAAATATTTCAGATCTGAGCCTATCAGGTGGCTAATTTAACATAATCCCATATGCTAACTACCCTTCACTTGTTCTGTCAAACAAAAGATAATTGCCCTGCTGCCGTGTTTAGCTACCGATGGTGCTAAATGGCTTAGCCTTCTCCAGTAGGTAAAGCTCACGGGGGCTAAAAGGGTTAGTAGCATCCAGCACTAATGAAGCCATTAGCGGCTAGCTGTTAGCCTAATGAGATCAGGGGTCCACATACACTTACGCATGTTGGCTGATTTGCGTAGCCTATCTTGTGTGTGTGATTGGGATCAGATGTAATTAGGAGCTGGAATGATAATGAAGAGCCACTGAGTAAAGAGAGACCATTTGTGCTTTATCAAAAGTCACTACGTCCTTTTCTTCATCAATCTTGTATCCTTTACCTATCATTTGTCTGACAGATTGTACTACAATCATTACTTTTAGTCTCTAGCCATTTGTAACTGTTTTATATACAGAATGTATATATAAATTCAAGATAAATGTTAGAAGTTTTGAGGCTTCTTTGTCAACTTGCTACACATGCCACTTGATCAAAAACATCTTTTTAAGTAAAAACAAAATTTAATTGCAGATCATTGATGATCCATATCGTCAGATACAGATCCCTCTGTTGTTTGATTATAGCAGCTGGTCTACAAGGCTCCAGGCTTTTTTCCCACCGTCCCAAACATGATTTCAACTGCTCGGAAGTCAAAAATTATAAATGTTATCCTTTTATTTTGTTATAGTCATTGTCATTGTGAGAGTCATCAAGTAGTATCAAAACGTCTCCAGTAAATATATACCTGCAATCACTTTTTTTTTCCCCAGATCTAGAAAAAAAACTACTATTTTTATGGTTTTGCTCGCAGCCAATCACCTCAAGAGCCTTTGATATTAGTGTGACGTGTCACTGGCCCACTACACCAGCAGCTATCACGCATACAGCCGAGAATGAATGCCTGCCTGCACACGGCTCTGAAAATGGAGATTCCGGCAGCTAGCTGCTCACGATGCTACCAGCACGAACAATGCTAACAGCGGCAACGGTGCTGACAAGATAACAATTTCAACCTGGGGTCCTTCCGCCATGGGTTTGGGGGACGACGGCATCAGCGGTAGGGTTAGGGTTATGAGAGCGGCCATTAGACACACACACACAACTTCCATTCACAAGATGGGTATCAAATGAAGTACTCTATTTGTATCACTATCACTTTCAGTGTACTGGTATTGTCATTTCTTAAACAATACCCAAACCTATTGTTTTTATTTTTAAATTTTAATTTTAATTTAATTTACATTGTACATGTACAATTTACTATTGTACATGTACATTTGGGTATCTGAAGTGAGAGACATTCGCTAAAACAGAGCGTTTCATACAGAAGGTGAATACAGGTAGACAGGATGGGAAATATGGATTTTATTTTACATTAAAGCATGTAAACACGTTCTAATAGACAAGTATGAACCTGAAAATGAGCATACGTATTGCTGTCATGTACAATTATACCCTACTCAGAAAGTATCCTGCAGAATGCAGTAATATTGTTGGCTGTGCTCTTACACGTTATAATTATGTTTTTGCATCTAAGGATGTTTGGGTTGTTTATAAGTAGCAGATAGAGGGTAGCAAATAAAAAGGCTTGGGGTCCTTTTATAAAAAACTATAAACTATTTTCCCCGGGCGCCTGTCATTGGCAGCCCACTGCTCCCTATATACAGGGATGGGTCAAATACAGAGACAAATTTCCCCCTTAAAGGGATCAATATAGTATAATAAATAATTTAAAATTTAAAAAATTAAAAATTTAAATTTAAATTAAATGTTGAGGTGACAGTGTTGTTCACATTCCTAGGATAGTTAATGAGTTATATGAGGTTATGGCAGTAAAATACAAGACCCTGAAAAAGTATTATGACCAAATATTTTGTATCACTTAAATACTTGCCTGTTGTCTTTAGCTTGTACTTATTTCATTGCTATACTTACTGTACCCATCACCCGCTTTTGGCCCAGGACAATGTGCTTGATGTAAAAGTGAGTTGAATCAGCTTAAACCTTAAGGCCAGCAACTGCTATTCCACCTTATCCAGCACTTCATTCAAGTGCACTGGCAACAACTGGTCCCACTTCTTTCTGTGTCGGTTTCAGCTCTTTTGGTTCTCCATATTAGCCTGCAGCAAGAGCTGAGAATCTTCCCGGTCCCTGCTACCAGTCATTCATTACCTCGAGGGCCGTTTACCTGTTCCACCTGTTGGGACTTCTTTTGTGTGCGTGTGAGTGTGTTTCCATGGCACTGTACTAATGTTAATCACAACCCCCCCGACCTGTATGATTAATGTAAAGAGATGTGGGAATTGGGGAAAATATCGAGCACAGAATCATGTGTCCTGGATTGTTGATGTTGTTTCACATATCGAGCACCTAAATGCAGTGGCACAAAAAAGTGGAAGCACAGAATTGGCACCGAATGATCAAGTACATTACTCAGGGGAGTAATGTACTCAAGAGCATGAAATCACTTTGAAAGCCTTCACATCAGGGCTTAGATGTTAAGAAACAAGACCATGGCCCGATCCCAATGTCCCCCCTAAAGCCTCAAACCCTGAACCCTCAGGGACTTACTGACATCACCTGGTAAGTGGTTGTGTGTGAGGGCTTGAAATCTTTGTTTACCTTTTTTTTACGTCTCCATGCCTCCACTGGTTACCCCGTGTTTAACGTCACATTGCAATGATTTGTGGGTAATTCCCTTAGGTAAAGTGTGCATCCTATGATGACTTACGGAAAGGGTTCATAAAGGGCTCAAAATGTCTGCCAGACAGCCCTCAAACACTCAATGATTTGACAGTGGGACATCCCGAAACCCTCACGGACTTTGCGGGAGCGCGCCTCAAAGTCTGTGAGTCCGTAAGGGGGGACATTGGGATTGGGCCCATGACACAACGTTGAGTCTCTTTTTCTTTACCTTCTTTTCAGTTGGGAAACAACAAAACTGCACACTGCAGCCGTCATCTGGAGAGGAGCGGGACGGACCAACTCTTTATTCGGCTGTATTGGTCTTTAAAGCGAAGGCAGTGTGGCGACCAGCCCCCGACTCTCACAGGGCTGGCTGACAAATGCTCCGTTTACCCTGTACGCACTGAAACGAAGATCTACACACACACTGGAGGCCATTTTGAAAAAAGTAAACTTTGCCTGGACGGAGGGCTGAATTGGAGAGAAAAAGATTTACAAATGCAACTGGATGATTTAGGACATGCTTGCTCTGATGTACAGCTAACAGTGTCACATGTCAAGAATGAACAGGAGGTTACAGACGGCACAAAGGCGGCAAGTGAAACCAGTTGTAACCAGGTATTTCTGGAACATCGACTTCTCACACATTTAAATGCTTTCCCCTTGAATCCAACAGGGCTCGTTTTACTTCGTAATCATCCATTTTATGGCCCTGCAACATGGTGACGTAATTTTTCTTAAGAATGAAAAAGTCAATATGGAAAAATATGCTCTCTGTGATTTTGATAAATTGAAAGAGTTGCCATGAACAGCTTTGATTGGAAGACATAGTCCTTATCAAATCTGTAAACAGAGAGGTCTATACAGCTCTAATATATTAGGGCTGCCCCCTCATTAATCGGTCCTTTTGTCTAGGGTCGACCAAGATTTCTTTAGTCTATTAGCCATTCTTCGTCCTTTACGAAAGCTGATGTGACAAAAACGGCAAAAGAGCTTCAGAAACACAAGTTTTTCTATACAGATTGAGCTTTTTAACTAAATCATATGATCTTTCTCTGCAGTTGAGGTTGCCAACCTGTTTTTAATCATCATGTTTCTGAGGATTTCTGGTTCATGTTAGCTTAAAATTTGAGATTCAAAAACGGACTTTGTCAGGAGATTATTGTGTCAACTGTTGTTACCAAAATCAATAAAAGACTTTTATTCTATTCTTTTCTATAAAGGTCAGGAAACAGAAGATAGTCAAAAACTCTGGGACCCGACACCGCTGTGAGTCGTCCAACTTTGTGCCATAAATAGCCTGCTTTTATCATTACAAGTGGTTCGCTGTTTAAAGAAAAGAGTTGGTATAGGGTTGCCTTTGCAGCATAATGTCTATATGATCCATTTTGGAGCAATCCTTGCGCTCTTGGGGCAATAAACGATAGCTCGTCGTCCATCTTGGATGCTCCACTTAGCTCATCTTTCAGTGGCCGAGCTGCGTAACCTTTCTTAACAGCCATGATACTCTAGATAGACGCATGACAAAGGGACAAAATCCCACCCATTGTTGAACTTTTGTACGAGGCATAAGGAAAACATACGATGCTTGACATTTTTGGTCATTATTTGACACATAATGGAGTTTCTGCGTGCGTGTGTATCAAATTACGTGCGGATGTCTTGCCGCCGCACCATTTGTGCACCCAGTTTCACTCTCAGACCAGAATATGACAAACTCATGTGTTACCGTGGGACCTTGTTGTGCTGGGACGTGATGTACCAGAAACCATGCCTACAATGCCGTTTGAACACCTGTTCAGCTTTAAGAAAATGGTAACCGTTGCAATCAAAAACAAATTCAAATACCCTTGACGGATGTCAAATTACGTAGTGCTCTCTGAATTTCCTCATTTATTGTTCCTTCTGTCACGGGCCACGGGGAAACTAAAGAAAGCTGGTGCACAACATGGGTGACTGAGAGGCCATGGGGTGATGCATTGTGTATCACACACTGTGTATTCTGTGTCAATATGGCATCTCATGATAGGCTTAGGAGTTCTATTCCCAGCGGGGCCACCCATGCAGACCATAAATCGAGGAGGGAGGCGTTTTGCCATTGAAATATGCAGCACTCATTGGGTTATTGCTGCCCGCTGTTGTGGAGTTTTGATAAGACATGAACAATTCTTGACTTATTTTTGGTAATACTGTCGGTATGTCTGCCAGTTGGTTGGTCCACCACCTCGGTCCAGATTGATTTATCTCAACGCCTATCGAATGGATTGCCATTAAATTTGGTACAGGAATTCATGCTCCCCAGAGGATGAATCCTAATGACCTCGACGAGCCTTTGACTTTACATTTGGTGCTCCGGCATGTTAAAGTTCTCCCCAGTGCAATATCTTTGTACAGCAACTCATGTTCCCCTGAGGATGAATCCTCAAGACGTTGGTGATCTCTTGACTTTTCCTCTGGTGCCACAGTGATGGTTGACATTTGAGGTTTCGAAATCAAATATCTTCACAATTACTAGATAGATTGGCATGCCTTTTGGTATAGACATTCATGTTCCCCTCAGGATGATTTGTAATCATTTGTGCGATTTGAGCAATACTTAAATAACTGCAAAAACGAATGGCAATTCCATCGGCCTCAGCTGTGTTTTCAGCAAATTAGCTAATGTTAGCATGTCGACATGACAAACTAAGATGTTGAACATGGTAAACATGGTAAACATGAGACCTAATAAACATCATCATTGTCATTTTGAGTGTTGAATCACAACATTTTCGCTAAAACGAAAGACTAAACTATTCTGTATGTGAGAGTCAGCTCTTAATGCACAAAATTAGATGGTTGTATACCATTTGCATAGCACCACCTTTCCGCCGCTCTTTCTTTGCATAAGTGGCAAATATAGGTTTTACTGTCAGAGGTCATAATCATTGAAATAATCTAGTGCCGATCGTAAACTTCGGCTAAATGCTAACCTATGCATTGCTCACAGTGACAAAGCTAACGTTTAGCAAGTAATATTTACCAGGATGACCAAATATTACATTTTGGCAAGTCCATCAAGCTCCAAAAATGTCAACCTGATGGTGGCGCTGGTGGAAAAGTCAGGTGATTCATCAGGCTTCATCATCTGGAAACCACAAATGACTACTCTTCATATTTTGCCACATGCGTAGAAGTCAGTCCCCAGTGGCAACCTTTTTCGTGTAGTATCTTGGCGCAGAATGTTCGCGTGTAGCTCGATGTCACGTGAGCGGCTTGATGCATAATCGTGTTTGTGCAAGCCTCCGTCAGCTCCGTCAGCTGGCAAGTACATTTTACATTGTGTTCTATTATGGCCTGTTCTTTTTGATGTGCTGCCATGTGCATCCTGCTGCAGCATGTGGAGTGGTTGCAAGATGCAAAGCTGCACAGACCTTTTATTAAAACATTTAATTTTTTTTATGACCCACAAATTTTGTTTTTTAAGCAACTTCCAGAAAAGATACAAAATGTATCCAACGTGGACTTGAGAGCGGGTTACACACATTTTTTTTTCTGTGTCTGTTTCTTCTCAGACCTGGCAGCTGAGTGCCCTGAAAGCTAGGAGACAGACAGGAGAGCAAATAATTACCTTTCCCAGGTAGCTGAGGTGATTGTTGGGGGGGCTGGAAGATGAGCGAGGAGGGTTATGTGTGTGTGTGTGTTTATATCTGTGTGTGTGTCCGAAAAGGGCATGTCCTTTTGACCTTGCGGTGCTGCAGACACACACAGAGAGACGGTTTTGTGTCCTCAGACAAGAGGTCTGCTTTCACCTGAGCAGGCTCGGCCAATTACACCCCCCGCCCCCCCCCCCTCCAGCAGAGACAAAGAGGAGCAGAGCAGGATGAGTGACTGGGAGCAGGCCGGGAGTCTCTTCATCAGAGGAGGAGGGGAGAGGAGTGGGCTTGGTATTGGGAGAGAGGGACTATTTTTTTTAAGAATGCGGATTTTAGAAGCAAAAGCTACTTTCCTGTATCTTTGGCTTTGCAGATTTGAACAGAAATTTAAAACCAGCACTTGCAGCTAACATATCTTGATTAGAGGTGTCGGTAATAGAAATCTCAACAGCGCCAACATATTTGCGGTTCATGAAGTTCCTCCAGCGAGGCTGGTTTTGGCTAAAATGGCATTCCTCTGTGCCTTTAGGCATGTGAACAGGTTCAGACTTGGCCAAAAGCGCGCACACACACACACACACACACACACACACACACACACACACACACACACACACTGCAAGGTTTCATTCACAGGTTTGGTACTGCCAAAGGACTTAACTGGCATCACATTATGCATTTTCATACCAAATTCTGGCAGAGAATCCACATTCCTTCTCATTGGTGTGTGAGAAGAGTGGGGATGGCGGTGAAAGCGTGTCTTGACATATAAACGTCGAAACTGGCATTACGTCCGCTTCGCTTGATCTCACTTGGGCACTGATATGACAGAATATACATGTCTGGCTGATACATTTATAACATTATGTATTCATTCAATGCAAAATGTTACATCTAGTCATTTCCAATCTTTGTGATTGTTTAATACTGAATAAATATCCTCTGAAGTAACCTTTAAATGTTGATTCTGAAGTACAAATGTGAAGCCAACACACTGAAGCACATTGTTTCCTCATAAAGAGAAAAAAAAAACAATGACACCAGCGGGAGACGATGACTCGAGTATAACTTTAGCTAACAATGCTAACAGCATCAGGTGCCGAGATTCCAAGCCATCTCAAAAAGCAAGCCAGCCTATCCTTTGTTTTTTAACAGATTATTCAAGTTATTATTATTAACAAGCCAGTCCACCTTTAACCACATCAGCACTGAGCTGTTCTGTAAAGCCTGTCACATCGTACCAAATCAGTTTACGATCCCATTTCAATCCTGCTTTTTTGTTTTAATCAGGTGTTTTATAATCTATTTTCTGTTGTCTGTGTTGTGTACCGGGGTCTACAGCACATTCAAATTGCCGGGCCTTTTGAAATAGCTGTCACGAAGATATGGGGTGGCTACCGGAGCCATTATGAGATTTAGGCCCCGACGAGCCGCAGGGCTTCCTTTAACAGAGAGCGAGAGTGTTTGGCTTCTCTTGAGCAACATGCGCTCACACACGCTTAAACCCGGGGCTTATCGGCACGGCATACTGCAAAATGCAGAAACACACCAGTTTAAATGTGCATTGTAATTATCATTACTTTCTGGTTAATGAGAATTTACTTATTTTTGTGGCAAAATTGCAAGGTTGACAAGTTTTATTTAGAATACATTCCACCGGATTTTCTCTTAACCAGAGAAATGCTAGATTGATAAGAATGTTCCAAAGAGCAGATATCCTACAGATGGCCTGTGGTGGTTGGTGGTCACAACAAGTTTGTTTTCATAATATACAGTGTATATATATATATATATATGATATAAATGAGAGACAAATGCATGAAAAGAAAAGAGGAAAGAGTAAAATGTTTGGCCACTATGAGCACGACACAAACCAGCTTCAATGCTCCACATTTTCAAGACACAATCCCTTTAAAATCGTCACTGTATTTGTGGGCATGATTTTGGAGGCAATACTGCTTAGTAGAATCTAAAAAAGGTAAAAACTGCTCGTTAGCGCTCAGTGCTACAGTATCCGTCTAGGTGTGCTCTGCTCTCTCTTAAGGAAGTAGACTCCTAAGACTTTTATCTGCGCTGTCATCAAGAGAAACCATGTAGCTGCTCCACTGACAATGAAAGGGGAGCTTTACTTTGTGGACTCATCTCCAGATATCCGGGTCCGTTTATCAGCCTGTTTGTCTTTCTCATAACTTTCTTAATTTGTCATTATTTATAGCCAATGATGTAATTTCCCACAAGAGCATAACACTGACAAGGCTAATTCCTCACTGCTATGTAAACCCCCTTTGTATGTTTTGCACGGGGCTTAGCTGACAACACATTCATCTTTCGGCCTTTTCAAAATCGGCTCGACTACGTTTTCTCACCGCCTAATTTGTCACCATACGTGCTCACTGACTTCACTAAATTACCCTCCCCCACACACACACACACACTCTCCTGTCACATTACGGGGCCTAATGGGGTCCACTTCAGATAACTGCTGTTTGACCAAGTCTGTCTCCGACCTTTAATAGTCTGTTTCAACAAGCGGAGCACCGAAAGCAAACTTCACGAAAGAGGTAATATGCGCGGCGCTAATCTCACGGCTGCACCCACTCAAAGAAGCCCTCACAGAAAAACACACGCACACACACACACACACACACGCACACACACACACACACACGCACGCACGCACGTGCACACACACACACACACACACACACACATACACAGACACATTCTTTTCCAATATGGCTTGCTGTTTATTGGCACATTTTCCTCACAGAGATTTGATGGTATCAAAGGAATAAGTTATGTAAATGCTGTTGAAGTGTTTTCAGTTTCTGGGTCATTCAGTGGTTTCAGTCAGTCATCC
>NW_022280045.1:811565-828409 GCF_004355925.1 Anarrhichthys ocellatus | reverse complement strand
CCCACTACATCTGGTCAACCTAATTCAGTGCAGATATATTAATACTTAATGGATTCCTCTTCCAATAATACATCTCGTAGTGAGGGCCCCCAAATTCCATTTCACAAGTTAGTTGTGTATTACTGGGTGTAGTTCAGGTGGTGGAGTTCATTCCATTAACTGTTTGGTTAATCCCTGGCCTGACATGTTGGTATGCAAATGCAAATAAAATCTGTGTCAACTTTGGCCACATTCCCGCATTATGTATCCTTTAAAACATATTTGCTGCTGCAAATTAGTTGCATGTAAAAGTCAGGAGACAGAGTTGAATTTCCTGCTTCGTGAGTTGTTGGAAAACACAGTATATGATAGAGGTCTATAAGTGAGTGGAAGTATCACAAAAGTATAAATCGTTTCCTTTCAAGTGAGTCAGGTGAGCTGAGTGTTATTCTTTCTCTGTTCCTGAGAACGGTGCCTGTCATGCTATAACCATTATATCCAAGCATGACAGGTCTAGACACGTCTTCTTTTTTTTTTAGATGTAGTTGTTTGATCTGTGAAGAGATCATTATTCCCATTTAATGTTTCACTGAAAAAACAAAGTCGCATGTATTCCTTTCTCTTCTATCTGATCGGCAACAATATCACAATTAATGGATAAAGTGCAGCAAACAATCATCCACCCAATAGATGGAAACAAGGATTGAAGGGGATCCTGTTGGTGAGAAGCGTTCTGCTCATCAGTCCTGTTTTCTACCAGTCTCGTGTGTTGATCTGCCTTATCGCCTCATCCATGTAGCGCCTGCAGAGGGCCGGGCCGCTCCCCACAGCTCTTATCAGGCTCTGGCCTCTTGCCTTTCCGTTAGAACGAAAGGCTCTATCTCACCTAGCTGCCTTCTTCTGACCGGACTGTCCGTAACAGATTAGTCAAGAGGAGTCTACTTACTACTTGGCCATTTAGTTACCAAAGTAGAACACTTTTGCTCCTTCTCTACTACTTTCTAAAAAAAATATTTTTCGATTTTGGGGTGAACGGACTGTTTAAACAAATGAAAAAAATAAATATAATCTACGGAATCTCAACAGTTTAATGTTTGAGTAAAGTTTTGAAAAAGCACCCTTTATACATACTATATACAGACAAATATCTGTGCCTAATTGGCTTCATTTTCCTGATCAGCAGTTGCAATCTCTTGATACGTTTTTGTCGTCTTTACATGTGTTGGGATCATTTTCGATCGGGTGAAACTACAGTTGTAACGTCTAAAATAAGCAGTGCGCAATTTCCCATCTGATTCTCACAGTCAGGATTAAACGTGATCTATTTTTACAAGAGCTTGGAGTTGCCAAAATATACACCCCATAAGATCTTATTATGTACTTGAGTTGTTTTAAGAATGCACCTGTCACTTTGATGAAAAGGAAGACAGACATGTCACACAGTATTTGCTTTGACGGGCCCAATTGTTTTGGTTGCACACAAACTGTTCAGTTCGTGGGCAAAGACGTGGCATTGCCGTGTGTTCACAGTCAAATGAATAACGACGAAATAAGGTTATATAACCGATCTGTTGTGCAGATGTTGGCATAAATCCCGTAAATACCTCACAAGGTGTGTTGTGTGTGTTTTTGGCACGTTGACATCGTGACTTCAACATGTTGCTTGATGTTTAATCAACCACATGTCAACACTCAACAAAATGAACATGAACCAGTGACAGCATTTAGTACAAGAGCTATGCGTCACTTATCATATCTAATAACTGTTTAACCAATACCATCAACAGGGACGGGCAGCAGAGCCTTCCATTAGGGTTGGGAGAGGGTTTCTCATGGTGGTTGTTCATGTTAGCGTCGCTAGGCGTCTGAAAAGAGCTTTGAAATAATCAAACCTTTAAGCTTTCTGCAAGAAACACAGTTAAAGTTACGTAAATAAACATTTATAAAAGATATATACAGCGCATGATCTAAAGTGCATGGCACACATGCATTTAGGACGTGCCCAACTCCAGTTTTGCTAGTTAAAAGGTAAAAAATGTTGGTGCAAAGTGAGGCAAAACGGGTAAAAGGGTTGTATTGAGTCCATTACATCACCAAAACACATCACAGATGTGTTTTGGTGCTAACTGGGTAGTATCCCATTCGCTCTAAAAGCCAGGTGCGCCTGCACATGGAGCATCGCCATTTAAATGGCGTCAGGTTTTTCCCATTCCTCTGTCCCATCGACAACTCCATTTGAGAGCATATGAGCAAATGCGGCGATTACCTATTGAACCGAGGAGGAGGAGGAGGACTGCTGCACAACAAAAAGTAGCAGGTGTAACATAAATAGCCGATAAATACTGCATCATTGACATCGGACCCGGTTTTTGTTGGTCAATGGCGAACCGCTTTCTGCTGCCTCCAGATGGCAATGCGCTGCCAATGTGTCTGACCACACCTCATTTAGTTTGTTTGACCAACATTCCAAAATCAAAAATTCTCCCATCCAGGAAGCTGGAACTAAAAAATGTTTTGGATATTTTTTATGAAAAATGACCATGATGTAAGTGTAACTGCTAATGACATATGCTAATATAACATATTCCTTGGAGTGGAAATACCGCCAGTCCAAAGTAAGCGATGTACCGTGTCCGTGTGACACACCCACACACCGTCACACCAGCCACCAATCCTGAGCCTCGTACTTTCCCACTGTTCCTTAAACGGACAACACATTTAGCCAGTAAGCATATTAGCAGTTGTTGTTATTTTGTTTTGTTCTATTGGCGCCTGCGGTTTGCCGATAGCATCACTCGCTGCAACCACATGAAGAGAAAAATTATTTACGCCATTGGCGAGCATGCACACACACACAAACACAAGGAGGGGGAGAGAGAGAGAGCGAGAGCGAGAGAGAGAGAGAGACATGTGAACACACTCAGCTGGCAGTGTGGTAGCGACATCAACGACAAGCAGGACGGGTTACAGAACCAGGTCTGGCAAGTAAGGTGAAACAGATCAATCAATGAAAACACAATTAGATGTTCTCAATTATTAGCGCGTTGCAGAACGTACAGTACCACCAGAGACAATTTGCTGCACTTAACTCCTGGGTGGTGCATGCTTAGCACCAGGACAAAAGCCAGTGCCATTAAAAGTGAGTCACCGTGGTGTGCTGAGCGCCACCGCAAAAGACCAGCGCTTTATGGCCATCGTTCCCTCCCTCTGTCACACTCACTCCTTCCAAAGAATTAAGAGAAAATATAACACATGCTGATACAAACAACAACAGTTTCCAGAATATTATCTCTCCTATCTCGTCTGTGAATGACGAGTAGATGGTGACGGGGAAAATCAACAGTGGAGGTAAATATTACAAAAGTAAAAAGTAGAATGACTTCTCCTGCAAGATGTGGTTGTTTCCACGGTGACTGCCAAAACATACACTCATACAGGACTTCAGCTAAAATTCGTGAAGAATGAAATTCAAAAATATAGAGATGAAGTGCTGGTCTAATTATTACTTTTTTTAACATCTTCTGCTCGGGTTGGTTTTTACAGGCTCCCCGTCTTGGAAAGCAAATCCAAGGCCTGCATCTCGGCAAGTGTAAACTCATTGTTAATTTATATATTGTGTGCTTTACAGTAGGGCAGCAGTGTGAGTCACTGATTAGTTAGAGGGAAGTCCTTCCACAGACCTGCAGGTTTGGCCCATTAGACACTCTAAACGGCCTGTGGGCGTAAGTGCGAGTGTGATGCTGTTTGTTGGTATGCTAGCCCGTGACTGATGACCTGTCCGGCGTGTTTCCCTACCTACATGCTGGGTATAGGCTCCGTCACGAACATTCCATGTGATGATGCATGTTTAAACTGTGGCAATGTATTTACAGCACAGGTGTGACTAAAAGGAGAGTGAATACTGGACTACCATTCGCTGAGTGGACAGAAACACGACCACAATGTTGATCCACGTCTGCTTCGGGCACTTGTTCAAAGTTGCACACAACTTTCGTCAGTGTTAAGAAGTCTATGTTTACAGGTTGTCACAGGAATACTTCCATTACAAAGTGACCAATTACTTATCAATGAATTACTCGGCCCGTGTTACCTTGGATTCCTGACTACAGCTTGTGTTTTTCTGCTAGCCTCCATGGTGAGAATCAAAAAAGGGAGAGAAAGTGCAATTATTTTTAAATTCATGAACAATACAAACTTTCAAAATCAGCGGGGGCTAAGAAACCGTGTGTGTCTGTCAATCGATCACACCCCCTACAACTAACCGTGCTGTCCATGGTCCTGACACGACGGCTAAGCCATATAGTCACGCCACGTATCGGCCAATCATTTTGTTGATTATTAAAATATTTTTATGCCCACTTAAGTCCTCTCGTGACTGCGGGCCGATGTGCTTATACTTGCATAATCAGCGGCCTGATCAATACGCTCACCCATCATATTTACATTGGGCCCGCTCGAGGGAATCAATGTGAAGCTCGACAAAAAGTTTCTTGACGCTACAGCCTGTCAAAATGACGATCCCCATGGACCCCCTACAGTTGGCTTAGCCCCAATATTTATGTCATGTTTACTTGTATGGCGTTCACATCTTGGCGGAGCTACAGAAGGAAGCTGCGTTCCAGTTGCGAGGCTGCAGTCCATGTCGGCTGCATTCACTGACCTATAGGAACATTCAGTGGCTTCACTGATCAGTGAAGATTCTGAGGTGCATATGCTACATCTAGACAGGGAGAATGTGTTTATAGTTGTATGATCAGCCTGATCAATACACTCACACACGCTGCCTCTTATGTTTGCATTGGGCCCCGCTCACGGAAATCAAATTCTCCCCCCCCGCCTGTGGATATGTGTCTGCAGGAAAGCTGCTTGTTTTTGATTCTCAGTTCCTGGGAACACAGGTGAACTGAGGGAACACAGGGTTAATAATTGATATACAAACGTTCATTTTGTGACCCTTAATGCTGGTTTTAAAAATGATAGAATTACACGCTCATGCTACAACAGCATGCATACTATGAGAAAACGAAAAGGCCGAATAGCTCTTCTGTAAAATGACAGTTTGTATTTCTGATTTATTACCTGTCGAGTCGTCCGTCTGTTTCATCAAAAGGAGGCACCGCAAACAGAAGGAGAGAGAGAGAGAGAGAGAGAGAGAGACAGGTGAATGTGACAACTTATAATTACACATCAGTTACATCTGATACCACAGATGTGATATGTGCCTCGGGCCGGTGCAACCTCATTAATCCTCCCCAGAGGCCCAACAGCTAACTGTTGTGGCTGGAACCTTTCTCTGGTTGAACGCCTCAGGCCCTCCTTATCACTCCTCCTTATCAAGTACAGGGGACGCACGCACGCACGCACACACGCACACACACACACACACACACAGTCAAAAAACTGTAACAGAAGCCTGTTACCTTTCACTGTTGTTGTTTTGTAAGTGTGTTGCAGTAAAATGAGATGAGCTGCCGTTGGAAAGTTTCCAAGGTGTGTGTGAGTGTGTGTCCCTGTATGCATGTAGATGAGACAGTAACTGCAGGGCTGTGTGTGTGTGTGTGGGGTGCATGCTGGCTGGTTACTATGTATATGGGCTGTGCATCTTGATAGTAATAATAACAATAATAATAATATTAATGATCAAGTTTGAGGGTTGATCTGTATGGTAACTGGTTGCTGTATGCTTTCTTAAGTGCGGTGCGTTTGAATGCATTTTGGATTATCGTTTCTTTTCCTGAATGAGCTTTGCTCTTGGTATTTGTGTTTTCTGTTCTGAGACTGCATCCACACTACTACGTCTTCGCAAAATACCTTTGCTACGTTGATGCCTAGCGTCCACACTACCCCACCTAAAACGGAGACGTTCGACAACGCTGCTGATGCCTTTTTAGTTTGAAAACTCGAGGGGTTGAGTTTTTAAACTGGACAGGGAGAAAAGTGGAGGAGTCACGAGGCGTCCTTCCCTGATTCGTCAAGCCCCTATCACATGATCCATATGCGTTTCCAGCCGTGGTAGTATGGATGGAGATCATTTCGTAAACGGCACCAACACGTTCGTTTGGACGGAGTTCGAGTTTGTCTTAAAACGAAAACGTAGTAGTGTGCATGTTGCCTGATGTTTTTAAAAAGCTGCTATACAAATAAAGTTTTACGTACTTACTTACCCTCAGATAGTCCTTTTCTCGACTACTTCTTTTGTCTCTCTTTCAGCAGCACACCAGTTTCCACTTTCACGTACTTGGTGTGACTCATCGATTTTGGGACTGTTTCAAATTCAATGAATTTGGAAACCAGATCTGGAATGTCTTGCTCGTGATTTGTCTGGCTGGCAACGACTGGATTATCTTTACGATTGCTTCGCACGCTCTTTAATGCACACCTTTAATTAGTTGCCACCTCATACTCCGCATACTTGAGCTGTGTAGTTTGTGGTCAACGTGTAATTTTCCATTGTGCGTTAAGACAACAGGTCTGTTGAGAGAAAGCTACAACTGCACCCTGTCCTCGATCCTCAGAGGGCATCCGAGGTGACAGCGCCTCAGTGAGGCTCACTGGGACGGGCCAATGTGTTCCACCCGAGCCTGACGGACGGCCTTGACCTTTGCCATCTCGGCACCTCGTGTGCCCCGAGGACAGGAGCAATTAGACACCTCGCCATGTCTTTTACACGCCCCGTCCCCCATTCAAGGCGTCATCTGCTATCCGTTTCTTTCATCTTTTACACTCTTTAGAACTTAACGCTGGACTGGAGCAAACGGAGCTGGGGTTACAAAGAGAACCTGACTCACATGTGTGAGCTATACGAAAGAAACACGACCAACCAACAGGCCTACGGTTAATTAGATTAGATTATAATGAGTGATAGTGAGCATTCAGGAATGTCATCATTTGACATCTTTTGTTCAAAAATAACTCAATAAATATTTTTCAGGTTTATTGCCTGAATGTCAGCTTTTTAACACAAATATCTATAAGTCATAATATCTCTAGATAGTACAGTATCTATATACTATCTCTAGATAGTACAGTATCTATATAATATCTCTAGATAGTACAGTATCTATATAATATCTATAGATAGAATAGTATCTATGGATGATCAGGATACGGCCACCAGGGTTCCCATCATGCTTTGGATGACATAAGCAAGGCGTCCAATGTCCCCATGGTGTCAGTGAAAGCTACAGTGCTACATTTCCTCCCTTATATTCACAAAAAAAAGGGAGTCATTTCCATTTTTTAAAGTAATAATCAGTGGTGACATAACCGTTATATCTGGTGACTTATTGTCCCGTTAATATTATTCTAGTCTTTCCAGGAAATCATGCATTTTACATTTCTAGCAAGAAAGCAAGTATCTTGATCTTGCAATTTTGCACCACAAAAAAAACCCGAAGTAAGATCATTTCCCATCTTGTTGTTGACAAAGTGCTTCTTTGAGCAAAGCTGCTGACCTTACATTGTTTTTGTTTTTTTAGAGTACAACCCCTCAGTGACATGGTATCCTTTATCCATCTTACACCCCTTCATAACTCCCAGGCCCTCTCCCCTGTCGCACTGTGACAGTGAAACACAGCTCTTTAGATGGAGTGACCCCTCCATCCTTTTTTTTTTTTTTCCTTGACACATTGTATTCTCTACCTACGTAACCAAAGCCCTCCAGAGTAGCCCCTCACTTCCTTAATCTCCACCCCCCCCATCCCTCTCTTCTTCATTTTTCTCTTTCACCACCATGATCCATGCTACTCTCATTCTCTTTACTTCCCTTTGTTTTCTCCCCTCCCTTTCCCTCTCGTTCTCCAGCAAACTGCTCTCCCCGTCGGTGTCATCTGTCATCTATGCCGCATTCTCGCAGGATCAAAGTCACTGCTTTCAGATGTCGAACTGATCGGATGTGGAGGAATCTTAAAGCTCTAAAATAGTCTGGTCGCTTCCTTAAATGTCCTAGATAGCATCCGCATTCACACTCACTCACACACGAGCCCCTTTCACGCATGGAACTGCCGGGTTGGTACAGAAAAATCCAGTTATAAGGTTTAAGCCCCGGAATATGACTGTTGGTCGATCAATACACCACTTTGGTCCAGACTGAAACATCTCAAAAACTCTTGGATGGATTGCTATGACATTTCGTGCAGACGTTCATGCCCCCCAGAGGATGAATCCTACCAACTATGAGGATCCCCTGACTTTTCCTCTAGCGCCGCCATGAGGTTCACTTTCATGGTTTTGAGTGAAACGCCTCATGAACTCATGGATGGATTGCAATGAAGTTTTGTACGGACATGCGTGGTGGTCAAAGGATGAATCGTAATGACCGTGCCAATCACCTGAACCCTTTTCCAGCAGTGCCAGCGCGTCAAACTTTTCACTTGTTTGCACAAGAATTAAGAGCAATGCAGTTTAAAGCACAATCGAATATTAAATGTATGCCGTTTTGCCGTGGAAGCAATTCTTTTCAGCAGCTGATTTACAAAACAGTGGAACAATGTTCAACATTAATGGATTTTTTTTCACTTGCCCAACCAAGAAATCTATTTGCCTTAAATACATTTTCACTCATGTTTTAATTAAAATAATTAAAATTCAAAAATTTTAACTTTATTACAATTGTCATTTACATTAGGTACATACCCATCCGTAGCATATTAGGAGCAGTGGGCTGCTGTGAAGCGCCTGGTGAGCGATTGGGGGTTCTGTGTCTTGCTCAAGGACACTTCGGCACAGGACACGTAGCAGCCAGAGATCGAACCGTGGTTACCAGACGACCCCCTCTACCCCATGAGCCACATCCTCTAACGCCCCCCTGACTAAACTCCTGTTTTTCAGGATAATTGAGGCGCTCACTTGCGTTTCAGCTGATTAACTTTGTCTTTACCTGCCGCCATT
Organism: Anarrhichthys ocellatus; assembly: GCF_004355925.1. Classification (NCBI taxonomy): domain Eukaryota; kingdom Metazoa; phylum Chordata; class Actinopteri; order Perciformes; family Anarhichadidae; genus Anarrhichthys; species Anarrhichthys ocellatus. The sequence goes on along the minus strand of NW_022280045.1, from coordinate 819,541 downwards.
TACTCGCAAGTGGCCCATTGCTACTGTGCTATGTGGGCACGTGGGCAACTCCAACAGAGATGAGAAGGAAGCGAGATGGCTCACTCTGTAGCTTCTTCCATCATCAGCTCTGGAAAAAAAACTATGTTTCATTCTTTTTTTACCACTTGCCCAATTGGGCAAGTGAGTTGCTAGCTTTACTAGCCAACGTAGCCCTGTGCAATCTCTGACTACTGTAGTCAGCAGGGGCGTTTCTAGGATTCAATGAAAGGGGGGGCTAAGCCCCAAGGGGAGTGGTATGTTTGCACGCGTAGTGCGCGGCAATTTTTTTTGGGGCCCATTTGGGGCCGCGGATATCCATTGTTTCAGACAGTTCATAGATTGGGACCGCACACAATGGATGGAGAATGGACCTGACAGTGTCAACTTTATATCGTTAAGTATGATGATAGACTATTGGATTGTAATTTGAAGGGGGAGAAAACATACAAACCAGAAAGCACGCACATATGTAGCATGTTAGAGTTATAAATAACTTGTCCATGTGAGAAACACTAGTTTAATTTAATGACACCATAAAAAATAAAAAAAGCCAATAATGCCAAATTATTTGGGGGGGCTGAAGAACATAGGGGGTTCTCTCATGATGTCAACACAATGAAGTGCTTAGATATTTATATGTTGAGATGCACGACGATGCAAGGCCACACACGCTCTTCATACTTGAGGACATCTGAGTCACCGCTAACCGGTACACCGGATGTGTGATAAGCAAATAAACAAATGACTTCTGCTGAAATTCTCCCAAATGAACAGTCCTGAAAGCTCTGCTGACTCTGAGCCAGCAGACTGACCGGGCTGTGTTTGCTCCATAAAGCATAAAGTATCATGTAGTGTCTATTGTAGTGACATCAACACTGAAGAATCCTGGCAGAACCTCCCTGCTACAACAGACATGAAAGGAAGTTGTGATACAAGAAATGTAGAGCTTTTCAGATATTAAAGACATCTTAATTTAACGATCTGGAGTATACTTTCTTTTTCTATTATTTAGAGGAAATCTCCAGCATTGGTTGGGGGCTCTGTATGACATTGTTTGGATCAGGATGTAAAAACAGAGATTAGAAGATTCCTAGTAGCAGCGAGTTTGTTCCAGAATGGCTCTGAGCCAAAAGATAAACAATGAATCACATTGTGTATTGTGTACATTAACACAATAAAAATGTTCAGGTAAAAAAGTAGGTTTCCCTACCCAAACATAGAAGAACTGAAATATAATTAAATGCTGTGTCATATATATATATATATATATATATATAAAATATATATATATATATATATATATATATATATATATAAGTAATATATATTAATATATTTTAGCATATTAAATATTGTTTCTTACTTCTTATTTCCTTAAATTGTAACCCGACAAGCAACATGCAAGTTAAGTACAACTGTATGTGAATGACAATGGATGGGTAAGTTTGGTAATTTTTAACAATCGACAGCTTTTACCTGAACAATATCAAAAATATTACGAACAAATAAATAAAAAATACCGTGTAAGAATAATCACGATTCTCACATAAAATCTCCTGTTGTCGTCTCCCTAATTGGACCTCTTGTCCTTCACCGCCCAATTTTCCAAACAAAACGTTTGCTTTAAATTCTTACGTCCAGCTGCAGCCGGGCTGAAAACAACATCCATTCAGACTTCACGTCGTCATTTTCCTGAGAGTTTTTGCACCTAGGTACCTTTTGTACAAGTGCTTCTCTCTCCCGCAAATAAGCCGCCGGGTGGAAACACTTCACGATTAATGAGGACACGGCATGCTACCAAAACACACGGTTATACATATGAATGGGATCGGCAGGAGGACGGAATAATGCCGTCATTAAATCTCATTGATTTAAGGGGCAAATGTGAGTCCGGGCGGTCTTCGTCTGTGCCGCGTGTACATGAATGCAGCCGCAGTGTCTCCACACAAAGCAGGACCTCTGGGAGAGAGTACTGAAAGGGATACATCATTACCGATTGTCCCATCATTTCACATTCACGGCTCATATTCATACGCTTCATTCTGTCTTTCTAATAGCAAACCGTTTTTGCGTATACGTTTTTTGATTGTTGGAACAAAGATGGACTGAGGGGTGAATTTAGGAAGGTGATAGGGGCTTATGTGGTTGAAATCATTATCACAACAAACACACAATGTACACCCACAGAACAGTGGACTTTTCCTCTTTTAATTGTATTCAGCCTCATGTTCTTGCACACAGGCGGTTTTCTAACGTAAATATAGATTTCTGTACAGTATGTTTGCTCACCGACTGCTTTAAGAAACAGACGTCAGCGGGTGAAATGGAACCCGGTCTGGTATGCTTTCATCTCCTCAGGGCTGTGTGCTTTCACCACTTTCGTTCGTTGTAAATGAGTGCCAGAGCAATCACGCATCAGGAAGTGTCCTCAAGTGTGCAGCTGACTGATGGTGAAGGTGTGGAGCAAGATTCATGGCAACATCCTTCACATGTTGAGTTCCAGATTTGTCCATCAGGGCGGAGGTTTAGTCTCCCCAAAGGTAGCACCGATGGATACAGATCGTCCTTTGTTCCATCTGCGGTTAAAAAACTTTTTAACTCCGGATGTCATGATGTTGAGTCTTTATTTACCATGATTGATAGTGGCAGAGTAGGAGGTCTGGATCTTGTGCTGTGTTGTGTATTGTATGTATTTGTTTGGACTACCTGTAAAGCAAATTTTCCCTAGGGGACAATCAAAGTTTTTTCAAGGAACCCTGTTGGAAAACCACAAAACACGTATTTCAACAAGTGGTTTTTAAAATATATATATATATTTTTTTTTTCAATTTGTTTTCGTTAATGTGTGTAAATGACACACTTAAGGTCCTAGGTCTGATAAATCTGATCATCAATAGCAACACAATCTTTTCTTTCCTTATCGTTTGAATAGTGTTTTTATGAAGAAAACAAAAACACTATTAATAACTATAACAGAGTAAGATGATAACATTTAGAATTTGTGATGATTTACACTGACTCCAGAGCAGTTGAAGTGATTTTTGGGACAGTGGGGGAAAAGATAGTCTGGAGCCTTGTAGAGTAGCTGCTATAATCAAACAACAAAAACACCACTAAAAGGTGGAGATGGAGGTTAATCCTGCAGACACAACACAAGAGCAATACTGACTACACACAGTGCAGTGTGTGTGTGTGTGTGTGTGTGTGTGTGTATCAGCATACACTCCCTACCATGGAAAATCATTGCAGCTGAGTGCTAAGGAGTTCCCGTCCAGTCACAAGGAACCTGACACTCTCCCTGGAAAGAGGAAGTTGGCAGAGATCAACCACTTGAACGAGACTCCTGCGACGGGGTCCAGAGTTCAGCCTGCACACGCTCAGTGAGGCCCAGAATAGACGGAACAATAGGTGGCTGACGTTTCTGTCGATCATTACTCACTCCGCAGGGTGGCGAGGTGTTGGAAGTGTAACACACGACAGATTGTTGTGTTCTGTTTGACACTGAGCCGGATCGGCGGACGTTGACGTGTTGATCGTGTCGCCGTAAACTGGTGGATTGTCATCTACTGTGAATTCGAAGGAAACTCTTGCATATAACCGTTTTTAATGCAGCGGTGCAAGTAAACCGACCAATAAAACATCCCTGTTACCTGGCACTGAGGTGAACAGGGCCGCTGCTGGTCTTTTGGGTGCTCTAAACTAGTATTTGCATATGGCCAACAGTTGTATTTATATTCATACAGGAGATGAAAACACAATTAAGCGCTACGACTTGAACTAATTACATGTTGACAACCTCTACCTGCAGCCTCTCCTCAATGGACTGTGTTCAGCAGCCTGCAGCTCAGTCGGAGTTTCACAGAATTGTTGTCACGTGACTGTCGAATCAATCATGGAGGAGCAGAGAACACTTTTTTACAAGATCTGGTTAAAGCTGAAGGTTTATTCTGGGCCACATTTTAATTTTGATGAAATGTCACCATATTAAGCCTCATTTTGGTTGCTTTTTGTGTTCGTCGTACATGATGTGTTCGAGGACTGTCGGAAAGATTCAAATCTGATGATGACGACGTTTTTTACTGTTTCTGGCTAGGATCAACGGTGTAGATGTGGCGATTGTTTAAAGAAAACATGCTTTTCAATCCCGCTGGTGGGTTTTCAGGTTCAGAGGGTTAACCAAAACTTTAAATTACTAGAATTATTTCACCACAATCTATGATGGATCCGTTAAAAAAACCCGGAAGAAACAGAAACCAAACATGCATCTTCACTAGCAACAAATATGTGCAGATAAATAGCTCTTACATTTTATATGTACGTGTTATAGGGGTGTGTATCTCTCCCTCTCAGACAAATCAATGTGTCTGCGGAAAACGTTCTGCTAAATTGACCTGGAGGGCTGTTAGAGTACGGGATTGTGGCCTTCATTCGAGAATACAGTAATTCTGCAGTTTGAATGTATGCTTGTGTAGATCTATACGCTCAAAGGGCTTGTTTGTGCCTTCTTTGAGGATTCCCACGCATCAATGTTTGACTTGCAACAGGACAAACTACTCTTGGAAACTGGGGACTGTCGGCTTCAAACACACAAACTGACAGTTGGCTTGTGTACTTTCTCTCTCTCTCTCTCTCTCTCTCTCTCTCTCTCTCTCTCTCTCTCTTTATTACAGTAATCAGCGATATATCACAGTGGATGTTCGTGGTGTAACGGCCCGCTGTCGATCCGTAGCTACGGATCCCCCCTCACGGTTCGGCACACATGTGAACCACTGATTAATGACACAGTTCAACGTTAACCATCACGATCGGCATTTATGCTTTTCTAGTCGCCGATCCTTAATACTGTTAAATCGTAAACAACCAATCGGTGTTGAAGATGACCGGAGGAGAGCTGGTAAAGTGTGGACAACAAACCAAGGTTCCCTTCGCTTGCATTATGATGCGTTCAGGCTCTGTTCAGTGAAAATGAGTATCGAGCGAAGGTAAATTATAACGTTATCATGATGTGTTCACATGTAATCTCGTAAAATGTAGTGTTGGTGAGAAAACTTGAATAAATCCAGTTGTTTGAAGGAGTTGTTTTAACAACAATATAAATAGATATTAGAGATGAATTATGAGCTGTTTATAAAACCTCTCAGCAGCATTTCATTCAACCTCTGCCAAGGTGCTTATGAGTTGGATCCTGGTTAGGGCCACAGCACAAGGAAACACTCGTAACATATTCATAATGAATTAAAGTCAAATTGACTTCATCGATTTATATATATTTATGTATTAATTTATTATTTACTTGTGTACTTGTTTGGTCATAATTGTCATCATCAAAATGAAGAACACATTTTAAATGTATGTATTGTCAGCCGTTGCTTGGTCCCATTTATGATTTTGGGAACTCCCTATAGGTGAACCACACTGTGATGTACAGAGTGCACTCATAACTACAGTGAAATCATTTGCGTCTTCAGAGAGCTGGTGGTAACCGAAACACACCGACAGATATCAAATCCCAAATACGGTTTCTCTTTGTCACGTTTACATTTCTTGCCTGAAGTTTAGAGGAGGGACTATTTCTTTTGTAGAAAGTAGTTCCAGTGAAAATGGTTTGTACTGACGTCTGTGGATTATTCAGAGCAAGTGAAACATTGTGTCTGGAAACAGATGTTGCTGTTGAGCACCATCCTTAAAGTTTAAGGTCAATTCTATTCACCTCCATTGTAGGTGGATGGAGGCAAAACAATCTCAGACATAACTCAAAACCTGGACAAAATAATCTATTTTCATGGCTTTAGAATAAAAGAGGCAAATAGGGGTTTATAAAATATACATATATACAGTATAGTTTAGTAAACTATTTACAGTACTAATATAACTTTCCTAAGGCATCCTGATAGAGGCCAGATTAAAGAAGAACTGCCTTTAATGCTACAGTACTTTACAGCTGCTGCCCTCCAAAGGACAGGAGAATCTAAAGTTTACGAGCACGGTTGTTTCACCGTGATTGAAACGTCAATGAACACCAATGGGCAGTTTACAATGGGAACTCTGTGGGCTTTATACACCTTGATTACGAGGCTTATTCACATGTAAATGTGGTCAACTCGCAGTAGAAACAGGATATGTTTGCAGTGTATACTGATGCTATCAGACAAGAACCCTGCAGGTCTGATACGCCAATGCTCAAAGGAGCTTAGCGTTTAGCCTGATGACGTGGTATTGTTGTGTTTATGCTCTTCAGTTTCAATAAAAATCATTTAAAAAAAAAACAACCTTTTTTTGTTTGAATGTCTGCAGAAATAAAGTCTAAAAGGTCAGCACATTTTTGTTTTGCAGAAATTCGCTTTGAGGATATTTGTTTCCACGAACACGAAACATGTTCTGAGATAAGTTTTAGTTTACTCACGCCAGAGTTACATCTCTTACATCAACAAAGTGATGTTGTCTGAGGACATTTCACTTTATTAGATCAACTAGTCCACGGCCTTCTAAACACAGACCTGCCGGCTTCCTTTGAGGGGCAAAGTAACTGTTAGTGTTTCTGCCACCACATCATAACCTCTCATAATAACACACACACACACACACACACACACACACACACACACACACACACACACACACACAAAGAAAGGTTTGTGCCTCTGATAAGGCATCAGAGAGAGTTTTTGTTAATTGCTTGGCTGAATTCCTGCCAGAGAGGAAGAGCTTCCATAACTGCAGATCAGATGCCAGGGGTCAGACGGCATTTAAAATAAATAAATAAGTAAATTAAAAAGGAGCTAAAGGATCTCGGGCTGATGATACCGGGCCAAACACAACAGTGGCTCTGCTGCAAAAGAGAAACAATAAGCAGGGTTTCCACTTTGATGCCCCCTTTGTTACTCGTACTCCTCACAGGGTGGGAGTTCCGCTGCGTCCGTCAGCGGTGAAGAAGCCAAACGTAAAAAGGACCGGCGGGTTCAGAATGGGCTTAATATGTGGACCATGCTGCCGCCACACAAACTGATCTGAAAACAGCAATCACACAAATAAAGCTTTGATGAATTCAAAAGAATAAGATCTACTGTGATGGATCCTTTCGGTGGTATAACTGTATTATAAAGTATTTATCAAGGTGAGACGAAACGTTTTTCATGCTCTGGTCAATTTTTAGATTCTGGGCTGTTTTGCTTCTGTAACACATCTTCTTTCAAACATCCAAAATACACGTTCAGGTGTTCATTTTACTACGTTGTCTATTTGTGTCGGTAGATTTCTCCTAAATTGATCAAGGAATCTCTTCAGCAGCACTTACATTCACCAAACTAGTTTCATTCCTATCTACTTTCTGAAGGGTTTTTACAGAGGAGTTTGTTCATATATCATTCATAGCCTGAATATTACATAACATGTTGTACTTAAAAACATGGCAATTTTGTTTATTTTTGGCTGTTGGCAGTGTTTTGTCATTCATGGAGTGATGCAGAGCGATATCCAAAATTCCGTCTGCAAAAAGACCTTTGACTCTAATGTGTGAACCTGGCTTTATCCAATGTTCAGATATCTGTTCTGGAAATTCATGCAAATTAGCACATATTTAATAAGATAATGCAGCATTTGCATATTTAAACAGAACATTTCAGAAAACCTGGAATACAAAAAAATAATTGTCTTAACTATCAGCTATCTTCTTTTCACCTGGAGCGTCTCCTCTTAATGTGATTAACTGGTTGTATATATTTTAAAAATATGTATTTTATTGCATTTTTATACATTGTTTACACCACCTGCAGATATCCAGTATATAATTCAACAACCTGAAATCAGAGGAGTTGTCCAAGTAAAAGTACTATAGAGCTGGTTTGAACTGGTTTAAACTGGGAAACGGCGCTGTCACGCACAGTGGTGCTAGGAACGGCAGCCTACCTATCTCTCTCTCTCTCTCTCTCTCTCTCTCTCTCTCTCTCTCTCTCTCT
>NW_022280045.1:791557-811555 GCF_004355925.1 Anarrhichthys ocellatus | reverse complement strand
TCTCTCTCTCTCTCTCTCTCTCTCTCTCTCTCTCTCTCTCTCTCTCTCTTTGGGTGTGAACAGTGTCCATGAGTCAGATTCACGCTGACTCAATGTACAGGTGGACTGGTATTACACAATTCATTTCATCCTGCTGTATCGCCACTAAGATTGTTCTTTTCTTTGTTCTATTTGCTATTACACAGAGTTCAACAAAGAGTCCAACAAAGAGTTTCTGAATTGCTGGCTTATATGAGGTGGGGTTTCCAATCCCTTTTTTTGATTTTGGGACAATGCAAATGCAATCACTGGTAACAGCTGATTTGTTTTACTCTTTACAGACAGAAGACGGCTGATAGACGCTTTACCAGACAAACTAAATATCTGTAAACGCGAGACCTTTCTCCTTATTTGGAGACAATATTTTATTAAAATTTCACAGTGACCAAAATGTGTTTATGATAAAAATAAGAGCTTTGATTTATACCCGACAGTCAAGAGTTTGACTGGGTGTTTCTGCCACCAGTGTGCCTCCTGGGGCTGCCCAGTGGGCTTCACAGCAAGGACTACGACACCTGCCCGGCCCCTGTCCTGGGGCCCCTCCTACCATAAAATCACAATCGTTATTATCGGAAGGTATGCGGCTCAAGTTACCGTCAGGCATTTAGGACAGAGCCTTTAAATATATCTAATAAAATGTGAACAATGTGTTTCATTAAACCCACGCCTGAGACCGGATGGGATACGATTAGTTCACCCCATGAGGTGACCCAGCGGGCTAGCAGCAGGGGACACTTTACCTGGCCAACACCTTTCCACTGGGTCTGTCCCACACACCCCCTCTCCTGCTTCACGTGTGTGCATTCACAAGACTCATGAAGAGTTCAATGGATACACAAACACTATCACATATTTGCAGATTTAGGAGGTCTCTAACAGGTAATATAACGGACCAGAAGTGACAAATCAAAAGGTAAAAATGTGAAAAATGTGCAGTTTTCTAATTGAATACTTCATTGTTTTTAATTCAAAGAGTTATCTTCCTGCTGACTTGTGCAGGAATAAAATAACAGATTTAATCTGGAATAAATATTTTAGCCACATTGTCACAAACAGCCAAAGAGGAATATTTAAATTGATCTAATTTCATTTTAAAAAGCGTACCACACTAAAATACTCACCTGCCATAGTTTCACTGGGTTGTGCTGCCCAGTGGGCCTCACAGCAGGGGCTACAATACCTGGCCGGCCCCTGTCCTGGGGTCCCTCCTACCATAAAATCACAATCATCATTTATGGATGGCCTCCAGCTCAATTTACTGTAAAAATCTACTGGAACAATGGGAGGGAGATGACTGGTATGTGATGGCACCATTCTACCCAAACCTGCCAAAGTGTGTGTTTCTCACCAGATGTTAATAGCACCTGGCCAAACCTCCCCCCCTGGGCCTTTGGCACCATACCCATCCATCTCAATTGTTTTTGGGTTTACGAGTGCCATAGCGAAAGGTGGAGATTAAATTAAAACTAACAATGTGGCGTACTATCACCTTAAGTTACTGGAATCCACAAAAGAATATCTGCAGGAAACATCTGCAATTCAGGTAACGTAAAATGCTTTTTATTCGATATTACTTAGTAGTGATAAGCCCAATGGGTTGTACATGTGCATGCCGGTACTTGCACGGGCATGTTCTGGTGTGACTGCAATTCACGTGTGCCTGTGCGTGAAACCTCTGCATGGCGGCACCATCCATCCCTCACCTGTCGCCCTACCTGTCTCCAGCAGTGGGAGAGGCAGCCGCACTGTGGAATGCCTGTTGCCGTTTAGGCGCCATTACTACCTGCTGCTGCCCTATTCTCCCTGCCCTCTATTGCCTGGGGTTCGTATTGGATAAGAGCCGTAAAGCCCTGCGTTTCATGGGGCTGGGTTGGGTGTAATTGGAGGGAGGAAGGCCCCTCATTCCCGGCACCGCGGGGGGCTACAATCACAGGCTTGCCCTAGCCTTTGGGCCGCCCCACCAGGAACTAAAGAGGGTCTAAAGAGGGCACCGCGGGGGACGATATCAAACACCCCCGGACTCCCGGGATAACGGCAAATAACACTGCAGGAGAGGGAACACACACACCGCAGGACACACTAACACACTCACAGTCAGTCTGTCTGTCAGGACTTGTTTATTGCGGTGAATGAGGCATTGTGCTCAGTGAAGCGGCATTAAAAGGGAGGGCGGAGGGGGGGGGGGCTTTGGAAATTAAAGGGTCCCTCTTGAGGATTTCTTGCTTTTGTAAATGTTTATGACGTATGGATTTGTGAAGCATAAGGAATCATAGTAAGTGAGAAATATGGATTTAGGTCTAAAATGTAAGGTTACAAAGCAGGCATGAATGCAATTTAATTAAAGTTTCCTGAAATGAATAATATTACAATCACAATATAGTTTGTTTCATCAAGAGCAGTTGAGTTGAATACAGTTGAAAACATTTTAAAAATTCTCAGTACCATTTTCATCATTTTAACTTTAACCCTTTAACGGAATAGTTTGGCATTTTGAGAAATATGCTTATCTGCCGGCAGCCAGTTAGCTTAACTTAGCGTGAAGACTGGTAACAGAGGGAAACATACCTTTTTAAGAGATATTGCAAAATCCCTCTACCTAAAGTCACTAACACTTTATATTCAGCTGTCTTCCCCCTGACTCCAATCTCAATGCTAAGCTGAGCTAAGCTAAGAGGCTGCAGCTTTATATTTAGTGTACAAATATGAGAGCTAGTGTAAGAAAGCACATGCCCTCAAAAATGACACTTTAAACAGTGTGTGTAGTAGTCGATATGTGAGTGGATTGACCTCTGGGAGACGAAAGAAGAACAGTCATTCTAGGCATCAGATCCAACCCACACACACACACACATACGCACGCACGCACGCACGCACGCACGCACGCACGCACGCACGCACGCACGCACGCACGCACGCACGCACGCACGCACACATACTTACTTCCCACCTCAACGACCTGCACGGCCTGGCGGTGCACCACAGCGCAATTTTAGCCCAAACTTGTCCCACCACATCTGCCTTACGTACACACCTCCAGCGATAACAAAGAGGCTACGGCTCAGGATGTATCAGCCGGCTCGTCGTTGGAAAGAACCACAAAATCAACAGCAGACGCTGACAGTAATCTTTCATGTGGGGATCGAGGTGTGTAAAGAGGTGCTTAAGTAACAGTGAGCTAATAACAACAGAAACAATATACAGTAGGTAGTGTCAATACTAGAGGACAGGGTCCTCCCTGTGTGTACTTAGCAAAGCTTGTGTGTGTGTGTGTGTAAGTATGTAAGAGAATGCATGTGCAAATTTTTTTTTTTCATTACATACATGTGAGAATGAGGTTTTTAACTGTGTGTAGGTGTGTGTACATTGGCAACAGTTTATGACATTTGAAAAGTGTGTATATGCTAGGAAGTTTACCTGTTTTTGTGTGTTTAGGATATATATATAGATACAGTATGTTATACTGCATCCTGTAAGCGTCCGCATGTCCGTGTGTGTGTGTGTGTGTGTGTCTAGGTGCAGATGGATGCTGATCCCACTAGAAGCCACAGTGTGACAGAACAAAGCTGAGGCCGGGGTCGTCCAACGGGTCATGTTGTGTTAGTGCCAACAGGCCGTTGAAAGTCACGTGTCGGTTATCTGTGGTGTCACGAAACGTACAGTTTGGGTTGAGCGAGGGGCGCGAGGTGGGACGAGAACACCGACGCCGTCCAATAGGAACACTCTCCTTGCAGTCAGCTGACCCGTCCTTCGCTATCAGCTCCAGGGCCGGCTGCTCTGTAGCTGACCCAGAACTTTGACCTCATTGTGGATAAGAACAGGGAATTCCCCTTCAGGGATTTTGACACAATTAAGGGCCGTATATGTCGAGGCTTAAAGTTCTGGCCCTTTTTATATCATGACGATTTTAAAACCAGGTCCGGGACCTTAAAGTATAAGAGATTCGTGCACCGTTTGTCTTTAGCGGTGGTCAAATTCCAGCAGAAACAAAGAGGAAAAAAGAAGACAAAGTGTGGAGGAGTAAGAAGTGCAAACATGCCAAATGCTTGCTGTCCTCATACGCTGTGATTTGCTCATGAAGGAGGATTGAACTTGACACATTACTATAAAGGAATAGAGTTTTGGGTACAGTGCACTGACGCAGGTAAAAGGCTGGAAATTCTGAGCGCGGAGAGACATGTTTGGTGTGGTTCCTTACATTTCCTGAGCTTTGTGGCTCTTGGCTGAAGCTAAGAGATCACACCAGCGTCATAAACGCTTCTGCCTCCACCCTTCCTGCTTTTCGTCATCGTTACTGTCAGTTTGGAACTCACTGTACCAAATCACTGGAGGAGAGCGGCTAAAGGGCACGACACAGAAAATTACACCATTTACAAAAAACGATAATTTTCAGCATTTCGGAAAATTGTAGCAGCGAGGGGGCAACAAAGGTACCAAAGTGACTTGAATTTGTGCATGGGGAAATAGGTTGAATATGACTTGGGAACGGTCTACGCTAGATGCAGATTTCGGAATGATATGTAAATAACTGCTTATCACTAAACTACGGTAGATAGACGAAAGCAGGCTTGTCATGTTTAACCGGCAATTTTGCCTGTTGTGGATGGCAACTTTTATCAACTGCAGCTAACTAGCTAATCAGGGGTCATATATATGTTCCCAGGGTCCTCATTGTAAGAGATCGGTGAGGGCCATCTTTGCAGTCCCAAACGGATTTTAGAGCGTAGGTTTCAAGGAGTGTAAATGGTGATTTGACCCAGAGAAAAATACATCGCTAAGATCATAAAACCCTTTGCAAGGTTTCGTTAATGTGTCACATTAAGAGGATTATTAAACTGGGGAATATAGGACTGATGCTAATCTGCTACCTGCTAAGCTAACGTATTGTCTTTCAAGCCGACTTGGCAAGCGGTTTAGCTAAATGGCCAACTTCATCTTGACTCTACTCCTGATTTATTACTTTTTTTTATAAATCAATTTACTTCCCTTTGTCCTAATTTTTAATTTGGACACATCTTTTATAGCACAACCATGGAAACATACCTCATGCATATCACAACACACATTTCTTTTGTATGTGACAAAGAAACCTTTGAATCCCTTGAACGTAAATTCATAATCCACTAAAGCGAAACTCCCCGTATGGAAGAAATATTTACAAAAATGTGGCAGTGATAGATTGTTTTATCTGCACTGGTTTTATTTGCCATGATTAAGGTGAAACTTGCTCTTTACTGAGGCCACACTGAAACAGGAAAATACAGAAAGCACATAAAGACATTAGGGAGAGGAAAGAGGGGGAGACCCCTGAGGGTCTCATCCTCTGTGTGACGGCTCCCATCACTGATAAGAATCAAACCAGGTCTGAGCCCTCCGTCTCCTTCTTCCGCTAAATTGTACAGCTAGCGTCTCGCGGCCTGAGCGCAATTTCAATTGCTCAACCATTATGATTATAACATCCGGTGAAATGCATTTTGGGTTCCCAAAGAAGCAGTTTTGTAATCGTTTCCCACAAAGTGATTTATATATGAAACTAACCTGCTTCTCCGGACAGGCTGCATTTTTTTCACCCACTCATTGCCACAAATGATGCAACAGCAACTATTACCTGGTCATTTTCACATTATCTTTTTCATCTGAATGTCTGATGCAAGACGTGGCAGCAGGCGTTGGCCGAAGCCAACTCACGCGAGGAAGCAGCGTTTACGTTCGTCATCTCGCTCCACAGTTTATCGGAGAAAAGTCACATCCATCAATGAAAAATAGAAACAAAACAGCTATAGCGAGAAGATGAGAGAAACAACACAAGTTCTTTCACTTCTCACTCACTCAATGTCACTACGGAAAGCAAAAAACACACAAACCTTTAAGCGGGTACCAGGTGAGTAAACACGCTTTACTCTAAGCTATAATTACCATTTCAATATAAATACCTCGTTCTCTCAAATAGCCCCTCTCAATTAAAATTCCTGCTCCTCCAAAGTGCTGATTCCAGAATGAATTAGTCAAACTGTAATAGTGTGTGTACTCATGTCAAAGCAGGTTTGAACATTGCTATTAGTTCAAACTCCAGCTTAAAAAAACAACAGATTTTTGACATTCAAGTGTACCACTTTCATTTTGTTCCCGACCACAGAGCAGCATGGTGAGCCCCATCGGCCTGCAAACAGTGTGACGAGGTAAACGTGGAATTACTTTTTGATGAGTTGCACCTTTTATCAGGTACCACCAGATTGGCAGGAGTCGAGCCAACACCCATCCCCTGCTGTGCCAGTTGGAATTCCTACTTCTGGTGTTCCCATTGGCATTCACATCAGCACGCAGGCACACACACAAGTGAGTGCGTTCCCAGTCCAATCGGAGCTCCTATCATGTCCTCGGATGACAGTAATGACAGTGTTTAGTCCAAGTCATTCAGCATTACTTCATGTCAGCTAACATGTAGGAATTCAGCCACAGGGAGAAATCGTCTATCAAACCGACACTTAGTGGAACGATTAATGAGCTCAGCAGAGAAAGCACAGATCTGACCTTTGCTGAGAGGAGGAGCAGTGACGCAACGGAACTTCAACGTTTTCTTTTGTAATTGATGGCAAATAAATCTGAACGAAACTCGCTCCCATCTGATTTTGACGACCATTAATCGGCATTAAAACGTGCCGTCGCAGGTGTGCAACTGATCAAACGCCGTGTGGGTGGAGTTTCTGACATCAAGCCAAGGATGGTATTCACAACACTTGGGTATCAGCTTTCAGTAATCTAGCCACAGGGGAAAGTGACTGTTTGCCTTCACAGCGTGGCACACGAAACAACAATGTGTGCTCAAAAAAGACAATGAATATCATACTCTTCTTAAAGCAGCTATTTACTAGTTTATTATTTATTTAATGTATTTATAGGAAATATAGTTTGAAGTATGTCCACTATTAGGTGCGTCAGATAAAAAAGCACTTCAATGTGTCGTATTACTGGTTTTCCTTGACAAAAAGCCAACGGGATTCTTCCACTGGCTTTTGGAATACTGCCGAAAATAAGCTCTGTGGCAAAAACACAGGTTTATGATACTTAAACGTTTTGTTCAGCTAGATGATCTTCACAAATGAACACCACTTGTGTGCTTTTTGGAGCGTGAATGCCAAAAAAACTTCTGGAAGAAGTTAAAAGCTAGGATAAAGGCGGACCTCATTTAGCCACTTTTTAAAGGCACGTTAAGGGTTCACAATTCACCAGAAGGACATATACTGATATATTTTATGTTGTAGAACCAAAGGTTATAATCTCTTAAGCTTGTGTTAACCACAGACAGGCATCTAACCAAAAACCCATTCAAAATCTAAACCATCTAACCAAAAACCAATTCAAAAGACCGATTGACTTTGGGACGAGGGAACCGAAAGAGCATGAATGCTGACTCACTTCCGGCCTTCAGGACTCTATATGCATCCGTGTTGCAAAGCACTCAACAGGAAAACAAATCTTGTTCCGCACTATGCATGCTGAACGCCATCTGCCTTACTGCTAGAGAGTAAACAGGAACTCTATTATTTTCATTAGCATCTGTTCAGGTTCATCTCAGCATGACTTTGACTTTGTTACGCTCCCGCCCTCTGGGGTAGCAGGTCCTCACCCATTGTGACCAGATTTAAATCCCCGTTCATTCCATGAGAAACAGGTGAGACCCACAGCTGCTCACCTTCCTACGTCCTACAAGACGCTACTCTATCAATGTAACCTATGCACAAATCAAGGAAATGCTATGACAGACTGAACTAAATCCTTTATTCTTCATCGGATCAGGTTAAAGACATGATCTCCAGTTCATGAGCGGCTCCTGCATATCACCCGTGACTTGCTCTATTACTCTGAATGAGACGCATGTTTCCCACACAGTCTTGTCTCCTCTGTTCACCTCAAGCGTGGAGGTAGGAAGTGGAGGGAAAACCCCCGTTGGAATCCCCACTTTCTGTGTGGCCCGGGAACCCCAGTTTACAGCGGTCCTCCACCAGTTTGCGTCAAGAAGCATTGAGATAAGTTCTGAAAGCCCAAAGTAATAAAATACATAGTAGAGTACCCAGTTCTGAATGAATCCACAACAGAAATCTGCAAGAAAAAATATGGAAATATAGCAAACTAAACCTGAGGAATTGGGAGGACACGGCATCATATATTGTGTAATATATTTAGAATTTGACAATAAAATATTATTCGGAAATATTGCCTTTCTTCTGAAATAAAACTATTGTTTTTGAGCTCGAGTGTTTTTAAATGAGACTGAAAAATCAAAAAAAGGCCTCAAAAATTGAAATCACTTTATTTATGACCAAGAGAAACCAGACCAGCTTTTATTCCCTTGACCCTTAAACATTTTATTTTGCTACATCGTACGTACACAGACTGTATGAGACCACTAACAAGCCCCCACTGGCCCTTCTTAATAATCCGGGGCTAACTGATGGAGACAAGCCAAAGTGTGGGAAGGAGACTGAAGCCGTTGTTGGGCTGGCGGAACTATACTGTGTGCTCTGTGCGCTGTGTGTGTGTGTGCGGTGTGCTTCTTCCCTCAGTGGAGGAAATGCTTCCCCTCTGGAGACTATTATCCAGTAGCACCATTAGCACTGGAAGGCGGAAACTGAGCTGCTTTGACTTCCCACTGCTGCGGAAATGGCACACATGGAGGCTGCACATCAGATAGAAAGAAAGACAGCATGTTAGGGTAGACTGGGTGGTGGCGTGGTTTGTTGTTGGAGACACTTTAACCGACAGTCTGTACAAACCACTAAATAACTCGCCATCCGACGATTGGCTTTTTGCACTCTTTTTCTAGCCACGCTAGATGGGTGGCTCTATAGGGACGGGGATACTGGCCTGTTGGACGGATTGCCATTACATTTCATGCACCACACAGGATGTTTGTGAAGACTTTGGTGATCCTCTGACTTTACATCTAGCGCCACCATCAGGTCATTTTTTGAATGTGCCCAATACTTTCCCTTATGGCCAAATACCTGCAAAAATAACGGCATTCCCATTGGTGCTAATTAGCTAATGTTAGCATGTTGACATGCTAAACTAAGAACATGGTAAGGATTTTACCCGCTAAACAGCAGCATGTTAGCATTTTGATTGTGAGCATGCTGATTTGCACTTTTTCGGCTCTGCAGCGCGTCGTCCGCTAATCGAAAGATTGGTGGTTCGATCCCCGGGTCCTGCAGACCACATGTCAAAGTGTCCTTGGAAAAGACACTGAATCCCAAATTGCTCCTGTGTGAATGAGTATTATTATTGTATGGCAGCCTCTGCCATCAGTGTATGAATGTGTGTATGAATAGGTGAACGTTAACATGTAGTGTAAAGCTCTGTGAGCCGTCGCAAGACTAGAAAAGGCGCTCTATGAATGCAAGTCTATTTACCATTTGTCTTGTTTACGAGTAAAACAAATCTGGTATGTTTTGACAGCAAAAACTTACTTCCAGTCAGGACTCTACTGCACATCCGGACATTGAAAAGCTAAAGATATATCATACATCCAAGAATGTTACATTCTGTATTAGATTTAAGATATAACAATTTACGGACAGGATTAGGCAGTCACCGCTTTGGAACAGGTGTGCTAATCCAAACTTAAAAAGATCTTATCATGCCGAGGTGTGGTTACCTACACCGAGACTTGCGTCCACTGAATTAGTCACTGACTCGGCTGTGTGTGGTTTTATACGCGTTTGTGTTTATAGCCAAGACAATGCAGCATTTACACTAGCTAACGGTTAAGTACACATTCAAGTTTTGATATTTTAAGAGTAGCTCTGTGTATTCTGCTTCGTTGGATTCTACACAAATTTGTACTACTGCTTCTACTACGGCTACTTCTGTCTACTTTGTATGTGTGACCGCTGTTGCCTGTCCGTCTATCGGTCCATTTCCCATTCATCTGTCAAGGTCTTCCTGATCAAAACCAAAGGTCCAAGGACAGAAGGTGTTATATGCATATTGTAAAGCCCTCTGATCTGTAACTCTGGACTAGAAAAATACAATTTGACTGCATTTCACTTTTAGTAATAGTGTACTGCTCCCTCTCTACGCGCTCCAGTCAGTCAGATCAGTATTTGTGTTTGTGACTAAACCCAAACGGATTGCATGTTTCTCATTTAAACCTTGGGACTCCCAGTCATTCTGTGTGTTCTCAGGGCTCTGGAGGTCCACAGCTTTGGAAAAACAAACTCCGACTATACACGCATCCCTTCAGGTAGCTGGTCAAACCTTGCAGTGTTTCGGTAACAGCCTCTGAATCACTGCCCGTCATCAACAGCTGCAAATCCGTGACTAACACGAGCACTGCTACGGCGTGTTCGAATCACAAGTTCAAAAGGTCTTATTTATATCATTGCACAATCGTTGTGGTTTTCCCTGGACCACCTGATGAGCCGTTTGTGATACTAAAGTGCTGCATTAGCTCTTTTAGTCTACGTGATGACTTCACTTCCTGTTAATGGTGACTTATAGCACACTTCAAAACGGAGGGCTGGATTGCCAAACCTTTTATTAGTACATTATCTCCGGCACTGTTATGGATCAACACTTAAACACACGGCAAGTCATTTCTAACAGGTGTTGGATGAAGTTTGAATGCTATCAGGTAAGAAAAAACACAAAAAAAACACACATCGTAAGGTAGATACGAGTTCGGGCTTCAAGCCAAGTACGATTATGGTCTACTTGTACACCTGCGGAATGTGAGAGAGCAGAGCAAACAAAGGACATGAGTCCTGTTTCTGAGCATGTTGGAGCGTTTGAACATGCAAATGTCAGGCTCGTGATGAATTCTGTATCGGTGTTGCTTTACCATATCTCTCCACACTGGGCAGATGCATACGCACATGGTGATAACAATACATAGTGCCAAATCAATATGGCAAGTCAGGCTCTTCTGATTCTGTTCGGGCAAGAGAGTCTTCAACAACTAATATACTACTCACTACGTAGTGTTTGAGACTGGTACATTGACTATTGGTCGTCACTTGTGCTTACTTTATCAGCAACTCAGAGCTTCATCACGGACCCAAACCTTAACAAAGTAAGTGATCTATAAAGGTGCTTGACTTTCACTAAAGAACTACTGAAAAAAGATAAGCACCCCCTACTCTAGATGACAAAATGGCTTTCCTTTGGCTCATATACCAGAATGAATTATGGGATTAGGCAAAGTCACCCACACACTTGAAATTGTAGCATTGCAATTAAAGATAGGTACAGACTAGGTCGAGCTGGTACGTCAATTAGTGGATGTTCTTGAGATGATTTAAACCACAAAATATCTGCTTTCATGTTGCGTGAGTAAGTGTGGGACCATTTTTTATTTCTCTTATTGGCAACAAACGCCACGAAAAGACCAAGCAAATGAATTGATCCCATACGGTACTGACGAGTATTGCTGTGTACCCTCATACATCTCTTTCACTGTGCCCGATAGAGCTACATTGTTGTTCAAAACAAAAGTACCCTCGCAAAGTATGCTTCTAGTGATGGAGTCCTATTTCTCTCCTCACTGAACAAAAAAACACGGAACTTATTCTAAATATCCAACTATATTTTGGAATAACAATAACACAAATATCTGTACTTTTAATCTTTACCATATTCGAAAGGCAACCAGAATCTACATCAGCAATAGAAAAGAGATTAAATTATTTCAAACACTTCAAACACTTTGTGTGTTACACTGGACAAACACTTTCCCAGAAGGCAACAGGTCACAACAGGCTTTATGCTATGAAATTGAAAATACCAAAATGCATAGCATGAAACAATGTTTTTGTCCTCGTCCCGGTGATGGACTCATCTGGGTGATGCCCTCGATTGTGTGTTAGCATGCTGGATGTGAACTCGCAGTTGGAACCCGGAGTCTTGCAGCTCCGCCGTTTCATTTGCGCCCGCCATAGTGTGACTAACTCACTTGCCAATGGGCTAACCTAGATGGCTAAATTATTATTAATATTTTATCAAATCTAGAATAACACCAGCCTTATTGTTTTTAAGCTCTCGATTTCTGGTGAATCAAGGATTGCCATGAAATCCATTTGAGCCGTTGTGAATCCCAGCTGACTCTGAGCCATCTTCCAGTTGACAAGGGGCGAGTATTTAATGAGTACATGATAGCTTTTCACTACCGTTGTTCTTCCAAAACACAGAAAACTAGAACATAACAAAAAAAATCCCCTGAGAGCATCCCGTTGCTTTTTTAAATACAAATAGACAAAACCAACTTAATTTAACAAGAATGTAAATTAAATCCTATCAGCATGGCGCTCAGTTGACTCTCTTATCAGGTATTTGACTGACGTTAAGCTACATTACACACAAGAGCAAATTAGCATCAAAGTCATTATGTGTGTATCTTCATATCAAGCTTGTGTCTGTATGTACATGAAGTGCACAGTTACACCGTGTGTGTATAGTGTCTATTTGCGCTCGTGAAACAAGGATGAAGGAAGTGAGATGTGCAACAGCTTTCCAGCTTGTGTGGCACCGCTCCAGTGTCGTCTGGCTCCCAGGACCACGGTAAAAACAACACAGAGGCATGCACGGATCAAGGCACGTATCGGCAATTCCCTCGAGAGGCCGACCGCAAACCGGCTCTGTAATGCAAAGAGGAAGCGTCGGGTCTCGCTGCCGAGGAAACTTCAAAGGCCCATTTGCTGGGGGAGATTTTCTATTTAGATGCTATTGCAGCGGTGGCACCACGGCAGCACTATCGCATATCTAGGAAACCCCACATTTGGAACACCACGCTGTCGCTTTTATCCTTTTTTCTTTTAACTCTCTCACATTCTCTTAAAAAACAGTGGAAAAAATGAAAAAAAGTCTTAAACTCGAGTGAGAAAAATATACAGCCCATGCATGCTTGGCACTGCTCGCCACATCAAAACAGCGATGATAACTTCAATCGTCAATTTGTTTGTCTTTCGCTTTGATATGCATCTCCATTTCATGTGTTGTTTTAATCCAAGCTTTCAAGTGTCCCAGTGATTCATGTCCTGTCAAACGGTCGCCCTCCCTGTGTTTTTTACTCTCATCTTTTCATGTCGACGGTGTCTTTTGTTAAAAAAGGTGCGTCGATTGGGGTAAAAAATACTTTTACATAACTTAGAAACCTCATGTACCTTTTAAAAAAACACCACATACAACTCAATCTTCCCTTCTGTCTTGTACTGCTTAGTACAGGATGTGTGTGTGTGTGTGTGTGTGTGTGTGTGTACACTCCTTGTTCCACGCAGTCATTATGTCCATACAGACAACTCATAAACATAATTGACTGATAAGGAAGAGGAGACAATCTCCGCACGCGCACACACACACGCGCACACACACACACACACACACACACACACACACATACACACACACACACAAGTCTCTCTCGGAGGATTGTGAAAGGTTATCACGGGCCATGTCATACACAAACAAAGACGCAGACGAGTCCCCGGACAGGGAGGAAAACGTGCGCAGACACACATAAACGCGGGCATGCAAACACATTGATAACATACCTGTACATCCTGGTAATTTGTGTTTGTGTGTGTGCATATGCGTGTGCGCGGGATAGGGAAATAAAATAAAGAGGAGGAAACAAAGAAAGAGGAGGATGTGAATGGAGCTGAGAAATTACTGGCTGGGCATTTTAAATTATGCCAATCTAGTTAGTTGATTTCAGCAAGATTGAGTTCCTGTTCCTCATACCGAAACTTTTCTTTTTTTTCCCTTTCCTGTACACCTAATTGTGGCATTTGCCAGACACATCCAAAAGAACACAGGGTCTCGGACGTTGGCGGCACAAGCACAAAGGAGAGATTTAGATAGAAATATATGAAAGTTGTTCCACTTATGAACACTTTTCCAACGAGCATCACAGGCCCTGAAACCTTGATGACACCTTCTGTCTCGTCTTAATGACAATTAGACTTTAATATTAATACTGGATTCATAAAAAATAAAAAGATGGGTATGCATGTTTAATGTATTGCCACTGGACCCGTTGACCGGCCTGCAAAGCTTCCTACACTGTGATTAGGATCAAATAATCCCCAATGAAATGTACTGCCCTCAGGTGGTTCATATCAGAAATGCTTTGACTCATCCCCCCCCCCCTCCAACTGCATTTGTACATAATCCAGTTTTCAGGTGCTATTGTGCAATACGACACACACGATACCTTCCCAAAGTGGGCAAGTCCCCAAGCATTACATAACTCTGTTGCTGCATGTTTGGCCCCAGTATCAGTCCACTTTAGATTACCATCATGCACCTATGTACCAAACCGAGATAAAATACTTGTTTGTTTGGGCTCTACTAACCCCCCATATCAGTGAAACACTCCCCCGCTCTGAATGGCAAATTGTCACTGGTTATTGTTAGCCGAGTGCTGTTCCTCACCACTAAGGATTTAAAAAGCGCAATGGGATGAAGTCATCAGATGAAACGCCATGTTTAGGGAGATAAAGGGAAATGTGGAGTGAGGGACGGCCATGGGCAAGGGAAAGGTGCTCCTGGACCAAAAGCTGTTGCCTTATAGCTAAAGCCTTGTTAGTGGAAAATAGCGTGTTAGGATACAAAACACACACATACTTACGACAAAACTCACCGTGTGCTACCTAAGGGCAGAGCAAAGGGCCAGAGCCAAAACTATAAAAACATGAGAGCACACATCCTGATGTTTGAGCTGCATTCATGTCGGTTTGATAAGATCGACCTCATAAATGAGTATGAATGGGTAGTAAAACCTGACTCCTTAATTGCTGTATCTATTTCACAACCGCCAAGTTGTGCAAGATTGAGCATATCAACAAGAATAAGAAAAAGAAAAAGAAAGCTGAGGTTGTTGTTCGTTGGGTCACAAAGACCTGTGGAGCAGTTTACTATGTTGTGACGTCTCATTAAGATGGAAGTCCATGCACTGATATTTATAAGATAGAACCCACCACCAAAAAAAAATAAATAAGACCAGTTGTACTAAAAGCACAACTTACTGGTAGGATTGCATCATACACAGAGCGTGCACGTTTCTCCAGTCAACTCACCAGTAGCTGAACTCTCTGTTGCGAGTCGCCTCCTGAGTTCGGTGTCAGAATTTTTCCTGTAATATGGAGAAAAAAAAAAGAGATTTGTTTTCGACGTTTTCCTGCAGCGTATTACTTTTAGCATTGACATATATCATATATATATATAATATATGTCAACTGTGGTGTTTGTGCAAAGCTCCAGAAAAGAAGAGAATCAAACACATCACACAACAGCCGTGACGACACATTGGGCGTAAAGTTTCCTACCCCCCCCCCGTTATTAATAAACACGAGACTGGTATCATTTTTTTACGTGTAAATTTGACTTAAACAATGCTTTCTTAACTTTGTAAAACAAAATATAATAAATAAATAAATATATATATATATATATTTATATATATATATATAAATGTATAAATTGTTATTTATTAAAGTAATGGTAACCGATACCAGAGTCACCGTCGTCAGTATTGGGCCGATATCCGATGTTGGTATCGGTCCAAGACTGACAACGTCTGCATTTTTCATTCTAACTTGGACGTCATTTTGAATTCCAACTACACACCTGTTAGGTTTCCACCTCTATCCTTTCTGTTGGTCGGGTTTATCTACCTCTGAACACAGTTTAAAGTTATCATTAAAAGATAAATAATATTCTACATCTCTATTCTGATAAGATCTGCTGTGTTCAATAGACTCTCTCAACACACACACACAGACACACACACACACACACACACACACACACACACACACACACACACACACACGGCTTTTGTTACGAGCACAACCTGATGGAGCTCATCTTGAAGAAGGACAAGCAAAATGGAGGCCCCTTCTGAGTGAGTGTGTGTGTGGTGCACATTGTAGAAGAACAAGTGTGTGATCAAAGCCAACAGGTCTGTCTTCGCTGGAGGTCGCAGCAGGTGACAGACACACAGAAGAGGCCCGTTCTGCTCCCAAAGATTGCCAGAAAGGATTTACTCTCCGATTGTTTATTCAGTTCACTCTCTCGTAGAGAGGGACCGGCTGCCTTTTGGTTACTCGTTAAAGTTTGATTGGCATCTGAATGCATGAAATATATCCAAGCATAGCTTTCGAAGGCTATCTGCCAAATCCTTAGTGACACATCCAGCGAGACTCCCTTTCCATTTCTTCTTTTGACTTTCTGTTCCACAGCAGTGCCCATGAGGACTGACAGGTTGGTTGAACCCGTCTATCAGGGTTGCCGCTGCACCTTATCCACGCCAGGACCTTCTCCAGGAGGCCAGAAACATTTTAGGTTGCAGTTCACATCCATGTCTGTCCCATATATGTCACTTTTATCCACAATTAATCCAATTAGACATATGTGAGAAATTGTCATAATCAGTAAGGCATATGCACGTTTACCTTTTATTGACTTTAGTTCAGCTTTAATACTCCTCCGCCTTATTTATTATTAGATCCAATGACAGAGATGAATGTAAACCATAGTCCAGTGTTCACAATGTACCCATGAATCAGGCCTCCTCATATATACTGTACATATCTTGGTGTCCACATTGACGGCTCGCTCACATGGCATGTGCATGTTGAAAACCTTTGTTCTTGGCTACAACAGAGGATGTATGTTTTGAGAAGGCTTACGCTCTATGGTGTTAATAGCAAACTCATGATTCTGTTTTATCAAATGATTTTAGAGTGTAATTTGATATGGCATAGAGGTATAGTATGGTAACCTGTCAGTGCAGTTATAATCTAAGCTTGCACGTCTTACTCAAACACCATGAATATCATAGGAGGGGGGGAGGGGGGGGGACACACTATCTTCAGCCTTTATATGAAAAATCTGTGCTCAGGGAGGAACGACCCAACACATCTTGTGAACTCAGACTTCCAGCTGTTGCCATCAGGCAGACGGTTCAGAATGCCAAACTGCAGGCTGAATATGTACAAAAATACGTTCATTCCATCCTCCATCAAATTATTAAACAGCAAAAAGTAGTATTACGTGATATGATTTTACTGGGGAATATATTGTGACTTGAATATTTATCGTCAGTGTTGATGACACCTGGTTTTATTATTGTATTATTCGTAACTATTGAAGACATGTGTACTTAAGCATGTTTGTGCATGAGTGCGTGTATGATCTATGTTCTATGCCTGCGTGTGGATTGTGATGCTGGCAAGGGGATTGTGTGATGCAGCGGCTTGGAGCCCAAGACAAATTCCCCTGCGGGACAATAAAGTACTATATCTTATCTTATCATAATTCATTTATGAATTCATGGCCAGAACAACACAAGGCTATACAGCACAAAAGTGGAACTTCTGCCACAACAGTGCAACGCTATCCTGCGAGATGCAGTCAAATACCTGCAAGGCTACATTCCTGCTAGATTACTCTGTGACGTGAATGGCGTACCTCGTGATCCGATTCGTACATTTTCGGAGTCGTAACATCCTTCTCTATAATATTTATTTTGGCAAACTCACAGATCTATTACTCACACTGGATTGTATCTAACTGCATCACCTGTACCTAAAACAACACGCCTCCACCCACGCAGCCCCTTTATTTGCAGGGTAAAACACTTGTTAACAACTTTTTTGTCACCGTCCTTAACAATCAATCAATCAACTATTTCCGGCTGTCGCAGCGGTTGGGCAAGTCTGTGTTGGTGTTTTAAGGAAACAGGGTTTGTACTTCTGTCCCAACCTCTCTTTTGTCCTTCCTGCCTCAGATCAGGTAAACCCTTCACACCAAGAAGGTACCCGTCTCGAGTTAAAGCAGCAAAGTGTTTGACCACTCAGCAACGGTCATCCCTGCAAACCTCACCCAGAAAGTACCTGTACTTTCAAAGAGTGCCGGCCACCAACTTTCTTTTGGGGGGGGGGGTGGTAAAATGTCCCTGGAAAATTTCCCCTGAACCATATTTAGACTCTGGTCCCTGTAGTCGAAATGAAACGGGTTCCTTAAAAAAGGTCTCGAGTCCCGAAGGGAAGTTCCTACGGTGGAAAAAGGGGCTTTGGTGAGACATCACGTCGTACAACCTTGTTGGTTTTCAAGCACACTTTTTCTCGTTCAGTGCCTTCAGAGACTGTGCGGTCATGCATGCAATCACACCACCTCTTAACTGCTCTATCTGAATGGATAGCAGTTGGAGATTTGAGGCCCCGTTCTCACATTCGTAACACGAGGATGCTTCCTTTCATATCCTCGGGGCAGGAACATGCTGGAGCAGAGAGAACCCCTACAGTACGGCTGATGAACATTATTTCAGCCATCGCTGTCCTTCCAGTTTAGCACTTGGCATTTCATGCAAACGTTTACACTCACTTCCTGCTGTCGATAGCGCCACATCAGCTTCGCTTAGCTCTCCCCTGTCATGTCAGTCCCACGCAGGCATCTTCCTCAAAAAAAACGGTCACAACAGGAAGACGCCGTTGCGCGAACAACACGCTTGACTTATTTTGAGGAGAACTTTGAGGAGACTTATTTTGCACTTTGAGGAGAAAAAAAAAGAAAATCTGACAACAAGGACGTCACTGAAATCAAAGGGAGGATTACAACTCGATCATTTTTAATGCAACTTAAACATTAAAAGCATCTAATCGCCACAGGAACATGAATACCCTTTCTAAAAGCTCCATTATCCAACATAACAAAAGCTATTGTTTCCCACAATGCACGCGTCTAACCAATGTGGAGAGACTATCCCTGTGAAAGACCCGGCTGGAAGTATCAAATACACAGTTAACACAGCACGTCAAACCCTCGGTCACTGGATCCAATGGCTAAATCACTAAATCACGCCACAATACCCGTGGACTTGGCTCATTCACACAGGCCACATGAAAAGGGAGAGGGGAGAAAGAGGGAAGTCTGACTTCCACGGCTCAGGCCCGCCAGACAAAAGGCTCGGGAACAGCACTGCCTCGGGACAAAATCATATGACACTGGCGCACAGGAAATCACCCAAATTGTCCATTGTCTGGGACAACATCAAAATCCCTCTGCCCCCTCGCAGCGGCAGAATAAAAACTGGGGTGGGAGAGAGCTGAGGGGAAGAGGGAGAGAGAGGGGGGGAGAAAGTGGGAGGGGGAGAAGTGACAGAGGTTGGGAGAAAACAGTGTGTTTGGAGGGTAAAACGTTAGAAACGCACCTTGGTTTCATTTTATTCAGTCTTCCTTTTGTGTGCTGAGCACTCCCACCCTGTACTCCCCAAAAGATCACCTGTCAATCAAACGTCGTGGGCAGCACCTCCTCTGATCTAAGGGAAATAGAGTTTCATGTTCTGGAACAGTTAGTCTTCACTCGCACAGCAGAAAAGGAAATGGTGCATTTGTTGGGGACTATTTTCAGCATTTTGAATACTCATTTGGTGCGCCGATGACTTGACAATTGATTGACTCAAAATGAACTACAAAGCCCACGTTCACGGTGAAGGAACACGTCAACCAATGCAACAGGTCTCATCAACAACTTTTAAACTGGCTTGTTTGTTTTTTTACAACAATGGAGCTGTAGGGCACAGAGGAATAAGCTGTATGAGTTTATTTATAGGATCAATATATTTGTCTTTTCATGGGATTTGCTGACAATAAGAAACAACGATTATTCTTGCGAGCTTTTAAAAAGAACAAACAACTGGGAGCCATATTCACTCTCCTTAGCTGACACTGCATTCCTTCATTAGCGCTGGCTTATCTCACCTACTGTTCTGTCTTTCAGTCTGCTGCCACAGAAAGATCTGCGTCAGCTACAGCAGGAGTCGCCTGATAAGCTCAGTGTTGTCCTTCGTACTAATAGCATGAACAGGATGCTTTTCAAACTACTTTTCAAAACATTCAAACGAGGAGTGTGGAACAAGCTCGATCAACGCAACCCAAAGGTAGTCGGTAACTTTCAAACCCCCCC
>NW_022280045.1:790616-791457 GCF_004355925.1 Anarrhichthys ocellatus | reverse complement strand
CCAACCACCCACCCCAACAGAGGTTCTCCTCCTTCCCCCCCCCCCCCCCCCCCCCCCCCCGTCTGCTCAGGGATGCATTTGAACAGGTGAGTACAGTCAGCCGAAGAATGACGAGCAGGTCGGCAGTTAGCCAGCCCATCAGGTCGAGCCTGAGGCGACACAGCCTCTCATCTATTCAGCTACACAACACAGAGAGACAGACGGCTCTCCTCTGGCCTTCTCATTCATCCCTCATCTCAGTCTCCCCCCCTACTCTCTCTGGGAACAACACCTCCCCACGCATGCACCACATTGACTTGCATTCAGTCATTTTTGACTTACCCGAACCATAACTGCTAGAAGCCTAATCCTGACCTTAAACCGAAGCCCTCACTCTGTAATGTAATCATTTACGTTATGGGGATGTGCATTTTGTCCCCGTAAAGAAAGCAGAGTTCCCTCAATGCTTCTGTGTAATCAAGGTTTGTGGCCCCACAAGAGAGAACAAGACTTCATGGAGCTCAATCCATCCAAGCTGACACGACTCCTTTGTTACCAAAATTTGGCAACAAGTGGAGAAAAAGATCCAAAGAGGAAATTGCCAAACAGAAAGAGAAAATTATATTTCTATTTAGAGTCACCAGTGAACAGCTGTACATACATAATCCATGATATTCAAAAGGAAGAGGCAAAAAGTACATTCTGATACAAAGATAGGTCAGTTACCTTGACTATGTTCTACATCCAAGTGTAGCAAACAGCTACAGCCTGCACAAACACTTGATTGTTCACACATCTAATCACTTAAAAAAGGTTGTGTGTGTGTGTGTGTGTGTGTGTGTGTGTGTGTGTGTGTGTGTGT
>NW_022280045.1:783309-790606 GCF_004355925.1 Anarrhichthys ocellatus | reverse complement strand
GTGTGTGTGTGTGTGTGTGTGTGTGTGTGTGTGTGTGTGTGTGTGTGACCTTTAGCAGCCTAACGGGTCATTATGCAAAATACCTAAAAAAGAAGCCTCATCAATTTCTTTTTATTTACTTCTTAACTTAAAATATTAAATGAAAATGTCCACCTCAGAAACAGGGACCTGGCTCTACACGTCATCTTGGGCCAGCTGAACTGCTTTTGAGAGACACACTGAATCACACCAGATCAGGTGAGTGTGACCTCTGACCTTCCTGTTGACATCTTCAAAAGATGTTCCACTACTTGTACAAACTCACAATTAGTTTTTCCTTACAATCCCCTCTTAAGGCCACTATGCTGGCCCTTAAACCATCAGTGGCCCTCTGTGTGTCAGCGGGCGTGTGCCCATGCTAAAACAGCAGGACCGAGCCTCATCTAACAGAGCACTGTTTCCCTGTTTGTTTGAGCATGAACACAAAGTCTACCACTCTGCTCGTGACCGTCTTAAGAGCAATAACAGCCACTCGTAGACTCTTCCCCTTTAACAAACTGATGTCTTAATCGTGGGATTATGACATGGATTAGAGGCTGACAATTACAAGAGCTACCAGCTGATTACCAAAGGGTAATCCACAATGAGTAAGGGGACCGTAGGCGACTATGTAAACGGCTGTCTATCTATACAATAAGGCTTCGTTCACAAACACCAACCGAACACTAAAGGATATCCTGGAACATCCTTTTTCTTTCAAATGATGACTTATTGTTATATAACGTGTTCATGCCGTGAAACAACCGAGCATCCTTATTGTAGACATGTCGTTCTACGGACAAATGTGTGCAAAGGTGTCATTTTGTAAATAACTTGTAAAAATGTGCAAGAATATTTAGTTTCTAATATAAATATTGTTTTTCCTTATTTCTTCAGGAAACTTGAGAGGGCAAAAGTTCCTCTGCCAAGTTCTTGTTAACTTTTACAGAGGTGCGACAGAAAACATCCTGACTGGAAACAAACTGGCATTGGATGTTTACAGCCCAGGACGGGAGGGCTCTACAGCGGGGGATTAAAACCGCCCAGAACATCATTGGTACCCATCTACTGAGCATCAGTGATATTGATGAAAAGAGGTGCCTGCGAAGCACCAAAAGGAAACTAAAAGACAAAACCCACCCCAGCAAATGCCTGTTTTCCTGCAAACAATACAAAAGTATCAGCTGCCGTACCTCCAGACTGAAGAGCGGCTTCTTTCCTCCGGCTGTACAATGACAATAAATTAACCTTGTAACCTTAACAGAAGGCATTTAACCGAAGACCCCTTGAGGTCTGGTGCAGCCTCCAACTACAGTATTCTCCCTTCATCATAATTGGATTCATCTTATGCTCATGTTTGTGTAATTTGAGAAATGCTGCTTCCATCTTTCAGCCTGAAACAACACTTGTGACACATATCCTATTCAAACAGAGCTACAACCAGGATGCTTCCTTGTGTGTGTGTGTGTGTGTGTGTTGTCTATCACCTTTTGTTGATCTTTACTTAAGCTCTGAGGGGATTACAGAAAAGCACCATGCAAACAAACCCTATCATTACCTTACAGTCAGGCTTTGGAAAGATTAGTTGCACCTGCAAACTGGCCTGCTGGTACCCAACGTGTAAGGCTGGAATTATTGTTTGCATTGCAAGACATTTGTTGCATGAGAAATGTTCAAAAAAAGCTGAATCAGATCTTTAAAAAAGACATTGATGAGCTAGAATGATAGTAAAATATGACTCATGCCCTTTGTTCCGACATGTATTTCCTTGTGCTTCTGTCCTCTTTTTCTTTGTTTTATCAATCAATCAATCAATCAAAATGTATTTGTATAGCACTTTTTAAAATACAACAAAGGTTGCCCAAAGTGCTGCACATACAGTAGATAAGCAGTCATACAAACAAAGACTGGATTAATAACAGGAAGTGACATTAAAATCAAGACAAACTGACACAAATCACACAAAAGTGCCATGTTAAGATCAAAGGTGATAGGCCAGTGAAAAGAAAGAGGTTTTTAAACGACTGTTAAACATTGGTAAGGTGGATGACATTAAATCTCAAAATCAAATAGTATAATTAATTTAATTAAAATTAAAGACATTACTTAAATAAACTAATGGTCTTAAGTTGCAATAAATAATGTTATATTAGTAATTTGTTTATATATGCTTATGTATGTTGAACTTAAAATAGTTATTTCATTAAACTTACACTAAAGAAAAGAAATAATTCAAGTGAACTAATGATTTTTAGTAAAGATTACTAATGTGGACTTAAATTTGTCTGCTGCATTCATTAAGGTTCTATGTTAACACAACTTGGATCTGTTTAGTTCCTCCATTTGTGAAAACTTAAATGGTTTGAGGCGGTTTTCTAGTAAAGTCAACTAGTTCGGGCTAACAGTGAAGGGATTTTAAGATCGGTGAAATGTGTTCACGCCTACCTGTACCAGTTAAAAGTCTCGCTGCAGAGTTCTGCACCAACTGAAGGCGTGATAGAAGTGTTTTGCCGATTCAAGCATACAAAGAATTACAGTAGTCCAGCCTGGAGGTGATAACAGCATGAATAACTTTCTCCAGGTCTTTTGATGATAGAAATGCTCTGACTTTAGCAAAGAGTCTTAGCTGAAAGAAGCTGACTTTGACCACAGACGCAACTTGGAGATCCAATATAAAAGATGAGTCCAAGATCACACCCAGATTTTTTACATGGAAGTTGCATTGGGTTGCCATGGGGCCAAGACACAATGAGGGAATGTCCGGTATAGCAGCTGAAAGGCGAGAGGGATTTATTAGCATGATCGTTTTACCTTCATTGAGGCATAGAAAATTTAGCGAGAGACAGATTTTGACATCTGCCAGGCTAGTGCTGGGCCAGTATACCGGTTTTAATTTCCCGTATGAAAGCCGAAACAAGTGCTGTCACTCTTCAACAGGCAGCAAAATATATTGTTCGCCGCTAAGAGCGCTACAGTCGGAGCTAGTTCTCTTATGTGTATTGAAAGGGAACCCTAGTCATGGTTATAACTTTATAACACAACAATTAATAACCCACAACTAACGCTATTTAACAGGGTAAAACACCACGACACAACAGTTTGTGACACATAAACAATTTGTAACACTAATAATAGCTAGCCACAACAGTCTGTTAACAGCTGGGAGAGGCTCCGTCGCTACATTAACATTACAGAATTTATTGAGGCAGTTCCAGGTTTGAGGGGAAGGTATATTTGAATGTCGTCGGCATAGAGGTGATAAGAAATGTTATGTGTCTGGAAAATGGATCCAAGAGGCAGCATGTGCAGTGTGAACAGTAGTGGGCCCAAAATGGACCCCTGCGGTACACCACAGGTCAGGGGGGCTGGTTGAGAGGAGCAGTTGCCAATGTTGACAGAGAATGATCCGTCAGGCAGGACTTAAAACATTGTAGGGCAGTACCTCGTAGTACCTTGGATGCCGACGGAGTGCTCAAGTCGGGAGATTAAAATGTCGTGGTCCACAGTGTCAAAAGCAGCAGAGAGATCAAGTAAAAGCAAAATGGCGGGATCTCCAGCATCAGCAATGATTAAAAGGTTGTTAAAAACTTTTAAAAGGGCAGATTATATTTATTTTTAGAGTTTTATGACATCATGAAGTGAAAAATGAGATGTAGTAGCATGAAAGCATGGCATTAGGGGGTCTGCATTGACAATCTAGGTGTTTTGAACATTTTAGGTCAGACAGACATCGTTCCCCGTCTGAACACTGAGAAATGAAAGGCTCCTGAATTACTACCTCTCTACTCCTCGACAACCACAGTAACTCGTCACCCATGATGGAGTTCAGGATGAGCGTGAAATCCAACCGGCTACCATAATGCTTTTATCCGTTCTTATCCGTCGCCCCACCTGTTATTGTCAACGACGCGTCTTCTGTTCACGCCACACGGTTAGCATTGACATGTGGATCCTTGACCCAGTAAACACAGGTCATGCCTCGCTTGTTTAGGTTTTTACGGCGGAGCAGGATGTGAGTTGTCGCTTTGCATATACTGTACATCAAACACGTGTGTGCTTTGAGTGGTGCGACTGTGTACCCAGCCGAATGATGCCGATGATGACAGACGAGTAATACACACCTGTGCATGTGAAGCGCTGAAATGTGGTTTTAGCAGGTTGTGGGTGTTATGTTTGTATACTTTACTAACCTCTGTATGGTTGCCTGTTAGTGTTTTTTAAAAACTTGTCTGTCTGGATTTATATTATTTTAGGTCAGCAGACCTGGGACCAGCTGATCACCTGCCTCTTAACGGATCATGAATGCAACAAAAAAAGAATGTATCTGCTCCAATCTGTTTAGTCTGGACAGAGAACAAATAAAATAAAATAAAAGATGAAATGCGTGTTTTTGCAAACCACATTTTGCAGGTTGTTTGAAATGCGATTCCAGATGCTTTTCAGTCTGGACTCTCCAGCCGCTAAACGTTTTTCAGCTGCTTCTTCCTGACATTGTAATTTATAGCGGCCTATCCCGTTATAGGTTATTTCATATCTCGATAACGATACATATACATATATATCACAATATAGCAGGCTTTCTGGTAAATCAATAAAGAAATTGTCTATATGAAATAATCACATGGTCAAGCCTAACTTTGCATACTCCTGTGTGAGTAAAACACTCATTCAAATGAAAAGTACTATATACTACTAAATACTAAATAGTATTTTCTCAGTTATTTCAGGACTTTAGTACAAATGAACACTACAGATTCAAGAGAAATAAAAGAAAAATGTTTAATGCAAACAAATTCAGAGTAATCAGATGAAGACAACAGTTTGATTTAACTACAATGGTGTCGTCCCATAAGCACATTCGTTATCAATCTAGATTGTTCTGAGAAATTTAAGTTAGTATGTGCTTGTTATTATCAATTTAGACAGAATAATTGTGTATCACGGTATTTCAATGTGTGATTTATTAATGGTACAATTTCATTGAAAGGCGACAAAGTATCATATTGAATTATCGCCCAGCCCTACTTCGGCATAAAGGGTGCATGATTATTTTTTTTTAAATAAAGATTTTTCTCTAAAAGTCTATTTAAGTAAGAGTAAAAAAAGTGTGATGCATTAAAGTAACGTTTTTAAAATAGTTTTTGTTGGAGTAGTTTTAAAAAGTTACTCCAGCACATGTAACGCAGTAAATGTAACTGCGGTTATTGTCATACGAAGCTTAGTGAAGCTTCAGCCAAGACGACCATCTTCATGCTCTCTCTGACTGAGAGGGCCGTCACACTTTTCAATTCAACCAATCTGATTTTTGGCATGAGCTCTTTGAGCCAATCGTCTTGTTGCTTTTAAACAATAACTGCTGCTCTCTCTGTGGCTGTCCATACACTGTGTGATTAACATTACCCATCTCCAGCACCTTTGTCAAGACACCAAAGGGGGGGGGGGTCTGTTCCTGTATGGCTCAAGGTTCGACTAGCCATATATAAAATAATGATGACGCTACAATAATAGGATCTGATCCCACAAAAATGAGGTCTGAGGATAGGTCTGCACTCCAATAAGTGTTCTACTTTCATGCTCGATAATAGTGATCCGTCATACCAGAACAAGTCCATCCCACTCCATGACCCCTGATCATGATGCAAACCCAAAATGAACTCCATGGGTCATAGGATGCAGTAGTGAGTTTAGTAAAATATAAGGCCAATCGCTTTTCATTTCAGCAATGGAAACAAAACAATTTCAGGAATAAAAGAAAAGAATACAATATCACAGGTTTTTTGTTTTTTTTGGGGCGACTCAACACTCACATACTCGTGTTCCACACACCGCTGTTACTCATTTTCACCAGTATCTGATGTTGTCATCTCCCCCTTTCAAAATATGGGGATCTCGAGACCCCCCCCCCCACACACACACACACACACACACACCTACACAGTGGGCCAGTGTTCTCCCCCGGCGGGCTTGCCAAGATGAAAGGAGGAGTAGTGAAGGGGACAGAAGGAGCAGATGAA
The DNA here is from genome assembly GCF_004355925.1 of Anarrhichthys ocellatus. Taxonomy (NCBI): domain Eukaryota; kingdom Metazoa; phylum Chordata; class Actinopteri; order Perciformes; family Anarhichadidae; genus Anarrhichthys; species Anarrhichthys ocellatus. Next base: position 784,574 of record NW_022280045.1, on the reverse strand, counting down.
ACAGATGCGATGACCTGGCTCCGTCCATACTGGATACTTGTATTCCTACTCTGAGCTTTAGCGTAAATTTGTATCAACTTCGCTGCTTCTGACAGTCGGACATTGCGACATAGCTTCAAACACTCAATGTTCACATCGCCGTCCTTTAGGTAATCTAGTACATGTCATGCCATCCTGTGCAAGATAACTTAGTACAAATCTAAAATAAGAATGGAGAATATCACATATTTTATCAAGTTAAATGTACAAAAAAAAAAAAAGGATCTTGCGTGACATGGTGGGAGGCTGTTTGCTATCTAACACTGCCACCCTGTGGAAACGTAGTGTCACTGCAGGACGACAGGTTCCATCTCCATCGGTGGGAACACACTGCAACGCTGTAAGGTATTGCTGAGATTACAATGAAGTAAATAAAACTATCTATAACATACTCATTCAATGCTCATTTATAATGTTGATATGAGTAAAGTAATAAAGATAGAAACACATGTGCTCATTGCTGCAGAGACCCATGTATGCTTGTAAATGTGTCGGCCTATTAGGTGAATAACACTGCATGTGTACTGCAGCTGTGGAAAAGAAGAGAAGTCTTCACTTAGGAAAAGGAAAATCACTCTAATCAGAATGATACTTCCGTAAAGTATTCAAGCATAATTAACATTTACAAGTACAAGTACTCATGTATGTGGCAGTCAAATGTAGTGAGGTAGAAGTATAAAGTAGATCAAATGTGAAAACAAGTAATTTACAAGTACCTCAACATTGAGTATGTGTACCACTGGTTTACTGTGGTTGTTTTCTTTTATTTTTAACATTCCCAGGTGACTAAAGCGTTCTCCTATTGATTTCACTAACTTTAAATTTGTTCATGGTTTAAATGTCTCATCCACATTTTCCAAACTTTTGCAATGTAACTGAGTTTTTTTTTTTTTTGCTCAACTCACGCATACAATGGAAGACGTGCGTAGGACTCAAAGAGCATTGGAACTCAGCTTGTGGTTTAGGGTGGAGCTAGCTGATGAGCTAAATGGCCTTAATGACTCTGAACCAGCCTTGAGGGGGTTCTTCTGTCAAACGGTTCAATTTCCTGCCTCTTTCTGCAGGCGCCTCTTGGATAGATTTCCTCGTACCTCTGGCACCTAACTAGGAGCTTAAAACACACACACACCTATATACACGCACACACACACACACACACACACACACACACACACACAGACACACACACACACACACACACACACACACACACACACACACACACA
>NW_022280045.1:777552-783299 GCF_004355925.1 Anarrhichthys ocellatus | reverse complement strand
ACACACACACACACACACACACACACACACACACACACACACACACAGTCTAGTTGAACTGGCCAGTAATATTGTCTTCATCCGCCCAGAGTAAGTCAGTGATTTAATCAATATGTAGTTAGTGTCAAACTGTGTGTGTGTGTATCTGTGGGTCTATGCATGCTCATTGTGAACATACATATGTATGTGTCTATGGGAGGTGCAGAAAGGACCGGCAGGGAGAGTTCTGTCAATATTGATCGGTCTCTCTGTGTGTGTGTGTGTGTGTTTGTAAAATGCCAATAATGACCACACCATACTGTGTACATCCACAGTATAGGACACACACTGTCTGACCTCCAAAACACATTTCCATAGACATGGGATTCATGCACGCACGCGCACACACACACACACACACACTATTGTTCAATAGCCTACTTTGTAAAATAAAATAGTTTTGATGAATAATCTTGACTTTGAATAATTTTTTTTGATGGTTCAACTATAGCATATATTGTATTTGTATTACAATAGTGTGACTCCTAACATTTTGCTGAATACACTTATTCCATGAATACAATTAGAAGTGATTACGGCCCGTTATAAAATATTCAGATGCCTACACAGGAACGGCACTCAGCCACTGCAACTCAAATTGTGTACGTGTTTGCCAGACTAGCTTCTAACTTTACCCCTCATTACATCCAGGCTCTGCTTTATAACCGCTGTTTTGTCAAGGCAAGCGACTAATACGCCAATTTGGAATGTGTGCTGGACATATGTTGGAGCCAGGACTACTTGACATGGGTGTGTTTTCCCCCCTGCAGTGAATGAATTTCACCGCTGATAACCGATTACTGCCAGCAAAGTACCTTTGCTAATCTCCTCTTCCTAATTTGGAATGTTGGTGATTGCAGTGGTAGAAGATGTACTCAAATATGTTTCTAATGTAAAACTATTAACCAGTACCACTGCTAAGATGTGTACCTAAAGTGAAAGCACAATTTTGTACTTCCCAATTGTAAACTGGGAAGTACAAAATTGTGCTTGACCATTGTCCAACATGGCGTCTGATGTTGAAAGAAGTAGGCTTTACAAACAAGTTTAAAGTGCGTTTGGGGCATTTTGTAAGTTATTTCAGTGAATAATGACTAATAATAATAATAATAATAAAATATTGTTTATCAATCTAAAGCTGTTTGGGGTCCTTTTAGTTGCCTACTGGTAAGGTATGGTGTTCTTTACTGTGAACCAGACTGCAGGCCCATTTCACCGGTGATTCTGTACGTGAGTAGCCACGACTTGGGTGTGTGACGCAACTGTCATGGCCGCCGTAATGGTCGCGTGCCCCAAAGAAGCGCAGCATTGAGCGTGAGGTTTTGTGTATGAGCGCAGAAAGCTACAAGCACAACACCACGGGCCATACTCTAAGTACTCTAGTAATTTGGGGTTGAAAAAATGATTGTAATATTTTCATAAACATCTACACTTCTATATTGTTTAGATGTTTTACAATACAGCAGAGAAAATATAGCTATGAGTACATTTTTTAGTGATTACATCATGTTAAAAAAATATTCATATGACGTAAACTAACACAATCCTGTTGGAAATGGTGTTTCGCCCATGACACCAAGAGCACGCGGCTGGAACAACAAACCAGCTAAATTACTAGTAAATAAGCCCACTAGCATGCCGCCTCAGCCACAAAACAAACCCAAAATGAGCTTCCTCAGCTAAAGGTTACCACAGTTTAGAATGCGACATAACCTGACGTTACACCTCTGGCTAGCGTTAGCTAACAACATGCTAACCCCTCGTAAAATGTCACCCTAAGTAGCATTTTAGCAGCTGTCAAGTCGGTTTCATTGGGTTGGGTAACGTTTACATGACAAACACACAGACAATAATAATTACATGAAAAAGTATCACTGTCTAAAATAACTTCATTATTAAATAATACTGTATATTCATATACACTCACAGAATATTGCAGTAGTCTTGTCCAGAACACTCAAAACACCTCCGGAATATTCGACAAACTTCATCTCCTGCTGTCAAAATATTGTCAGTACTTTCACCGCAACTTTATTAGCATCTGACAGCAGTTACATGAGCGCTTACTGGGCAGGACCGGGGTCTGATAAGGCCTCACCTTGGCCTGTGTAAACGGGCTTGGACGCAGATCTGAGCGCGATGATGGGGATCGTTTGTAATTCTTGTGTGAGGTAACGTTACTGGCGGCTGCTAAACTGGCGCTGATGTTTGGCAGGGTTGGTTTCTATAACATTGTTTAACAAGAGTATGCGGGCATCTGGCAATCTGCTGACATCTGCCTTGATAGCAGTAATGGGATTAAGTGGAGCTTTATGGAGAGATAGAGCAGGAGTGTGTCCTCTAGGACCTAGATGGTACTTTGTCAAAAGTCATGGATTATGTCGGATAGTCATAAAAAAGTCATAGTATACCATGTTGAATAAAGTCATAACAAAGTCAGTTTAGCATGTCGAAAAAAGTCATAGTAAAATGCAAATTGGGTTTCTTCCAGTGGTGGCCCGTCAGGGCCTGCAAAGCCTTCTCTGCTGGCCTAAACAGAATCACAAAGTTAGAGCTATTTTATAATTTAATAATTTTATATATAAAATTATAATATAATACAATATAATATATAATAATGTATTATAATTTATAAAAATATTTTTCCCATTATCTTATTTTCTCATTGCACAGCTCCTGTCTTCCTCAGTTGCTCTGCTTCCAGTGCAGCTTGTTTTAAGTAGAGCTTTTATCCAATCAGATTTCACCTCTGTGTCTCTAGGTAAGAAGAGAGGCCCGAGGCCTGCAGACTCACAAGTGCATCCCTGAGCAGTCTAAGTGAATGGGGACGATATTGTTGATTGACATATTCTTCAACCAATCAGATCTTTAGTTTGACATGTTGGGCGTATTCTTTGACGTGCCAGAGCCTGCTAGCTGGCCTACAAGTACGTGATTGGTCAGTGGGCTAGCCTGACATGTTGGGCGGTGACAATCCCAAAATCTGCTGCCTCTGCCTAGCGGACATTTTTAGCCCTCAAACGCATTAAAACGTATTCAAGAAATACAACTGGGGAGGCTCGACTGTCTTCACTGGCGTCCATGAATGGAGAAGGACTTCTTACTGGAACTAAAACACACGGATGTACTGAACAACCGTGGGATTAAACTCTTTGTTAACAAAGAAAGGAGGAACAGCAGCTAAATAGTGAACAGCAGCTCCGGTAAGTCAACTGCTTTTGTTTGTACATCTGCAGTAGCTTTAAGATGCTTGTTTATATATTATTATTTGTACAACTTGTTTTTATGAAGATTGGATTTTTGTTTGGTTTAAAACCTGTTGGACCCTAGCCCTATTTTTAGGCCTCTGCTCGAAAATTGCATACCCATACTCAAGAGAGTCCCGAGCTCTAACTACAAGGTCTATTTTAATAATTTTGATGCTAGAATACTGGTAACACTTGTGAGATGTGTTCAATTGTGTAAATATTGTGTACATGTTACTGGTTAATAACTGATACACTTATGGCACAGCTCAAATTGAAAAATTTCTAGGTTCGCCTGAAAAAAAGCACTTGTATTGAACATTTTTTTTTTTTTAAATAATGCAGCTGCAAGCCTAAAAATACACCACAGACATAGAACAACACGTTTTACATGTCCCCACAACATATTTTACTTCGATTGAGTGAAGCAGGCCAGCATAAATGGTCATAAATATCAAAATTTTGATTTTCGGAACCAGCTGTTGCATTGCTGTATACTCATTTTATATACTATATAACTAAATATTAACTATATATTCACTTTTCGTATCACTAAGAGTGTTCAATAATCCTAATAAATCAGTTTGACACCATTTTGAATAATTTTGAGCAGTTATGATGTGTCATATCTGTCATTCATAACAATAAATGGCTCATAATGTGTGTCTATGTGACCCTGGTATGGCCTGTGTTTGTCCGATTTACTCGTGAGAGCTTTTTCGATGCGGGATAGTCCAACGGGAGCCATGCGGGGGTGTTTGATCGTACCCGGGTCTGTTTACTGACTAAAAATCGTGTAATGCAGGGCGAACCCCCTACATGGATTGCTCCACCCCACAGAATCGTCTGCCATTTTGTGATTCATTCCGCCAGCGCATTGATCTCACTCACAGACGTGCAGCACAACATGGCAGGCAGAGCTGTTCAGAAATCGGCTGGAATAAACCCGTTTTTCATCGCCAAAACGTAAGTTTTTTTACCCAATTTTTTTTCTCGTGACATGTGGCTGATGTTGGCATGTATACCCATAACTTTTGAACGGTTTGAAAGAGAGTAATGTCGACGACGCCGATCGTCTTTGGGTCGAATCACGCCCCTCCTGCATGTGTTCATCCGCCATGTGCGATCCTGCTTCGTGATGAGAGAGCCATAGACAGAGCATAGGTCGTCGATTTTTGGCCAAAATTGTGACAAATCTTCTAGATATCTTCCAGATATGATATTAGTTCATATATAATTGTGTTTGCAGTGTTTACAATGGCTGGTATGATGATGTTGCTCGGACTTTTCCCGTTAATTCGATATTTAATATGTCTGAAGCAATAATCATATTTCTTTATGAAAAATGCTTTCTACCACACGCTGAATGCTACACACTCTAAAACAGCCCCCCGTGGGGGGCTCTCGGGTCCAAAGGGTTTTAATATGTGATAGGAACCATTGTTACGGCCAGTGTTGCTCTCGGGACATATTTACCTGGTGCCAGTGTTGGCAACTTAGCGAATTTCTCGGTAAATCTGGCGACTTTCTAAACCCTCATTTTTGTCAAAAGCTACTAGTGACAAATCTAGCGACTTGTTCTGGTGTTATTGGAGACTTTTGTGATGTTAAAGGACTACCGTTCTACAGTTACTGTCGTGAACGAGCAGCGGGTGCTGTCCCTCCACCGCCCCAAAGCACTCACAGGCGGTAACTCGCGCAGCAGTCCCAGCTGCAGTCAGAGCAGAGAGGAGACGCACTCCCGGCGTATTCTTCATTTTTACACGAAACAAATAATAACCGTAGCTGTGTTTTAGCTGCAGGACAGCAGTGAAGGCCCAGGTAGAAAATGCACGGCCCGCCACTGGTTTCTTCCAATCAGAGCAGTGAAACGTGCTATGCAAACAAAAAATAATTAGTAGAAAGACTCATTATTTGTCTTAATAACTATTATCCACCAAATAATTCAGTTCAAAACAGTTTTAAGGTCTTAAATCCATCAATTGACTAATTCCCAAACTCAGGTGCAGGTGAGATTTGGGTGTGGCTATAGTTACCATACAGTACACGGGATGCAATATATTAGCATTTGAATATGAATTCACAAACATAGACAGCTTAACAATGTTAAAAGGATAATGTGTGGAGTTATTTGCAACAGTTTAAACTTTTGTTGTGACTTGTATGTATGATTTAAAATATCTGCAAAGCAATAGACAAGAATAATTTTTTTGTAATATACAGTGTGTCAGTCATTACTGCTAATGAGACATAATGGGTGGAGTTTTGTGAAAACTGTGCCATGGAAAACATGGTGAATGCTGGACTAGCAAGTAGTGAATTCATATCTGCCCTTGAGAACAGAATAGAATAGAATGCTGGATGGAACATGTGTGTTCCATCCAGAATTAGAATGTTCCATCCAGAATTAGAATGTAGGTAGTAGCCCTGGCTTCTCTGAGCCAATGCTGACGGTGAGTGTTT
>NW_022280045.1:769919-777542 GCF_004355925.1 Anarrhichthys ocellatus | reverse complement strand
CAGTAAAACTTAGAGAGCTTTGCTTATAGGAGTGCTATTTTGAAATATAGTATATATAATCATACAGTTGTAAAATAATTAACTTTGTAAAATGTTGGGATTTACTCTAACTTCCAACATTAGGACAGTGTTTTTATGCTCTCATTCACTCATGAATCTCTCTGACTCTCGCTCTCTGGCTCCTACTCTATCAGCTGACAGTGAGCGATTTCGCCACGGTCTCCCTCAGCCAATCATATGTTTCCCGTCAAACTTTAAAGACCTGTTCTCTTCTGTGCAGTCAGCTGTCATTTCAGAATCGATGTGACCCTCCTCCCCATTCATCATCACATCCGGTGCTCAAGGTTTCTCCTACTGAGCTCATTGAACTCAGTCCGACGCCACATGCCATCATCTAGATCAGTGATTCTTAACCATGGGGCCGCGGCCCACGATTGGGCCGTGAGCGCCACCTAGAAGTCCGCAAAAAACTTTCAGTTTTGCACCTGTGGGCCGTGAGGACCGCGGGACCGCATAGGTTATCAATTGAAGACACCGGAGATATTACTGTTCTCCATGAGACGCTCAGTTACAATATAGCTTCCCACCACCTGGTGGCGGTAATGCGTCAGTCAGTTGTTTAACAAGCTCCAATAAGCACAAGAAGACACTCAGCTAGCCCAAGGGTCGGCAACCTGCGGCTCTTCAGCCCCTCTGTTGCGGCTCCCTGAGTCTACATCAGGGGTCCCCAACAGGCGGACCGGATCCGGACCCAGGCCCTAAATCCGATAGATAATTCGGAATTATACATATTCGGCACTGAGTTTATACTTTAACCGGCGCGTCTTATCCAGCCGTTACGGCACTTGTTTCGTGGTGCAGGAAACACACCGACCAATGCATTGTAAATCACATCAGGTGATGCAGCTCAATACGAGTATTCTGACAAGTTTCCTGACTCGAGCGAGGTTTACACACACGTGACACACGGAGGAGAGACGAGGCAATAGAAAGAAGAGCAGGGAAACTGCGCTGATAGAAGAAGATATCTCGCATGACGTTCTCCAAAAAGAGAAACGTGTTCAGAGAGAATATAATTTATAAGCAAGAATGAACAGAATCTTATGTTAATTATTCCCACAGGCAGTTAAATCCTCTGCCCCTGTCAAGCGCTTTTCCCTGCGAACGCGAACGGCTAATCATGATTTTCAGACCCCCGCCCTCTGTAAACTATCAATGGATGAATCCAAAAACAGAAAAGTCACGGAGGAAAATAGAGTTTAACTCTGCGTGGATGTCTTCATTTGCTTTCACTGCCAACGATGCCGACTTACCTCTATGCTTCCAGAACAAGCACACAGCATGTGCTGAAAAGTGTCACGCTGGAGATGATTCCTCAGCTGCTGCAGCAAACTCTCTTCATAAGAGTTTGCTATTGTTATATCAGGTAAAATTGCAATAAAATGTCAAGAATTGTCTTTATTCTTGTTCTATATTTTCATAAATACAACAAACTATAATTTTTGTATTTATAATATAACTATATATAACACTTTATAAGCTGTGATATCAAATAGCTTTTGCGGCTCCAGACACATTTTATTTGGTTTTATTTGAAGCCTTCAAAAATAAAGCGACACTTAGCAACGAAACATCCAACGCTCGTGGGAAAGCCTGTTGGGCTTCTTGTTGTGTATGCAGGTTTACATACACATGATAAATAAATGTCTTTGTGATCATCACATTGTAGCATCTCATTTATTTGACAAGGGTTTTGCTTGTTAAACTGTAAGTGGATTTAATATAGTTATTGAATACAAATCAAACCAAGAGTGAGATCAATTAGTTAAACTAATACAGTGTTAATATTTGAATGGGCCCCGGGACACTTTGTACTTGAAAAGTTGGGCCCCGAGGTCAAAAAGGTTAAGAACCCCTGTTCTAGATCTTCAACCTGCCCCTACTGTCATCAACACCCCCACCAGTGTCAACTCTCCAAAATCTTTACTTTGCACAATTTAATAAATGTATTTGTTCACTGTAAATGAAGTTTCTCCTGATTGAACAACCTGTGCCTACCTGTATAATTGTGTCAATTATCTCCTGTTTGTTTCAGTTCTCATATTTGTTATGATTTATGTTATGTATGTTATTTAATTTCAAACTAATTTGCAATCATAAGAAGGTTGGTCTCGAAAATATAGTAGAGTAAAATCTTTTAGGTGTGTTTTCTAGACTTACACGGGTTATGAAAAAAAGTAGGAAAATAATCCTTGTGTTGATTTTGGAAGTTTTACCAAGCTTCAAGATCTGAGAGACAATCATGATTTAAGAGTCTGCTTTTGAACAGCAACCTCATGGCTTCCGTGTAGTAGAACTCAACCTATCCACATACATTTAATTAAACGTTGGAACACCTCACCCCTACTGCAATGAGCTCGGTTCCATTGTGCTCCGGCAGCCCCGGTGTCGTAGCCGGGTGGTGTGGGAAGTAAGGGTTGCCTGGGCCGGTACAAAGGAGGTAGAGGACAATGATGATGTTGAAGGGAAACGCTGCGACAGGCAAGTCCCAGCGGTCCAACACCGGGGAGAGACCACTGAAGAGAAAGGCACTGGAGATAGGGACGGGGGGTGAGAGAGCGGGGGGTGGGAGAGCGGGGGTGCTGATCATTTTTAATGAAATAGACATGGTTCACAAGCTTTTTAGAGACACATGTTCACACTCACACTAAATGGCTTCACTGTGGCATCCATTTCTCTCATACTGTACGTTGTAAGTGGAGGCACACTGATGGTGTGGTGGGAGGAGGGCCATTGGCGTATTTCATTATTAGTATTCAGAAAAATTCATAGTATAGCATGTTGAATAAAGTCATAAAAGTCATAGTATAGCATGTCAAATTAAGTCATGAATAAGTCATAGTCAAACAAATTCAGTTTATAACAAGGAACACAATTGAAATGTAGGTAACTTTGTATCTGAAATGCACATTTGCACTTCCTTAACGACTTTGACCCTTATCCATTAAAATGGCACCTTTGTGATATAGCTTTGTGGCAAAAAAATGATGTCATTTTGGTTGCCATTTGCAGGGGTAGGATTTTCCAGAACTAACACACTAGTATGAGGTTATGGTCCTTTGACAGCTTGGCTCACATGTGGCTTTAACACGTGTGAGGCATTTCTTTGACAGCTACACTACCCAGCCCTCTGGACACTAAAGACAAAGGGCAGACTTTGTTGAAAGCTCTAGCGTGTGTTGTGTGAAGCCGAGCTCACGTGAGGACGACTTCAAATCAAAGCTGAGCATATGTTAAATGTCAGTGTTGTTCTGACTGGGCGAACAAATTACTGAAGATGTTGATTTACATCCAGACCCTGGGAATGTGATTAGTCTTTCAGGTGTTCCCCTAAAATGTGAGAATCCTAAAATGTTCAAGACCTATGTGATAGTCTGCTCTAGGTGGCGACACTGTCTCTTGTATCTGCTTCATGAATCATGACCGCACACATGGGAGCAGCTACAATCCACCTTAATAACCCACTGACCCCACCTCAGATAGCAGTAGTAGTGTCTGTGTTATTGCTCCTAGATGTAACAGTATGATAGGAAAATATAGTCCGATTGTGGTCTTGCCCCTCTTCTCAGCCAAATGGTGTTATGATATTCATATTATAAAAAAACAACCCTGATGATGGCATCAGTGTAGGCTTAGACTACAAAATACTCAAGCAAGACTCACCCCCCCTGCTGTGGTTTCCTCCCTCGCAATAAAACTTTATTAGCATCTGACAGCACTTGTCTTAACGGCTCCCTCTGACACTGATCTAAACACATATGTACATGGTATTTACCTTCTGGAAAACGGGCGTTTGGCATGGCAGCATCTCCTGCAAGCTTGCGTATATTAAGTTACACACTCCTTTTAACCTTTTAGGGGACTGTGGGGCAAAAAGCTTGCTCTTAGAGCCCCCCCCCCCCCCCCCAACAACCACCCAGTGTGTGTGAACCAGAACACTCGCGGTATTTGAGAAGTTTTATTTTTTCATTTATTTTTTCAGCATTTCTTACAACAATACAGACGTCACAGAATACATAGTTTTACAAACACAAAGCACACCACCACCTTGGTTGCTGCTGCCGTAAAGGGGAAGGGGGGGGGGGGGGTCCGGAGGTTGCCAGTTCAGCCTCGGCCCATCCTTCCTTTCCAGAGACTTCCCTCATCCGTTATAGCTAGAAAGAACCTGCCCTTCAGGGGTTGCCATTTTTGGGACCTTTCCGCAGCGTTTTTAGCAGTATGAGAAAAATAATGGAAAAAGCTTGCTTTTGAGACATGTAGGGGGTGAAAACAAAACGTTTCTAGACTGTGATCTGAGCGTGGTGTTACTCCAACTGAGGAAGCAGAGACGGAGGTGAAAAGAAGAGGCTTGTTCGCAGTAAATCTTGGCCAATGGGAATCTCTCCATTCGAAAAAAGTACCACCGTTTTTCAGGGTCCCTCTGCAGAAAAAAATTGCACCACCTAAATCTTGACCATCTAGTCTCGAGTAGTTTATTATTACTTACATTTTTTATTCCTGTACAGTGAAATAACCGATCTTCAAATGATCTTTTTTTTTCTTCTTAAAAATACAGAAGGCTTCTTTTATTCCAGCCATTTTTTTTCTCCCCAAACATCACTCCCAGACCCTTCCAACTTACAACAGGACTTGATATTATATACTTCTGTGTGTGTGTGTGTGTATGCATGTGTGTACGTGTGTGTGAACTCTATGTCATTTACACCCAACATTGTAAACATACATAGAACTATATTACATGTGCTTGCACTGCATCTTGGAGGGGGAGAAATTTTGGTTTACTTCACTTGAACACCACAAAAGGGAGGAGGAGGAGGAGGGAAGGACTCACGAGGAGAAGAAGAAGAAGAGGTGGTGGAGGAGGAGGAAGAGGAGTGTCAAACTCCTTTTTCTAGGTTGTGAGGTTATTCTCAGTTTGGTTGAAAGCTCAGTTTTAATGGACAGGCCCATTGTTTTTTTAAACTCTCTTAAGCAACATGAGGCATGAAGATTAGAGTGTTCTGTCTCTCTGGGATACTTAAGAAAAAAAAAAAAGCAGCTTTCTGTTGAGTCTTCAGGGTAGAGCCCGTTGTCCAGCACCATCGAAATGTCAAAGAAGAGCTGGAGGACGGGGGAGAAGTCTTTATATTCTATGAAGAAGTTCCTTTCAGGTCCAGCTCCAGCAGCAGGAAGCTCCCCAGTCTCAGCGGGGTCCAGCTGGGTGTTGGGGGGTCTCCACTGACTTAACAGTCTTCCAGTGGTCCATACCCCCGTGTCACATGTACGTCAGTGAAGCGGCGGGAACAAGCCCGTTGGCCAGCGGCCCACCTTTTCTCCATTTTATTTATTTTAAGTTCCGGAGGGAGGCCAAGCTGCCAGCCGGAGAGTCAGTGAGCTCTGCTCAGTCATTCAGTTTCTAGTTTTTAGCCTCCCGAAAAAAAGACAAAAAAACAAAGAGCCAATGGAGTCCCAGAGACAGCCGTCTCGTCTCTGTTCGCTCTCGGAGTTTGTTTTTTTGGAGCTGGCGACCCAGGCCACGGGAGAGAGGGGGAAACCAACGGAGGGGGGGGGGGGGGGGGGGATGTCGTTGAGGGGGGGGAGGAAATCAGGGAGGGAGGAGGAATGGATCAGAACGACGAAGAGGCGCTGGGGGGGAGGGAAGGTGTGTGTGTGTGTGTGTACGTGTGCTCTTTTACAAGTAGACGCGCCGCAGGTCTCCGGGTGAGGTGATGGTGTTGCACTGCGGGCACAGCTTCTTGTTCCCCTGTGATGGATGGAGAGACAAAAGTTAGCATTGTTGCTAAGGAAATGAGTGACTGTTAGAATGAGGTGATATCTAGGTCACTTAACAAATGCATACACTCTGGAATATAGAGCAACTGTCTTAATATTAACAAGAGTTATGCCACGCAGGCATCATTGTGAGTGACGTGATCTTCCGTCTGTATTTCCAGCTGTTGATGAAGGCGAGTGTTGGTCAGACAAAACAAGCCATCTGAAGATGTTACCATGAGCTTTTTGACACTCTATAGACATAGCTCTAGTAGTTATAATACGATATTATTATGATTTTAAACATTTTGCCATATGCCGTGTATTACGACAACACATCACTTTTTTTTTTTTCCAACTGCAAATTATGCAATTTGTCAACATCTGTTTCCTCAAATAAAGATTCACTCGCTTCATCTCACTTCAGTACTTTTTATTGCAGAAAAATAGTTTAGTAAGTCAGACGGACGAACTGGCCAATGCTATCATAAAAAAATGCCATAAATGTTGCATCATGCACCTGACTGACCGAAGTCAGTCAGGTGCAATCCTGCTGAATTCACCCATAACAGCTCCAGGAGAACAAACAGCACCATCTAGTGGACTGAAAAAGCAGTTGTTATCAAGAGGTTTAATATATCATATTAATCATATCTTTAATAAAAGGCTGTGTATGATACCATATTGCCACGCAAAATATCTCTATACTATGCTGTATATGAAATTGTTCCCCCCTCACGCCCAACTTCCTGTTCCCTCTTTGCGATCTTAAACTGGCTTGTTAGCAGCAGAGCACCACCCCCTCCCTACCCCCCTCCGATAGCGTGCCATCTGCATTAAAGCAGCGGGTGATAATAGGCAACACATTCCGACCGGGTGGTCCCTCCGCCACTGTCCTCCACCCGCCTCTTTTCTACCAGTCAGCTCTTTTCTTTTCCGCTGGCCCCTCTCTTTATGTCATGACTTCTCGTGGCCATGATAGAATATGTGGGCTATCTTGGATATCCCACAAGTATCTCTCTGGTATGTGGAGACTTACATCAGTCCACTGTGATGTGTGTAGAAGACGTGTAAAACATACACAGGGTGAGAGCTACGTCTTCCCCCTCAGAGAAACATCTAACAGAATCTAACACGGGTCCAACAGAACGCAGAGATCTCATTACCGGAGAGCCTGAACCCTCCCAATGCCCTGCCGGTCGGTACAAATAATGTGCAGGTTCATGTGACCCCCCCCAAAGGTGTTATGGGCTTCTTTTTCCTGTAAGCCGCTGAATAAAGTCTTTGGAGTGGGTGCGCGGGCTAAGGTGGTCTGAAGGGCGAACGCGTACACACTCGAGAGGGCCGCTGTGGTGCGAGGAGTCCGACGGATCTCACGAGCTCCCGCTAAGAGGATTTGTGGCCCCGATACGGCCTCTTCATGTCTCAAGAGAGAATAAAGACAAGAGGAGGAGGAGGAGAGGAAAGATGGAGGATGTGCTGAAGAGTCGGGGATGGTTTTCTACGGCAGCGTCGGGTGTGGGTTAAAGTTTCTTTTTAATGCTAGTACTGATCGAGTCCCTCTGGTTTTGTTTGCTCCCGGTTTAGCGTGGGCGGGCAAGTGTGCGTGGGCGTGTGCCCATCGCGCTGCGCTGCAGCTGCCTTGCTCATTAAAGCGGCGAGGAGCCGGGCTGACGTTAACTAGATTCCCAGGCATTTACTTTAATCAGCCTGGCCTTCCCGTTTTTGTTGTTTTATAGCTTTCTCCAGGCTATGAGTTTAATGCCACACACACACACACACACACACACACACACACACACACACACACAC
>NW_022280045.1:766688-769909 GCF_004355925.1 Anarrhichthys ocellatus | reverse complement strand
ACACACACACACACACACACACACACACACACACACACACACACACAGTACACAGGTCTATGGCGAGATGGAAACAATGGGCCTCATTCAAAAATGTCTTCTTACGGCCTCCTTTAAAAAAATGTAAGAAAAGAAAATTAGAAATCCACTAAAGTAATTTATGAAAGACGCACCGACGGCTTTGTTGTAGCCACGTGAAGTTCTTCATGAATCAGTATTGATCCTGTTTCGGATGCGTGTTCCACACAATCGTTAGCACATCTAAATGCCCAATAAAACCTGAGAGAGGGCAGCCATCATTACGGCCATGTGCCTCATTTTACTTTTAGTTTGTTTTAATTTACACAAATAAGCTGTCAACCTTAAGCAGCTGAATCAAACTAATCAAATGCCTGCTTTGTGGCAGGGATAAGGTGCTTTGAGAGTCAAACACTTCATTTTCTGCATTCTGGTGAATTTCCATGCACCAATTTATGGTGGAATTGTTTTCTATTTACGAAAATTGGGGGGAACAAAAGCTTATTTGGACAGGTGTTGCCGTGCCTGTCTTCCTGTGTGTGTTTGATGCTAAGAGCATATTAATAATTACAAGTATAATATCCACGGGAGCTAAAGGCGGGGAACTGCTCATTGGTAATTGTTGCGTCACAACTGGCAACTGCTGGTGTTCAGCACAGTAGATAGAGCCACTGAGGTGAGAGGGAAGAGGTTTTGGGGAGGAAAGGGGATAGAAGAGGAAATAAAGGAGACAGTGAGGTGAGAGAGAGGAACAGAGGAGACAACAGCAAAGAAGCCAAAGGAAGCCAACGAGGAGACTCTTTACTCTCTCCGCTGCAGGAACATTGCGCTCCATTTACCACATTAGCCCCAGCTAATTACACACTACTGAATACATTAAGATAACTAATAACCAACAAAACCACTGCGCTCGTGTGTGTGTGTGTGTGTGCAGACCCAAGGCGCTGTGTAGAAGTCATTGGAGGTTGGAGTTGACCACTTTATTCCAACATTTTAGCAAGCCTTTTGGGGATCATTTCCCCCCGCTGAGAACTGGAAGTGTTTGCATTGCCTGGATTGTGTGCGTGTGTGTGTGTGTGTGTTGAGAGAACAGGTCATATGAGGAATATTCCATTTTAGTTCCTCCCCACGGGACACAGCTTCAGAGAGAAACTCACTAACTATGAAATGAGGCTGCACGTCGTGAGGAGCTGCCCTGAAGCACCGAGGAGTGTGTGTGTGTGTGTGCGTACGAGTTTGTGCGTACCAGAGTCCTGAGCCAGCATTCTTCGCAGTGGACGTGCCAGCACTGGATGGAGGTGAGCGGCATCGTGTAGGAGTCCTGGGAACCGAGAGAGAGAAGAGGGGGGGATGAAATTACACCAAATTTGACCAACACACACATGCCAGGTAACCACCAAAACAACACTGCACGTTCCCTGACCGACATCATCAAACCACTAACCATCGAAACGACACAGCCAGCAGCCACAGAACCACTGAGCAAGGCAGCATGTTGGGTGGGGTGGGATGGGGAGGGGGGGGGGGCAACTGAACCGGCAACCTGCAGGTCACTGACACATACACACACGGACACGATATCGGCAGGCATCGAGCAGAGACGGAGGGAGGCAGGCAGAGGAGGACAAGATGAGGGAGAGAGAGCCATGAGTGAACCCCATCCGATGAGCGCCCTTTTTTCTTTTCCTCTCGAAAAGAACTGAGAGATGAGGGAGGGAAGAGGGGGAGGAGCGGAGGGAGTGCCTTACCCTCCGTAAGGGCTGCGGGAGGAGCCTCTTTATGCCGCTGCCGTAGCCACCGATCACAAGGCCCCTGTACAGGCAGTACAGGCCGAGGGGGAGGGACTTAGGCTGCCTCTCTCCGACCTTATTGGCCAGTGGCCGGGGCCCTGGCCACACCCCTAGGCTCTTGATCTCTGCGCCTGACTGGATTGCAGGCTTCCTCTGTGTGGAAGGGAGGGGTTGGGGTGGGTGAGGAAAGGGAAGGGGTAGGAGGGGGGCGAAAGGTGGCAGCTAATCATAAAGGCGGGGTTTGTACTGATCGCGCGCGCACACACACTGCGGTGCGACACACACGCACACTCGACACAAACACACACATATGGGAGTGCATACGGCTTGGACAGACGATGAACAAACTGCTTTCTGCGTTCGCACCGACTTTGCTTCGTCAAATAACGAGAAATATCAATGCTGGTGACTCGGATAAGTTGTCGATAGGAGACTTGTAGAAAAACTCTCCCACACTGGGTAAAGGTGCGTTCAATGTCTTTTGGCTTAGGAACCCTTTGGTTCGTGCTGGGATACTGCAACATGTAGGGATGTCTTCATTACCCACTGCCTTCCACAGACACAACGCTGGGTGTGTGTGTTTGTATCTATTTCTGTTGTCAGTTAATCTGTGCATTACGTTCTAGATTAAATGAGAAGTCGTTTGGGCCACAAAATGTCAGAATATGTTTGTTTTTTTAAATGCACTTGAGAACTTCCTGAAGCCCAATGTGACATTTTCAATTGTCTTGTTTTTTATTTGTGACCCAACAGTCCAAAACCTAATATATTCAGTTTTCTATCACAGAAGACTAATATACTCACATTTGAGAAGCTGAAACCACAGAATATAGATTTTGTTTTTCTGCTGATCAGTTCCAACTACAACATTGATGGACTTCTTGTTGCAGCTTTAAATGGTTTCATTGCCCACTTAACTTCCGTTGACAATGCCAATACAGGAATGTGTTTACGGTGCTCCTTATGTACTTTCATAGTCAATATAGATTATTATCAAGAAGAACAAACTAGCAATGGAGAACACCGACATGATGACACTGGCTAGCTGAGATGTATGGCTTTGATTCATGTCCTGTTTACAGTAGCTCTTCCTTGGTTACTTAGAGTTATGTGTATTTTCTCTATTTTAGAAAAGATTACATTATTATAAGTTAACAAAACAGGGCCTAAGATGACCAGTAGATGGGGGTAGAAATCCACTGATGAGACCAAACCCCAGCACGGAGGAGGAACTTGAGCCAACTTGGCTGCAGCAGGAGAGCACTTGTTTCCTTCTTGCATACAGCTACCTGAGCGTTGGAAGGTTACAGTGGCTAATAACTCGAAATGTTTCGCCGGGGGGGGGGGGGGGGGGGGGGGGGGGGGGGGGGGGGGGGGAAAAAGAAAAAAGAGAAGAAAAACACGCGGTGGGGG
>NW_022280045.1:760029-766588 GCF_004355925.1 Anarrhichthys ocellatus | reverse complement strand
CTCGGTGACGAGTTAGGGATGGACAAAGACAGATTAGAAGTAAGACGCCTGTGTGTGTGTGTTTGTGAGTGAGAGAGAACATTGTGAGTGAGAGATGAGGGACAGTGACGGATGAGAGCCTTGCGTCCACCGGGGGGGGGCAGTGAGTGATCGATCGCTGTGCCTTGCCCTCCATGTCACCTCGGGCACCCGGCGACCTTTAGGATGCGCCGGTAATTACCCGCTTTCCCCCCCCCACACAAAAGCACGCACGGGATGCTTGTGTGCTCGACGCCGCACTGCAGCTTGGAGGATGACAGGATGGGTGCTTGACACAAAGCGGGGAACACAAACTCTGACATGTGGGGGGGGTCTGTATGTATCTGATGAACATGAATATTGACAGTGTCCCTCATTCTGCCCGTCATTGTCGAGGATGAACATGTGGCTGATACTATTGAGCTCCAATCACCTGTACATCACACTCTGGATAGAATGTCTTAAATGTGCTGCCTGTCCATGAATGCATCTCAGCTCGGTTCTGCATTTCCTACTGGAGTCTCCCGTCCCGCCACACATTCACTTTGACTCGCAAAAGCCATGCAAGAGCAGGAAACCACCACCAACACAACAGCAACGCGACAGCAGCACTCGCACACTCACAGAGAGCTGCTTAAGACATCCGCAACGGAGGGGAATGAGGTGCAGACAGCTCCCTACATGGACACCTCAACAACACTTTCACACCGTTTCATATGAGAGACTGCTGCCAAAGGGTGGAACAAGAAAAATCACGAGATCTGTGATCTGGTCACTTCAATTCAGCTTTCTCGCTTTAATAACAATATAAAATATGTGAAAAGAAAAAGAGTGACCAGAACTACAACGGGTGACTTACACTGACGTTGGGCCTCTACAGGGACTGTGGATCCTTCAAAAGAATCTGAAGACCAAGCCCTCTTTTCTAAAACCGCCCAACGTGCAGTGAGTTATGGGATACTTCGGTTTGCAGCGGTTGTGTCCTATATACAGTAAATTGGGGGGGGGGCCTCCAAAGCAGAATATGAGGATCCAGCCACTGGATTTGGACAAGGTGCAACTGGTTGGAAGGTTGCCAGATTTGAGAATATGAGGAGGGAGCTGTTTGTTTAGCTCAGAGCCAAGAGCAGCATCCTTCTTGGGAAACAAGCTTCTGCTACAAACCCATAATCTGCACTATGCTACTGCGAGACAGTCATACTCACCATGCAGATGAGACACTTGTATCGGTCTCCTCTCAGTATCTGCCTCTCCAGCTCTCTGATTCGGGCCTTCAGAGCATCCATGGTGGTTGCCGTGGACTCCTCCTCCGTCACCCTGGGTGGGGGGGAACGACAGAGGGAGAGATGTTTGACATTATAACAGAGTGTAACTATTGACAAAGTAAAATCAGACACACTTACAACGTTAGCCCACCTTCCCTCGCTCAATCCCACCATCTTTTAAAATGTTTTGACTTGAAGCAAAGGGCCCTGTCCTCTCTCGTGTTTTATTTCCTTCCCCCTGTATTTATCTCCTTGCGTCCTTTCATCCCTCCCTCATCCTATCTGCCGTCCTCCCTATTCTTCCTGCCTCTAAGCAGCCTCTGATTAATGTGCGGCGCGATCGCAGAAAATGTGCATTTAACGCTGTCCGACAGCATATGAAGCAGCCATAACTAAATCAATAGGGAGACGCTCAGACCGCCATCGCTGCTGCTGCTGCTGGTGATGATGATGATTTGGCGCAGCGAGACGAGGCCGCGTGAGCCGGCCTGTGTTTATTATAGCCATCCGCTCGCTCTCTGGCGAGATGCAATATCAGTGTGTGTGTGTTACAATGGGAGCGAGCGTGTGCGTTTATGGTGATGTGGTCATTTTGCAGCCTGATAGCTTGCTGATCTATGGTATTGATCTGGATGGGGAAGGACAAGCGGAGAGAGAGAGAAGAGAGGGCGAGAGCAGAATAGAACGATAAGTGGCCGAGTGTGTGTGTGTGTGTGTGGCCCAGGATATGGCTTCATTTGCCGCATGCTCAAACAGCAGAGGCTACAGCACAGGTAGAACTTTCTCCTGTTAGGAGACATGCTTCTGTGAATCCATTTCTACTGAAAGCAAAAGGAGTAGATTCACATTTTACTTCCTTTAGATGAAGTGAAAGTTTGACATTTCAGGGTTGGCATGGCCATCGGCAGACTTCTTCAACCACTCCAGTGTTGAGCTGCACTGTGAAGCTCAGCGGAGAAGCCTAATGTTCGCGGTTGTCCAACTCGTACAGCTTATTAGTAATAAGCAGACCAACGGATTTCATGAGTTTTTGTGAGAGACGAGACAAAATGTGTAGTTAGTCTCAAAGATTCTAGACTTCTAGGCTTAACATCAAACTGATTTGAAGTTTTTCTTTCGTGTTTTTATAATGTATTTTCATATTTAGACATTTAGACTAAACAATTGAACTTCATAGCTTTGAGATGATGGTTCTTTCCTTCTGTATCACCCAATCCAATAGTGGAAGGACTTAAGATCCGTCAGATATTATCCCTCACACAATGGAATGATTAGATATGTCAAAGATGCTCATAGAGGTTCATATCTCCTTCCTTCGTGTGCATTACTGAGGCTGGTCAGGACACTGTTCACCTGCTCCCACTCCTCCCTTGTAACCCCGCCGCCGTCCCGTGTCTATAAAGACCTAGTCGGGACTCCTGGACTGACTCGCAACTCCATGCCCTATAAAGCGCTTTACCCTCTCCTCTTATTCGTCCCGGGCTTGTAAAAAGCCATTTAGCCTTGATTAGCCTGCTAGCTTATAAAGCGGCAGCGGGCTCCGGGGCTGGATGGGACCGGATGGGGCTCGTCCCTAAAACCAGGCTCTCGCTCTCTTTTAAAAGCTCCAATAAAGCCCTCTGTCACTCAGTGGAGCACAAAACTCTGCCAAAGGGGGGAAGAGAAGTTTCACTCTCCTCTCAACAACACTGGCCTCTCCCGCCTCCTCTCTATTGTCTACCCTATCTCCATCATGAATATTCATTTAGCACGGCTGGTTTATAGAGCACCACAGTTGAAAAGTTGTTTAATTTCCCAATGCTATAAAAAAACAAAAAACAAAAAAAACAACGGGACATAGAGATGGAGGAGGGGGGGG
This sequence comes from Anarrhichthys ocellatus, assembly GCF_004355925.1. Taxonomy (NCBI): domain Eukaryota; kingdom Metazoa; phylum Chordata; class Actinopteri; order Perciformes; family Anarhichadidae; genus Anarrhichthys; species Anarrhichthys ocellatus. The sequence continues at coordinate 763,447 of NW_022280045.1, read as the reverse complement.
GTTTGTAATGGGAGGTGCAAAGATTTAATGGAGGTAGAAAGGAGATGATTTCGCAGTGCCGAGGAAAGACAACTCTCTGGGGCCAAATGTGACACGCAGCGAGATAAACTGCCTCTCAACCAGCAAGGAGAAATCCTTGAGTTTAAGCCCTTTATGCCGTTTGTGTGACTCACTGGTTTAAGCTGGCTCAGGGGTTTTCAACCTTTTCAGCCGTGCGAGCCAAAAAATATATAAAAATTGAGGTCGCTCTGGGACCCGGGCTGGGCAAACATGTCACGTAGACTTACAGAAAGAAGCTAACGTTTCATTTGGGTTACGACCTTAAAATGTCAGGCATGAGCATCGTCCGTCTAAGCTGTCGTGGCAGCAACTTCCCGTGAGTGCGGGTCCCAGAGGGAGAGTCGAGTTATTTACGCCGCTTTAACACGTGTGAACCGCACATGGATCTGGTGCTGGTCCGGGTTTGCGAGGTTGTGTGAATGCAGGTATTGGTGGTGATACAGCGATGTAAGACAATATATGAATGGGCTCATAAGCAAACGGTGTGAGTCTCACGGTGCGTTACGGTTGATGGCTCTCAAAATGTGTCAGTAGCTTAAGTTAGGAACAACTAAATCGGACTTTACAATACGTCAGACGGACACGATCATAAAGGATGAAAAAAGCCTTTATTTCAGAGCTCATCGATACGAAGTATGAAGCAGACGTCCTCCGCTTGATGCTCACGGTGAAAAAACGATGTAAAACAAATATGTGGGAGCACAGATGGATAATAAAAAGCACAGGATCGATGCTCGTCTATCATACCACGATGGTGATGTCATAGATACGCTGGGTTAAAGCGCTGCCCAGCGCCCTCTGTTATGCCAGAACAAGGCGCTATGTGCACAAACAGGCCTTTAACATTGCATGGCTTAGTGGTGCACTTAGGCCTCTTGTGGCCGATATGAGTACTACAACAACAAACACACCTGCCAAAAAAATAACTTATTCCGGCAAAACCGTTATTCACCTGATCTTAAGTCACAGGAGAGAAAACTATTTAGATCAGATTCAGAAAATGGATCACACAGAAAAAATGTCTCACTTGCCTCTCAGGGCTTCCGTAGGAACAAGATGGAAAAACGTACAACTACACGTAATAACTAACGTCTTGGACTCTCTGTTGAGTGTATTTGGCCGTCCCCCCCATTACAGATATTTACTGCACATCTGTTTGCACTGTGGGACGAGGCTCTGCCTCGGTAGGTCCCAGCCGAAGCCGTGGCCTTGATCTGAAGACCTGGCATCGTAAAACCAGCGGCACCAATACTGAAATACAACTCACGCAACGTGCTGCTACTCCAACTTAGTTACAGGCCCGCCGGGGCTTTTTTTTTTTTTTTTCTTTTTTGAATGGCGTGTGCATGTATGCGAGTGAAAGGAAGTGAAATTGCAGCGCGTTTCCATCCCCACTCGGCCCTGTGGCGACGAGCGAGCGGGGGAGCCTGACAGAGACAGATAGATGGCCGGGCCTCCCCTCTATTTAGCGCTCTGTCCCCGATGTGTGTGGTGCTATTGCTCATTTCATTAGTGTGTGTGTGTGTGTGTCTGTGTGTAGCAGAGGACCTCCGCCATCCATCTCAATCAGCCCCGTGTCTTAATCTACTGTCTACCTTGATTTTGGTCTCTCTCTCTCTCTCTCTCTCTCTCTAGACACAGGCAAATGATGAAATTACATAAGAATTAATTCTAAGAAAAACACAATATCCTGGCAAACATCTTCATCCACCAGGTAAAGGAATAAATCCCTTATGCGCAGGTGTTGTGAAGAAAGCGGCGGTAAATCCCTTTAGAGCATCATTCTCTGCTGCGCCCTGTTAACCGAGGCCTTAACTACACTGACACACCATGATAAAACATTTAAGTCACTATTGATTTCCCCTGCCTCAGCCCGACCTGTGTGTGTGTTGGTCTCAGATGGCAAAAGGGAAGGGGAGAGGAGGAGAGGGGCGTTTTGTATGTGCCTGAGAAAAATTGAGACAAAGGACGGGAAGTAAAGAGAAATGGGGAAAGAGAAAGAGAGAGGGATGTGGCTTAGCGACGACAATAAAGAGCGACTGGGCAGTGTGTGTGTGTGTGCATATGTGGAGGACAGAAATCTAGCTTCATCACTTCTAAATTGAGGACAGATTCAATTATTTGCAGAAACCACATGGAAATCTCTCCGCATTGTTCCAGCTGGAGCACCAAATTTGGCAGCAATCGCATTGGCGGCATTGGAGGGGCCATTTATCTTGGAGGGGAAAGAGCGTCTCAGGCGTCGTGTGTGTGTGTGTGTGTGTGTGTGTGTGTGTGTATGCGCGAGAGCTCATTTATCTTGCGGGGGAATGAGCAAGGGAACGAGGACGCCCCGGGAGGCGACCAGATCATTACCCATCTGGGATCAGAGACACAGAGAGAGAGAGATTTCACTAACGCTGCCCCGTGCGAAGCCATGCACGCACGCACGCACGCACACACAAAATGTATCAATGTAACGAAAGGAGACAAATCTCATTTTCATTTGGGGACGGAGGGGCACAGAAGCTCCACAAATATGTGCATTTATAGGGAGCGGGGAGGAGTGAGGCAGGGAATTGTTCCAGCCAGCTGACTGCTTGTTACATTGTAATCATTCAGCATCTAGTTGGCTGCCTTTAAATGGATGCTTAGATTAAGGGCATGTTCTGCTCCGGGTGGGCCACCGAGGCCTCAGCTGGAACATACGTGCAACACGCACACCTACGCTTTGGCCGGAACAAAAGTCATAACGTCAAGTTTTGTTCGCAAATTCTTAGCATTTAAGGTAGTTTCGATTTAGTTTATGTCCTGAAAATATTCCCCAACATTTATATAATGTGAAATAACACCGTCTTCAGCTGCAGTTAGCGACAGCTGTGAAGAGAAACCTGGACTCACTGATGACGGATACAACTGTCCTTTGCAGCGATGCTGTGTAAACAGAGAAAGAGGCCCCTTTCCATGACTGACACCAGTAATATAACTGTGTGTGTGTGTGTGTGTGTGTGTGTGTGAGAGAGAGTGAATCGATCAGCCCCATCAGACACACGGACCTGCCGACATCTCTTCCCTTCAGACACAAAGTAAAAACAAGGACGATCTCCTCATAGACAACTTATCGAATGCTTCCCCGCGCTCAGCAAACACGCAAACACACACACACACACACACACACACACACACACACACACACACACACACACACACACACACACACACACACACACACACACACACACACACACCTCTTGCCTCGCGTGTGATCGATACGCCTCAAGCTGCTCTGCTTATTCACCAGTCCTCCCTTCTGCTGATATTTAATATGGGGAACACACACACACACACACACACACACACACACACACACACACACACA
>NW_022280045.1:758501-760019 GCF_004355925.1 Anarrhichthys ocellatus | reverse complement strand
CACACACACACACACACACACACACACACACACACACACACACACACCACTGATTGATTCATTTAAATTAAATTTATCGCGTGCAGCCTTCCCAGAGGTGACGGGGGGTGAAACATGTATAATACTTTCGTAAAGCTACAAACATGCATATTGTCACAAAAGTTGGTTATGTTTTTAAATTATTTTTTTTATTTTTTATATACAGTATGCATTTTAGAGCTTCCTTAATCAAATTATGTCATTACTTTTAATGTGAAGTGAGAAAAATCTACACACTGAACACTGCATCAATTATAACTTAAAGGGACACCACGGATCAGTACCACGGTCACTTCATCATTTTGTCCCATTAGATATTTATGTGAAATTGTCATAATCAATTCATCCTGCAGTCCAAGAGGACATTTGTGCCAAATTTGTAGAATTCCCTCCAGGCATTCCTGAGGCATCACGTTGAATGGATTAAGAACGGAGCGGATGGACGGAGGTACAAACGGACACAAGCCAAAAAACTACATTTCTCCGGCCACGTCTGTACTCAGCGTGGAGGCAGTTTAAGTGTGCGCTATATTCAGAACATTTACAGCTCTTTATCTTGCCGTCAAACAGCCCTTTCCAACGAGGAGCTAAAATCATTATTTGCAGCTATCCTCTCTTCAAAGCTTCCAAACTCCATTGACAAAAACAGCAATTATTTGGGAAGTTGCTGGTCTACCGCTGCCTTGATCGGTTAGCTTGTTTCTTGTATTGGGTGATTTTGGTGAATCCAAATTAACCCTTTTAAAAGATCAAAGTCACACAGTCACACAAACAAATGAACCAATTGAGACAGCGGGAGACCAGCAACTCCCTTCTCCTGCTCGCTAAAATGACCGTTTCTGTCAGTGGAGTCTTGTGGCTTAGAGCAGTGGTATGGGCTTCATGTCTGAGAGGGCTGTCCTGTTCGCTCCCGTTTCTCCAAACTGGGAGCGTGCAGACAGCCGTAAGTGCCCCGTACAACCCCGCTACAAGAAATCTGAACTATCCCTTTAACAATCTGCCCGGGGGAATGACTGAAGAAGGAAAGGTTACCAAAATGAAATGAGAGTGCTGATTTTTAGGGGGTATTCTTAACGGCACTTCAGGTGGACAAAGGAAATCACTTTAAGAAATAGGGTCTGGGATGGAAGGCAACTGACAAGACTGACCCCAGCTCAGTGTGTGTGTGTGTGTGTGTGTGAGTGCAATCGTATGGGAGGGGTCAAAGAACAGGAGAATATGCCAGACATGCAGAAGCAACCAATCAACCAAATCCCCCTTTCCCTTTGCTCGCTTGCCCACCGACATTACTCTCTCGCAATGAGCTGACCTCTATTACCCATGCAGGGGACAGGGTGTGTGTGTGTGTGTGTGAGATTGTTTACTTGTGGCAGAATATGGATGAGGAGATGGAAATGAGTGGATTACAGAGCGCTGGCTTTTCTCTCTCTCTCACACACACACACACACACACACACACACACACACACACACACACAC
>NW_022280045.1:757099-758491 GCF_004355925.1 Anarrhichthys ocellatus | reverse complement strand
CACACACACACACACACACACACACACACACACACACACACACACACACACACACACACACACACACACACACACACACACGGTGTTAGGGCCGGGTGTCTGTTTGAAACACGGCTAGGCGAGGGCACTTTTTTTGTTCTGTCCAATCCTGCCTCCAGCTGCAGCCACATGTGCACAAGTCAACATGGCAATACTTTCAGGAACTATGGAGTATTTCTGCTAGGGCTGCTTCCTAAATGGATGATTTTGAAGGGGACAACAAACTATCACAAGACCAGTCATGTCTCAAAATGACCTAATAGCAAAACTAAAAAAATAACGTAAATATATAGAATGAAGCGCGGCTCATTTCGGTTTGCAGCTTGAAAGCTCTCTGCTCCAGTCTGCTGAACCTCTATCTAACCAGACGCTAGTGCATCCTCCTGTCAGCAGCCAATTAGGAGGGACGCTCTGTGCACAAGGTTCGTATTACTGCAGTATGACCCGGACACACACTTTTTATTTCTCAGTAAAAACTGAGTCTACTTGGAAAATCTTAATTCAGGAGGAGCCTTTCTGCTCTACTGGAAAACAAAAAGTCTCTAATTGAATTACTAGAGTTGATTGAAGTGCAGAGAAAGTATGCAATCTCATATTTCTAGTTGGCTGTGTTATTAGGGCGGCCATCTTTTATTTGTAAGTTGAACTATTGTTCAAACGCACAAAATAAAAAGATCTAAAATGATCTCCCCAAATTTAAACATGGAGAAAAACATGTTTTCTTTGTTGTTATTGTGTGTGTATTAATTGTATTAAGTGTTATTTTGGAGTGGAGATATAATCAAACAACAGCAAAAAAAAACACAACATCTGAAATACTGCGTGTGTGATGCTCGGAAACCCCGTGTACGTGTACCAGCATGACAAACATTTGCATGTGTGTCCAGACTCGTCTCTGCTTGTGTCTACATCCCCATTAATGATTCTGAGGCAGCTCTGTGCTATGAGGGAACACAGCTGCAGAAAAAAAAATCAATAGCTGAAGAGACCCCTTCCTGTCCCCCCCCACACCCACACACACACATGGCAAAAACATTCTCCACACAAAATGCATCATTTATGACCTTCTGGAATCACCACGAGAGAGTGTGATCTGTCTAATACCGCGATGGGAAACGTGTAATTTTCTGTCTCCCCTTTTAGTACTGCATCATAATGTGTGCGTGTGTGCCCATATATAAGCATAACCTACTTTTCGATCTCGCTGTTTTTACAGGTGCGTGGGGCGCAGGAGGAGGAGCAGGAGGAGGATGATGAAGGGGTGCTGGGGTCCGTCTTGCTGCTGCTTTCGCCGTTGCTCGTTGAAGGCATCTCTGTAAACACACAAACGGGGGGGGGGGGGGGGGGGGGGGG
>NW_022280045.1:750753-756999 GCF_004355925.1 Anarrhichthys ocellatus | reverse complement strand
GGGGGGGGGGGGGGGGGGGGGGGGGGGGGGGGGGGGGGGGGGTGGTCAATGCTGGACGGTGACATCATTCTTGGCGACTTTTCTATTCATGTGCGTGACTATGTATACTTTATATGGAGAACAAAATCCTATAACTGCATTTTGTAGAATCTTACCGTCGCTGGCCCATTTGGAGAACTCGGGCGTTATTCTGTTGGAGGGCATCCCACCGCTGCAACACAGAGACACACACGTTGGTATGAGCGAAGCTTCAGTGGCGCATTTCATTTCACTTCAGTTAAAACCACTATTCTGCTAGTTTTGACCGTGCAGCGGTCGAGGCCTCCTACTTGAGCACGGCTCCCCGTAGCGCCTCCCTCTCCCGGGCCTCGCCCTGGTCCTCCCCGGCTCCGGAGCACGGGATGATGTCGGCCTCTGTGTACTGGGCCTTGCCGTACTCCAGGGTGTCGTCTCCGTCCACGTCCAGGTCGGCGTCGCTGTCTGCCGCGCTCTCCTTGATGCTACACGTGGCAAAACCTGTTCCTGTGGAAATAAGGATGAGGAGAATTTTCAGCATGATTTTTTTTTTTTTCATACTTTAGTAGGACAGTAGGAATAAGAGGAGTTTGGGTGTTATGTGTAGAGCGTCGCATCGCATTCTGAAATATTTTATTTCATATATTTTTGCTCTTATGATCGGGGCATAGTGGTATTTGGAACCTGCGTTGGAATTGGTTTCACGAACAAATCGCAGAGCAAAAACTGGCTTCATCGCTCATCACTTCATTCAAGTGAGCCAATGCGACGTGAATAAAACAGAAACATCACAGCTTGCAGGTCACATATTTCGGCACAACTGAGCAATATAGCAATTCTGTCTTTTGTTTGCTTTACTGCAAATGTCATAAATAGTAGTAAAAAACGGTATCGAGGGTCTAATGTTTCAGATCCAGCAAAATATGTAAAACGATAGCGTAAAAAATATAAAATAAAAAAATGCAAAAGACGGGAAATAAGAAGAAGGCCTCTTAAGACCTCTATTAACGGATTTTGAGCCAGACTTGAGATCTTGAATTTAGTTCTGTTCAAACTTTTTCCCGACCAATTACAGATCTCCGGATGGAGGCAGAAACATATTTGGTCGGAGAGACGGCGTTTAGACAGGGGGTGAACTGAGGACACCTCAGCCGTCAATCTCTGAGAGAAAGAGAGGGAGAGTGTGTGTGTGTGTGTGAGTGGCACTTCTATAAACCCAGTGATGAACGCTCAGACAAACCCTTACCGCTGCCTGACTGCTCCCTTCAGCTCCACTTAGCCACCGCGCCGGCTGTGTGTGTGTGTGCGTGAGTGTGTGCGTGTCCGTCACTTAGAGGGCGTCTCTTCAGTGTTTGTTTGAGACTGTCTCTCCCTATGTCACTTAGACCCTCCAGCCCCTTGAAGGTGTGCGTGTGTGCACGCATGAGTCTGTCTACCTGTCACTTACAGCGTGTCTGTCTAGGTAGGCAAGGTGTGTGTGTGTATGTTACTTACTATTTGATCACTTGGAGGTGTGTGTGTGTGTGTGTGTGTGTTTCACTTGAGATGTGACTGTGAATGTGTCTGTGTGTGTCTACCAGTGACAGGCCTGACAGCCATCTTATTTACACCTATCCCAATTTCTACAAGCTCTCAGCTGGACTAGTACGCATGTGACAAGTGTGCGTGTGTGTGTGTGTGTGACCAGATACAAGCTCTGCAGAGTTGACAGCCATCTAATTTAACCCCCTGTCCCAGTATGTGTGTGTTGAGTCTCGATACTTGACTTCCTATAACAGTCGGTCCCGGTGCACTGCAGTGTCTCGCTGCACTGTGGCGTCTTTGTCAGAGCAGCCGCTAGGGCTCGTCTCCGAGGACCTTCTGGGAGTTTAAACATCTCCTCCTTAACTGTGGAATTCATTTCACTCTCACTGTAGAGAAGAATAGAAACGAGGAGGGAGGAGAGGGAACGTGAGGGTGGAGCGGCCGCAAACCGCTGTGATAAAATAAAAAATAACGCGCCACCAAATGCTAAGCCGTTTTTACAACAGGCCCATGGTTTTTAGTGATCACATAAAAAGGACCTTTTAACTTTTATTTGGTCCCAGCAGCAGAGGGGAACATATGGGGAACAATGGCAACGCAGCGTAAATCTAGCAACCCGCCGGCTCTGCTCGGCTACTGAGCGGCTATTCCTATGACAGAAGCTTGAGCCGTCCTACCCAAAATGCCCCTGGGTCGGACAGCGACGTCTCTGGAACTACAGCATTAGACGCGAGTCTGTGTGAACCGCAACGACAAGCAATTATCCGAGCAAAACTCAGAGGAGCGCCTCGTCACTTAAAGGATAATAGCGCCGGTCCACCTTAAAAAAGGTCAGCCTACCTTAAGTGAGCCTGAGCTGGAGTTGTTGCTTTGGTGCTAATCACCTTCACTCTCATCAGCCGGTGGCTGTCAAGCAAGACACAGCAACTTTGGTTTGGGTCTTAAGAAGTTGGAGCATTTTTTTTTCACCGACAAATAAACATGTGCACACACTGCGTGAACGTTTAAATATCTTAAAAGAAAAATATAATAAAACAACTCTTTTTGGAATCAGTACAAAAACTCAGGTCTTATATTGCCGCTAGAATTGAAAGAAGAAACCTTGAATCCTCCCATCATAAGACATGTAAATACATAAAGACTTCTTACAGCATCCTGCAGTTAAAGGTAAAAGCTAGTTGCTCTCCAGCCCGTAAGCATGTTGACCGGACACGGTGGAGGTTCTGCACGTGTGCGCGCTGTTCATGTCTGAGGTGTTTTAACTGTGAGCATATATGTGTGTGTGTGTGTGTGTGTCCCAGTGCTCCTATCTGTCCCTCTAAGCAGTCTTGGCAGGCCAATCTAATCTGGCCAGGGAAAGGTCAGCCCCACTCTAACTGCCTTTCACTCACATTATGCACCGACGCCCCCCCCCACCCCACCTCTCCGTTCCTCACCTTCTTTTGTGTCATCGCTCTCTTTCTTTCTTACCTTTATTCTTTCACATTACCCAAACATACCCCCCCTCTCTCCTGTACTAGTCCTCTATTCTGCCAGACAGGCGTGATCAATACACACACACAGCGACTCCTACAGGGTCAACCTGGTGAGTCTCATTATCATAACCGTCTCCTGAATATCGTTGGCTCTTAGCACGCCAACTAGTTACACGCTTCGCGACAGCAACGCCGGAGACGACCAATCTACATACACGTCAGCGCAGCGACACCACCGAGTACAGATCCGAGGAGGCGGGCGGGATGAGAGGACTCGTCGGGCTGACTGGTAACCAATCGACCCACCTCGGCGACATCCCGTTGCCGTGGCAATTATCGGGACCCTCTGAGAGGCAGAGAGGTGGGGAGTCAAAGGCCATCGCGCTATCTTTCTGCCATTTACAGGTCAGGGAGGAGATGGAAGGAGGGGGGAGAGACACAGGCACAAAGATATGAGCCGGCCATCTTTGAAGTCCATTTACAAAGCACAGATTTCTCCTCTTCTCAATCCCTCCGTGGGCCATCTAGACCCGCAGTAATCCCCCTCTTCTCCTCCTCCTCTGTCTCTCAGGACGGCCCGGTATCAAACCTCGGGATCTGTCTGCCTCTCCATCTGTCTGTGGAGATTTGGAGGATTGATTAATGGATTTAGTCGTAGATACAAGAATGGCAGATATGTTGTGGATGTGAGGATTTGCTGCTTTTTTTTAGGCTGCTGTTTAAAATCATTTTGGACTGTTATTGTGGCTTCACTACATTTTGCGAAATTTAGACTATTTCACTCGGGCAAAGTATTTTTCTGGTGCTGCTTGTTTTGTGAGAACTTCGGCTACTTCTGATAAATGAAAAAAATTATTTTGCACAAAAACATTTAAATATCATAAAGTGAAATATAACAAAAAAACAATCTTTTTGGAATCAGTACAGAAACTCAGGTCTCATATTGGTGCTAGATTATAATAAAAAAAATGGAAACCTCAAACCATCCCATCATAAGACATGAGATTATGATGAAAACTTGTAATAAAGCAATTCCCCCGTTAAATACAGACTTTCTAATGTATCCTACAAAGTTGAAGCTTTGGACTTCGACAGACAGACGGTCCACTGGAGAGATAAAGAAAGCTCTCTGTCTGTGCTGCGGGTCCTTTCAACCCAGATAAGCCGGTGCGAGACACAGGGAAGTCTTTCCTCACACAGAGTTGAATCATAAACTGATCTTGTTCGATTTTTTTCCCTCCCTCCCTCTCCCTCCCTCCCCCTCCCTTGAAAGGGCCCCGTTCCCTCTGCCTTTCTTCCTCTCGCTCTCAAAGGGAGGGAAGGATGGTGGCACTTCACAGAGGGATAGGCCCTCTCTTCATCCCGCCAGCTGAGGAGACCCCCCCCACTGCAACATCTCTATATCCGTCTGGCAGGCCGCTGGCTCTCGAGAGCCTGCAGGATTCAGCGGCGACTGTTAGAACCACTGAGGAGCTTTCAAGACAAAATCCACCTTCTGAGCCTTTTGTCGAGTGTGAGTGTGTGTGAGCGTTTCAAGTCGCTCTCTCCAGGCCACCTCAGTTATCTGTGTCACATCACAAGGTGCCCTATTAGAGCGCAGCAGAAGGGTCCTGTGTTTGCTCATTTTAACGACGTGAAAGAGAAGATGGGCGGAAGGAGGGAGCATCGTGGAGATGGACGGATGGAGGCTCCCAAACGAGCCGCTCTCTGGCGCGGTTTAGTTGAGATTTCAACATTGATCTGTCTTGTCTCCGCTCTCTCCAGGCTCACAGGGAGGGAGGGAGGTAGGGAGGGAGGTGAGGCTCAGCATGTGTGTGTTTAACAACGGATCGAACAGGGACAGAAGCGGGGAGGGGGACGGATGAAAGCCGTGGCCGAGGCCAAAGGGTTTCAAAGGGCCTCTTAAGAGATGACGACGGCTCGTTACCTCCATCGGTGCGCCTCTCGGTGGTCGGCCTCCATCTTTCTGTCTCTTTACACACCGAGCTCCACACAGAGAGGCCGTTGTGTGCACTGTGTGTGTTCAGACATTACGGTAAACAGAAGGAAACGTTCCTACAAAGACTGAGCCAACCGTGTTATGGTTTTACTGAGGAAGTGTTCTTTATGATTTCAAGAAGCAACGTTACCGACTAGAATATTAGACTAACCGTCAAAGAAATCACATAAACTCAAGAGTAGGGACATCAGATTACTGTCATCTATTCTTCCATTACTTTTCCTTAAGTTTTATGTATTTGCCGTGGCATCGTTTCAGTATTGGTATCCAGATATTTAGGCAGCATACATTTTACACCCACTGAGTTTGTTCAGATCTCACATAAACTAAAATTCACATCTAATATTTGGAGGGTGTGATGACACATGCACGGCGTTTAATCGTTGCTGTTATATTTGTCCAGACACCCTTTTTTTTTTTTTTTTTTTTTGTTTTGAGAAATTGAAAAAAGCTAAGCTCAAGGAACAATAGTTAAACATCACAACAATACAAGTTTGAAAATATAAAAGCAGGAGGACCAAGAAGAACCGGTGACAGAGAGCTACCACTGTAGGTGAGACGTGTCACACAGCAGCCATGCTCCCCAGTGACCAGCTCTCCCATCCACTTCTATAATTGCATTTCTGGGCGCACACACTCACAGGCGGTGGTGACCAGTGGGTCAATTGCACAGCTAAATGTGTTTTCCTTCCCCGAGCGAAGAGGGTTGTGGGGGGGGGGGGGCGAGCCTAGCTGAGCTGGGCTGACCCCGGGCGAACTGACGCTGCCGCCGGACCGCTGGCATCATTTACGGTCTCCCTGGTCATATTCAGTGGCGGTCCCACGGAGCTAACAGTGCTCAATGCTGGACGGGAACAGAGGGGATGATGGATGAGCGGAGGAGGAGACGGACGAACTGGGCTGACCCCATCTGCGTACCGCTGACTCTGTCGGCCATCTAACGAGCAGGCAACTGTGCACAACCTGCCTCTGGACGCAAAGCGGACGTGACATAAAGACCCAGTGCAGTGCGTGACATGAGGTGTGTGTGTGTGTGTGTGTGTGGGTTCGTACCTCTGAAGCCTCCCTCCAGCAGAGCCGTCGCTCTGATCCTCTTCTGCCCCGCCCACTCGTACTCCTCAAAGCCCCGCCCATTCTCTCCATCCATGTCTGCAGAGTCGTCGTCGGCTAGCGCTCCCTCACGCTGACACACACACACACACACACACACACACACACACACACACACACACA
>NW_022280045.1:718625-750743 GCF_004355925.1 Anarrhichthys ocellatus | reverse complement strand
ACACACACACACACACACACACACACACACACACACACACACACACATACACACACACACACACAGGACATGTTAATCACAGCAAAAACTTCACAAACATGACTTCACTGTTTCAGAATAGTGGTGTGGTGGAAGATAGGCCTGATCTCCATAGCACGCTTTCCCCGTACCGAACCATGACCAGCTGTGATGAGGACCCAGTATTGTTGACAAATGTCAGAAGGACACAAACATGAAACAGCCTGCTTGTCTAGATCACACGTTCAGAGTGTGAGGTGTGCACACTGCACTAAACTACAGACTTTTAGAAGAAAGCCCTCTATACATGTGCATTGGGAGGTTATCAGTTATTTTGCCAAAGACCAGAAATACTTTCAATTTATTTTCCTTCAAAAAGTTACAGAAAGAAGTTACTCTAGTTTAGATAAACAGCAAAACAGAGAATCTTCTCTTCTGTCCACTTCGTCGCTGATCAGAACAAGAAGAACGGCGCTTCAGGCCCCGGTTGCAAGCAGGACGGAAACATCTGGGTGCAAGGTTGGCTACGAATATGCAATGAAAACACAGCTGGTGTGGCACGGTACGGCTCTGGAACGCCTCAAGCGTGCTGCTGGAGAAGAGGTGTTAGTGTCTCTACAGCTACAGTGTGACGGACAGCAGTGAGTGAGGTGAGATACAGGAAGAGTGGTGGCGGTTAGTGGTGATTCATTGCCTTCGGTCTACTCTAGGATGGAGCGTCTACAGAGAAGAAGACCTGGTCTGACAACTATGAAACACAGTGAGGAGGTGACGGGAAGAAACCTGCCCTCGTCTCATGGGAGCTAAAGATGGAACTGTTATGCTCGAAACATGAGCTCCATGCCGATGTATAAGAGGCGACCCCGTCATATGGGATAAACTGCAGCCTTCTACTTCCAGGCAACGCTCACGGCAGCTTTGCGGTGCGTTTTCTTAATGGTCTCTCTGACAGTTGTTCCCATATGACGTGTCTGCAGTACCGCCGCGTCAAGAGGTGGGCAACATCTAGAGGAGCTGCAGTCGCTATAGGCTGGTATCCAATCTAATGTAGTGGAAGTGAAGTAAAGAGGTGACTGGTCAGCATCTACAGGAAGAGAAGGGTTGACAGGCTGTCCGACCGGGGGTTAAGGAGGCCCAGGGTTGTACTACCTGGATCAGGCATTGTTCCACATGTCTACTCATCTCCTCCTCGCTCCCAGCCAATGGGGCGCTGCACAGCGGACATACCTGGCCCCCATCCTCAGGCTTCCTCCTCTTCATCTTTCCTATACGGGCTGGAGAGGGGCAGGCAAGACAGACAGACGGACACATGTTTAGTTTCAATCGCCATTCAGGTGTTCCAGCATGATTCCTTGGATGGTTATGTACAGTATATATATCACTGGTTTCAAGGCACAGGAGGGAATCTTAAGAAAGACCTGGGAGGAATTTATGTTACACAAATCTTCCTAGAAGTCTAGAATCAAGAGCTGAGCCGGCTAAACTTGGTCCTGAAATGTGTTAAGAAAGAAACGACGAGCCGGACGTGGCGGTCTCAATCCCCCTCCTACACTCGACATCCACGCCATCCCGCTCTCTCGGTCCCCCCCCCCCCCCCCCCACCACCACACACGCACTTAATTAGAAATTGAACAGAGCAGAACAGCCGTCACTGCGCCCCGAGTCTCTGTCGTTTTTTCTTAACTGCGAATGGCGCGCGGGGACATTAATTTTTAGCTGGCCGGGAAAGCAAGGGGGAGGCAAAGATGGGGCCACGGCGAGGGGATGGTGGGAGAGGACACAAGGCAAGACGCCATAACTGAAGGGGGGAGGGGGAGCTGATGGAGGGAGTGAGGATGGGAGGGTTAAGGATAGAAACGGCCTCCTCCTCCTCTTAGCCAATTCTCTCCTGACGCTAATCGAGGGGAGCGTTGTTAAATAGAGATGGGAAAGGGCCGCTAATTAGGTTCGGCAGGGATCTCAGCCCCCCATCAGCCATTCCGCCCCACATGAGAGTGATTCCTGGTTCCACATCAGGGCAGAGAGAAAGTAATGGAGGGCGAAGTTTAAACCAAGTCTCTCGTCACAGGCTCTGACTGAAAAAGGCGGAGTTGTCCGTGTGGCGCCTCAAGACTAGAAACACTAAACTTCTTGCAATAGAACAACCAATATGGTGAGATATTAATCAGAACTTCTTGGTTTACACTGCTTCAGTGTTCCTTGATAAAAAAAATAAAGAAAAAGATGACAGAGGTATTTTGCAAAGATGACAGAGGTATTTTGCAGAATGGCTAAAGGAACACTGTCAACTAACACGTGTTAAATATAATGTAGGATCTAACTGTGGCAGAGTTTCTATGTCCAACCTGAACGCCATGTTAGAAATCCAGAATGGAACGAGGCTCATGAAAACGCAAAACATTTATTCATCAGGTAGCAACATGAACGGTGGCTGCATTCTATTCCAAGCGTCCCAATAAGCCGCGACAGCAAGCCAGAATGGAATCATTTTACTTTTCAGCAGCACGTCAGTGTCGTAACGTAAAGCACTGGCCGGATCAGCCAGTGCTGGTTGATCAGAAGAGTCCTTATCTCAAAGCTTAGTCCCAGTTTGTTCCTAGTTATATTTTATAATATTCAAGTCACAGAGCTAGGAATCCAAAGTAAGAAAATAAAAACAGAAAAAAACCTGCATGAGGCTGTTCAACCATCTGGATGACAAATGATTCTGTTCCCTGCACAATAAAAAATAAACAAAAACGATGTCCATACTCATTGAATTCAAAGTTTGACTTCTTTTTAATTTGTGCAACAGATGCAGACATTTTTATGAAAGTGTTGTTGAATAACACGATGGATTTTTAAAAGATTGTCGGGGGGACTAGACTATTTTTTCATAAACACTGATGCTTAAGCTCCACATTGGGGCTATTCAGAGCTAAAACACAACACTAAACCCTGTGTAGGGGCCACAGGGCGACTGTCACATGACATCAGTAATGAGGGAGGATGGATGAACGCCACCTGACACCCGAGCTCATATACAGTAGTAGAATATGTTGCATTAAATCAACGTCACGTGATCATATCGTCACATTTCATGGCAGCTACTTTGTCCCCTGTGCCTTGACACCAGTGATATTATATCTTCATTTGTGGTGAAGATTTATTTTATTTTCATCATTCATTTTAAATTGAACTTATGGAACTTTACTGGTCAGTATATATGCTTAATTATCACCATATATCGATTTAAATGTATTTTCCAATCTATCCTACCACAGCCAATCAGTCTTTCTGACATTCAAGTAAATCTGTACTTTAAAAAAAATCAAACTTTCAAGAGCAAAAACCATCCTGAGTACAGTAATAAACTTTTAACAACGACATATAATGTGTATTAATAAGCACTCGGGAGATGAACCGCTGCATATACATACCATTCAATCTCGTTTGCCTGTTTGCTCGAACTCGTAAAAATGTCTGCAAGCAGAAGGGAAGAGGGGGAAAGAAGAGGGAGGAAATACACATTAGATAATAAACAAACAACACAACACGTTCACGAGCACGAGAATAACTTTTCGGAATGGGATTGCTGTGGATGCTGGCAGTGTAAACAAACCTACTTCTCTATTGTTTTCCTCATCCTCCATGACTGGCGGGGTTCACTCATGGCTCATTCTACACTCGCCACAAACTCACTGCTGAAAACTACCCGACTGCGTTTCCAGACACTGTACATCACGGCGAACCAGAGCCTGTATCTATTTTTTAATACGGATGGGAAAGGATTGAAAGTGGCGCTCGTATCGGCAGATACTGCTCGTGTCCGACGCCATGTTGGCTTGTTTTGATCACGTGACGCGCTGGAGACGGAAGTGGGGGAGACGTCACGTGTCGTTGCGGATGTCGACCGCTAGGGGGAAGCAACGGGTTTCATTAAACGGTCTGCATGTGATTAATGGGGTTTGGAGCTTTACACACAGGACCATACAAGACGCACAGCTATTGTACTGCTCCACTAACTGCTAATGTTAATATAATATAAAGAATAAAACCACGTCAGAGATGTTACTAAGCTTGATGATTTGGCGTTAGGGAACATTCTTTCACTCTTAAGGGGAGACACTACAGGGATGGGATAAATAGATATCACCAAGAAACTTCGCCAGTCGATTACTTAGATTAAATATTACAAGTTTTGTGAAAATGTATGTTTGAATATGCAAATGAGACATTATCGTATTAAACATGTGCTTATGGTATACATTTACAGGACATAAATCTCAACATTCGACAAAGCCATGCATGTTCAAAATTCTTGTTTCATTTTGTTAACATATTAGAGTCAAAAGGATTTTACAGAGGGATTTTTGGATATCTCTTTTAATCCCAGATCAATGACAAGACAATCAGAAAATACAGTCTACAGCCATAATAAAATCTGTTTTAGCCATGTTTTTAGGGATGAAATGTTCTATAAATCAGGCTATGAAAGCCATATGAACAAACCCCTCAGTAAAAACCTTGAGAATATAAAAAGGAATCTATGTTAATGTTTGGATTTTGTAAGTGCCACTGAAGTAGAGATTCTCAGAGTAAGAGAAAAAATGAATTTTGCGAAAACAACCTTTAAATCTATGCATTGTAAAATTACATCAATTTTATTTCAAGACACTACAAGTTAATAGGGGAACAAAAATTACTAATATGCATCACCATGAAACTTCCCCAGTCGATTACTTACATTAAGACAGTTATTTTGTTGTATTACAAGCTTTCTGAAATGCAAATACAGCATTATTTAATGCTAACTTTCGGTGAATTTAGGAAAGATCTACAGACGCAAATACTCAAAGTGTACTGGAATAAAATATAAATGTGCATTTTGGATGATTTTTCTCTACTAGTCAGAAAGACGACATGTTACGGAAGCCAAATAGTTCCAAATCTAGAAATTGACCAGTGCACGCAAAAACTATGTTTTTGCGTGTAAGTTATTGGTTTCTGGTGGTATCTTTGGCTGTTTAGAATTTTCTGTGTATTCATCAATATCAAATCTGTGTTCTTAATATGCAACTGTCAGTGCTGGAAGAAGTACTCAATTATTTAATAAAAGCAGTGAAACAGCAGTGGAAAGAATACTCCATCACAAGGAAAAGCCCTGCATTCAATATCCTACATGAGTAAAAACTAGATATTATTACCAAAATGTACTGAAAAGTATAAAAAGTATAAAGTAGTGTGTAAAAGTACCTTAAAAATTGTACTCTAGTACAGCACTTGATTAAATGTAGTCAGTTACTTTCCACCACTGGCAACAATTAAATTCTACATTTATCTAATGAACGAGGAACATTTGGGGTCTTGGGTAGTTCAGGAGGCCCGGGGTGAATCCCCCGTATCATTTAGAATAATGCTCTCATCATTAAAAGTATAGCGCTGAGAAATAAATTAAGTGAGGTCAGATCTCCACTTCTGTGTCTTGCAGAATGTGCACCTCAGGTCTACTGGGATTCAAACCCCGAGGCCGCTACGTCTTTAGCTATGTGCTGACTAAAGCATCCCCAGTCGCAGTTATGGATGCCCTCTCGTTGACACGGCAACAGTGAGTGGGCGGCGGCCCCTCTTACTGTCGGCCCGTCGTCCATCAGCGAGTGCCGACGAGCAGTCAGGCCTTCTCCTTCTGTTCTAGCCCCCCGTCCGTCTCCTCACTCCTTCCCTCTCTCCCCTCCCCTCACTTCCGCCACTTGAGTTATCGGCCCACTTCCCTGGCGTGGCCACTACTACCGTATCATTATGATACACTCACTGAATGGATAGGTAACCTTTTTAGAGGAAGGGAGGAGGTAGAGAGGAAAGGAGGGCGGACTGACATGGAGGAGGTGGCGGAGTCTGCCATCGGGGTGGTAAAAAGAGTCACCATTGACTTTATCATTTGTATAATATAAGGTGATTTCAGCAGTTTCACTTAATGAGAAAATCTACTTTATAGCTATAAGGCCTTTATGAGCTATGTCATCCTGAACGTATGGATGTAACGTCTGTGTGGACTTAATAGTTCCTATTTTATGGTGTAAGGGGGGGGAAACCCACTTAACCTGGAGATACATCATGGCCAAAATAATTACACGAACAAACTTTGATGAATTTAAGAGATAAAAGCAGTCGGGTGGGGGGAGTTTTCGAGACATCTGAGATTTAAGGAGATTGGCCTGCTGGTCAACGGAACTGCTGAGAGGGCATAAAAAACCCCAAAATCTACAATAATCCTCTGCTGCAGCACTGTTATGCATTTGTCAGCATTGGGGAATTTCACATATCTTTAGAAAATAATATGGGACAAACAGGACAGAATGGTGTCAATCTAGACTGACCCTCTCTCTCTCTGTGTGTGTGTGTGTGTGTGTGTGTGTGTGTGTGTGTATGTTTGTGTGAGTGTGTGTGTCAGAGTATGTGACCTGGTATCTGTCGGAGTGGTGGGCGTCTTCGGAGGACATCGGCGAGACCACGGGAGACTCTCCCTCACGCTTGATGTGCACCGACAACAGCATTGACTAGAGAGAGAGAGAGAGAGAGAGAGAGAGAGAGAGAGAGAGAAATAAAATGTCTTCTATATGCAGATGATCTTGTTATGTTATCAGCATAACCTGTTCTCGCTTGACAGTTGCAGCATGGGAATAATCAATAAACATGAACAGGGCAAGAGTAAAATAAATTCAGATCTAAGGAAAACAGATAGCATTTCACAGTTGGAGAGATAACACACGTTGCCACCCACACCTTGGCTCGACACTAAGATCACACGAATGATTTAACACGACCATTAAGGTCCATGCAAACCCAATGCAACAACTAGAAAATCATACATTGTTCTGAAGAAAGTGTTCATTTAAATCTAAGTTCTGACTGGGGTGTCAGTTGAAATTTAAGTGCTGAAAGGAGTTTAGGATTCCGCCGAAGACCA
The DNA here is from genome assembly GCF_004355925.1 of Anarrhichthys ocellatus. Classification (NCBI taxonomy): domain Eukaryota; kingdom Metazoa; phylum Chordata; class Actinopteri; order Perciformes; family Anarhichadidae; genus Anarrhichthys; species Anarrhichthys ocellatus. The sequence continues at coordinate 743,779 of NW_022280045.1, read as the reverse complement.
AGCACTGAAAGGAGTTGAAATGTCAGTTGAAGTGCTGGCGCTGTGCAAAATCATAAAAGAAATTAGCACCACTTCAAGTGTATTATAGGTGAAAGGCGATGTAAGCAAAAATGTCAGCTGAAGAGCAGCAGTTGGAATGTCATTTGATGAAAGCAGTTGAAGAGTAAGAGATGAAAGCAGCTGAAACGTCACTTGACGTGGAAGCACTAAAGTCAAAGCAAAAAAGTATAACTACCGAAGAATATTTGACCTTGTTGTTTGTATCAAATGAATACATATAAAAATGACAATAATCAATTTCTCGTCTAACATGTAAAGTTTATTTCTGTATTACGACAGATTTTACACAGAGAAGAAAAGAAAGGGGGATGGGGAATCTTTACCCTTGGAGAATTTCAATAGCGTTATTGCCACAGATGCTGGGAGCACCACGTCAATGATGATGACTGTAACCTGCCTGACTTTGTCTATAAAGTCCCTTCCGCTGATTAGAGTTAATGTTTATGGGACGATAAGAGGAGTTAGGGAAGAACGAGTGATTGAAAAGAAAGGGGCGAAGAGGAGGAGGAAGGGTAAACATCTGAAAAGGAGGAGCCTAAGTGTCTGACATTACGGGACGGTGCCCGTCCATAAATCGGTCTCACAATGCTTTGCGCACACACACAAACACACTCTATTTCTCTCTCACAGACACACACACACACACACACACACACACACACACACACACACACACACACACACGGATAAAACAATATCCTCTTCTAACCCACTCAGTGACAAAGACAATCCAGGGAATTCTTCAAGTGAACAAAGTAGATAATGATGGTGAAGACAGAGAACAAGGAGCAATATCACTTTTATTTTTTTTTTACAGGCTTAGTCAGAGCTCTTGCTCTGTGTGTGTGTGTGTGTGTTTGCTTGTATTCCCATGTGTGACTGTGCTGCTGCTTTATTTATTTTTTTTACAAGGCAGCTATGAAATATTTGTATTTACAGTCGTCTCCTATTAATCAAGCGGAAAGGGGCAGAGCAGAGGCTTAAGTGCTCGACAGCAGTAATCTAATAATAATATGTGAGAAATGACCAACCTCCAGTGCTGCCACAGTAAATTGGATATTATGCATGATGCTTTTATGCCTCTGTGTGTGAGTGTGTGTGTGTGTCTCTTTTACGCAGGTTTAAAAAGGTCAGGAATCATTTACCTGGGGAGGGGGGGGGGGGCGTGCATTCTGGGAATATGCTCAAGTTTTATCATTAGAATATGACATTTAACGGTATTCAACGAAGAGATTATAAATGGAGATCTTCCATTGAAATGTTTTGGTCTTTTAAGCCAACCAATTAAATCAACATGCAAAAAGATCAGCTGCGTTTAAAACTCCATTCAGGTGAGTGACCTCACGGCGCAGAAATTTGAAGTTCACGTTTGACAGTATAGACTGTAATAAAGTGTGTTTTTTGTGAATTTGCTTTTAAAAAATTCTAACATGTTTATTAAAACACAAAGAGGGGCAAAGAGAAAAGTGTGTGTCCAAATCTGTCCACATGCATGTGAGTATCCAACATGTGCGTGGCCAAACAGACAGTCACGTGTTTTCAGTCAAACCCAATTCCCTTTAGCTCAGCAAGGAGTTCACAGAGTATTCCGAACACCCCGTAAGGAGGTGCGTTGGGGTTAATCTCCTGTCCAACAGGGGTGGGCTGTGCATACCGCGGAGGAGACGGCGACAACAGGCCCCTGTGCTTCAGACTGGCCCCCTCTCCATTCTCCACGGCCTGCCGCTGAATACTAAACAACAGCGGTGAGATGCGCAGTCACGGACGGAGAAGGGAAGGCCATGCGGCGCTCAACCCCTGCTCCGCCTGCCATTCTCGAGTACGAGCCCACCCACAGCGCTGTGAGTGCCCCTCCCTAAGCCGGGGTCAGCACCCAAAGGTGTGCGGGAATGAAAGTGGATAGCCTGAATTGCTTTAGAGCTCTTATGTTGCATTCATGTGCACGTCGGATATACCTATTCTGCAATGGGGCATCTGACTTCCACCCGATTGCTTTAGGGGTGCTTTCAGGAAACACGTCTTACGAGTAATGAAGAGCAGAGTAGAACTATATATATACTATTTAAGTGACCCTCCACTAACTCCTGTCGCCAAACGCAGGCTGGCCAATCAGAGTGGAGCATTAGCTGGCTACGAGCAGAGTCTGACAAATATCCGTCTTTGCTTCGTAGACCCTCATGCAATCGTTTCAGATTGTCTTCAGGCTGTTTTTGAGGATTCTGAGCTAGTCATGGTTAAACGTTGTGTAATGGGGATACTCGTTACGGAGGTTGGAAGGAGATATACGTTTGTAAAATGTTATGTTTCTTCGTAAAAACTTGTGGAGCTAACATCAGCAGAGAACGTTAGCACATCCCTGACTAGCATTAGCACTTCTATGCCACGCTAGTTACTGAAGGTATACTGAATGTATGCACATGCTGCTTCTGGGAGTGCAGTTAGTGACCGTGTGGGATCCGTGGTGATGTAGATACACGGTGCGTGGATAGTAGCAGGGGGCGGGGCTTAGCAAAGGGTCAATTGCATGTTTTCATCCATGTTGGATTACGTTGCTTGATTGAAACTTCCCAGACTTGGCTTGGCGAGGATTCAAGTGGTACTTCCCAGAATAAAAGTATAAGTGATAATCCAGAGGCAGGTGTGGTTAACGGTATAATAAAGCTCTACAAAGTAACGATATCCACATTTAAGGAACTGTCTCTGGTTTTGTATCAGTAAAACTTTATTGGTCAGCTGTGAATAAAGTAAAGTCAGTTTTATTTATGGAGCCCAAACATACGACGCCCTCTATGAGCAGGAAAGAAAAGGAAAAGGAAGAAGCCATGCACCAACAAGCACATTTAATGCACACAACGAGAACATTTGTGAAACCGGCCACAATGTTGAAAACAGTCGTGTCCAAACCAGGCACTGCCGACCGATGGGCAAACTTTCAAATGTTTCAGCTCAACAGTACAATAGAATATGTTTCTCAAAACCTTTGAGGCGAGAAATTTGCAGTAAAGTAACAGAGTCTGGGCTCATATTTGATCAGCAACGGCTAATTTGACAGTTTGATCAGAGTGAACGTGCTTCACGAGCTGCTTTAGAGAGTCCACGGCTCCGATTGGCTCTTTTCCTTTCGGGAGGAATCTTGCAAATGCCATTAGGAGCACTACGGGTAGGTGGAGGAACTGTCTCTTGCACAACTGTCAGGATGTTTGAGCAAATATGTCCTCAAAAATTTATTTTTAATAAAGTTACCAGCTGCAGCTTTAAATCTACTATCTAGACATTATATGAAGGACATAGAAAGGTCTTCTTTTCTTTGAAAACCGTCTTAGTCGGGCAGCTGGTGATGTGTTCAGATGAGTCAGTGGATGCAGACGCTATAAGGGAATGCCCACTTGATGGAATCATGAATCTGTCTTCCCACAATTTGACGCTATCTGTCTTTTCTGTTTTTTTTTGTCTGCCTGCATGTCGGCCTCTCTAATTGGAACAATCACAGTACAGTGCCTCTTGGCTCCGCTGCCTGTTGGACCACGGGAGACTGGTACTTCTGTGTGTAAAGATATGAGACAGAGGCCCTACAGTACAGCTGATTTCCCCTTAGTGCAGCAGAGAGGATCAGAGGCGTGGGAGTAACAGCTCTGATACACGGACAGCAAAGAACCTACCATTGAAAAAGAGTCACGATGTTGTCAAATCTAACAATGCACACATCTTATTACGTATTCATCTTTGAAAATCTTCCTTTCTCTTCTTGCATGTGATACATACTTGATGTCAGCCTGAAGGAAAAGGTCATTTTCCAAACACAGACATGCTATTACACAAGAAGAAATTGAGGTTGGGCTCACCTTCGGGGTTCCTGGAGTGGCTGCTCCATCCTTGGGTGAAAGGTTCTTACTGCAATACAGAAAGAAGACAAAAGTACAATTCAGTGGGTTTGTTGTGTTATGTAGGGCATTGTTTACGCTGGTCTTGCAATATTTCATTATTTTTTTTGGAAGGCGTATTCGGCAGCCCCAGAAATAGTTGGAAATCACAAGATATCAGGATCTTTCACTAATGGGTTACTAGTCTACACCAATATACTAGATTTAATTTTCCACATGTCACTTTGATTTTCCCTCTCGTCCATCCGTCCATCTCCCGCCACTCTATTGTTTATGGTAATTGAAAACATTGCTGCAGATGTCAGGATCACTAAGAACATCAGCTGGGTATTCTCCGCCGAGGCAATCATTCTCCACATTTGTCACGTCACACGTGTCCTTGGTTGCGGTGGCAAAAGCAGGAAGGAACTGATTCTGCGGTAATTTGATTTGTCGGTGCAGTCGGCCTGCGGTCGCTTTGACATGAAAGAAAGACATGTTCCAGCAGTTGCCAGTAGAGGGACACATAGGTGCGTGTGTCCGCGTGACATTTTAGATTACAGGCGAAGAATAATGGAAAGGCAAAAATGTATCAACTGGCCACTATTCTTCCAATAAAACAGACACATTCAAGTCACAAGTTAATTTATTTGCGACCTCTTTTTCTGACACGTTAATCTGATTATTTTCATTTTCTCCCCCTCTTCATTCTCAATTGATCTGTTGTTCCTTCCTTTCCTTTATTTGTTGCCTTCTCCCCCTTGGCTTTCACCTTTTTCTCTCTCTCTCTCTGAAGATTAAGCATTCAATATTTTATTGCCATATCAAAATGATTGATTGGAATTTGTCTTAGTCTCTGTCTTTCTCCCCGTCCTTCTCTCCCTCCCTCAGCCTCTCTCTCTCTCTCTCTCTCTCTCTCCCCCAGAACGCAGAGATACATCTCTCCAAGCTACCCGAAGCGTCGCGGTGGCCTCGGCGGGTTGACAAAGCGAGACAGGGTTGTCATGTTTGCTTTGAGACCCTGTTAGCACTCCAGACCCTCTCGGACACGGAATTGAGCGTGACCTCTAATCTGACAGCATGCCTTGGTAGACAAGGGATTTCCTTTTTCAATGGCTGGATGGGTGGATGATAAGAATAAGAAGCCTTATTTATATGTCACTTATCTGGGAGAAGATTTTACAAAGTGGCGCACAGGAGCAAGGCCAGGAAAATATGAGACAGGGAGGAATGTAATGCATAGCTGCTCAGAGACAGGGAGGAATGGATGATGAGACAGAGGGATGGAAGCTCTGTGAAAGTGTGTTTTCCCTTTGACACATTTTGTGATGTGGAGTGTCATTCATGTTCTTACACAATATCACTTGGTCTTTCAGTTTCTTGGGCACAAAGTCTATGGATTTAAAGAGGAACTCCACTGATTTCACAAAGAAATGTCAGTGGAGTTCTACTAAACAGCTGTTTTCACACTGTAGTCAGGTGCCAATATGAACATTGAAATAAGTTTTTAACCATAGATCGTATAAGAAGTGGACGTGACGTCATCCATTGGTTTGTGGAGTACGATTTTGAAGCCTTGAGTTTGGCATTATGTCCGTCACCAGCTTTTGCAACCAGAAGTGACACGAGAGGGTGGAGCTAAGACATTTTTAAGGCGACGAAAATGTTACACTTGTATGAACAAAAAACACACAGTGAAAAGGTTAAAGTTAGAAAACAGCACCCAGATTGGACAATGCCGTGGTAGCGACCTGTAAACCAGAAGTTAGCCCCGCCCTAAAGCGTCCCCTGCTTTATGGTCTATTTGACTCTAAATGGATCATCATTTACTAAACGAACATCATGCTGTATTGAAGAAGACTTTGAACTAGAGTTGAGACCATAAACGTGTTTACTGATGTAATAAATCAAGTGAGAAGTAGAGTCATTTTCTCATAGACTTCAATACAATCAGACTTCTTTTTACAACCAGAGGAGTCGCCCCCTGATGGCCATTAGAGAGAATGCAAGTTTGAGGCACCTCTGCCTTGGCTTTACTTTGGAGATCGCGAGGTTACCGCCTGGTTTCAACCCACAAGTTAACTGGTTTCAGTTCGCTAATAGCCTCAAATCACATGTGATGTGATACATTTTCACACTTTTGAGTTCAAGATGAGTCATCACAAATATTTCAATGTCATAACTTATATATATATTTTCATATATTTGGCATCCATCCATCCATCCATTTTCCACCGCTTATCCGGGGTCGGGTCGCGGTGGCAGCAGCTCAAGCAGGCCGACCCAGACCTCCCTCTCACCGGCAACATGTTCCAGCTCATTCTGGGGGATCCCGAGGCGTTCCCAGGCCAGCTGGGAAATGTAATCTCTCCAGCGTGTTCTGGGTCTTCCCCGGGGTCTCTTCCCAGTTGGACGTGCCTGGAAAACCTCCAGTGGGAGGCGTCCAGGAGGCATCCTAATTAGATGCCCGAACCACCTCAGCTGACTCCTTTCGACACGAAGGAGTAGCGGCTCTACTCCAAGCTCCCTCCTGATGACCGAGCTCCTTACCCTATCTCTAAGGCTGAGCCCGGCCACCCTACGGAGGAAACTCATTTCGGCCGCTTGTAGCCGCGACCTTGTCCTTTCGGTCATGACCCAGAGTTCGTGACCATAGGTGACGGCAGAAACGTAGACCGAGTGGTAAATTAAGAGCTTTGCCTTCCGGCTCAGCTCCCTCTTCACCAAGACGGTCCGGTGCAGCGCCTGCTTTACTGCTGCAGCTGCACCGATCCGTCTGTCGATCTCCCGCTCCATCTTACCCTCACTCGTGAACAAGACCCCAAGATACTTGAACTCCTTCGCTTGAGGTAGGCACTCCGTCCCCACCTGGAGGGAGCAATCCACCGGTTTCCGGCAGAGAACCATGGCCTCAGATTTGGAGGTGCTAACTCTCATCCCCGCCGCTTCACACTCGGCTGCAAACCGCCCCAGTGAATGCTGGAGGTCACGATCCGAGGAGGCTAACAGGACCACATCATCTGCAAATAGCAGAGAAGCGATCCCGAGACCCCCGAGACTGACGTTCTCCGCCCCCAGGCTGCGCCTAGATATCCTGTCCATGAAAATCACGAACAGGACCGGTGACAAAGGGCAGCCCTGGCGGAGGCCAACACCCACCGGGAACGTGTCTGACTTATTGTCGAGAATGCGGACACAGCTCCTACTGCAGTCGTACAGAGACCGGATCGCCCATTGTAACGGGTCCGGCACCCCATACTCCCGCAGCACCCCCCACAAGACCCCCCGAGGGACCCGGTCGAAAGCCTTCTCCAAGTCCACAAAGCACATGTAGACTGGTTGGGCAAACTCCCAGAACCCCTCCAGTAGTCTTGCGAGGATAAAGAGCTGGTCCACTGTTCCACGGCCGGGACGGAATCCGCACTGCTCCTCTTGAATCTGAGGTTCGACAAGCGGTCGGAGCCTCCTTTCCAGCACCCTGGCATAAGCCTTCCCTGGGAGGCTGAGTAGTGTGATACCCCGGTAATTCGAGCACACTCTCCGGTCCCCCTTTTTGAAGATGGGAACCACCACCCCGGTCTGCCATTCCATGGGCACTGATCCCGACCTCCATGCGACATTGAAGAGGCGTGTCAGCCAGGACAGCCCAACTATGTCCAGCGCCTTCAGCATCTCAGGGCGGATCTCATCCACCCCGGGCGCCTTGCCACCAAGGAGCTTTTTAACTACCTCAGCGACCTCTGCCAGGGATATGGGTGAGCCTCCCCCTAGGTCCTCAGGCGCTGCCTCCTCTGCAGAGGACATGTTGGTCGGGTTTAGGAGTTCCTCAAAGTGCTCTTTCCACCGCCCGACGATGCCCTCCGTCCGGGTTAGCAGTTCCCCCCCCCCCTGCTGAGAACAGCCTGGGGTAAGCCCTGCTTTCCCTTCCTGAGCCATCGGATGGTTTGCCAGAACCTCCTTGAGGCCAAACGAAAGTCCTTCTCCATGGCCTCCCCATGGCCTCCCCGAACTCCTCCCATGCCCGAGTTTTAGCATTCGCGACCACCGCAGCTGCAGCCCTTCTGGCCTGCCGGTACCTGTCAGCTGCTTCAGGAGACCCCTGGGCCAACCAGGCCTTGAAGGTCTCCTTCTTCAGCTTGACGGCTTCCCTCACCTCCGGTGTCCACCACCGGGTTCTCGGGTTGCCGCCACGACAGGCACCGATGACCTTCCGGCCACAGCTCCTAGCGGCCGCGTCAACAATAGAGGCTTTGAACATGGTCCACTCGGATTCCGTGTCCCCAACCTCCCTTGGGATGTGTGAGAAGTTCTTCCGGAGGTGGGAGTTAAAGACCTCCCGGACAGGGTCCTCCGCCAGACGTTCCCAGTTCACCCTCACTACACGTTTGGGTTTGCCGGGTCTTTCCAACCGGTTCCCCTGCCATCTGATCCAACTCACCACCAGGTGGTGATCAGTTGACAGCTCTGCTCCTCTCTTCACCCGAGTGTCCAAGACATACGGCCGCAAATCAAATGATACGATTACAAAGTCGATCATTGATCTCCGGCCTAAGGTGTTCTGGTACCAGGTACACTTATGAGCCACCTTATGTTCGAACATAGTGTTCGTTATGGCCAAACCGTGGCAAGCACAGAAGTCCAATAACGAAACACCATTCGGGTTCAGATCGGGCAAGCCGTTCCTCCCAATCACCCCCCGCCAGGTTTCTCCATCATCGCCCACGTGAGCGTTGAAGTCCCCCAGGAGAACTGTGGAGTCGGTAGGCGGCGCCCTTTCCAGGACCCCTCCCACCGACTCCAAGAAGGCCGGATACTCTGAACTGCTGTTTGGTGCATAAGCACAAACCACAGTCAGAGCCTTGCTCCCCGCAACCCGTAGGCGCATGGAGGCGACCCTCTCGCTCTCCGGGGAGAACTCCAACACAGCGGCGCTCAGCCGGGGGCTCGTGAGTATCCCCACTCCCGCCCGGCACCTCTCACCCTGGGCAACTCCGGAAAAGGACAAAGTCCAACCCCTCTCCAGGATCTTGGTTCCAGAGCCAACGCTGTGTGTGGAGGTGAGTCCAACTATATCTAGCTGGTATCGCTCCACCTCCTGCACCAGCTCCGGCTCTTTCCCCGCTAGCGAGGTGACGTTCCACGTCCCTAGAGCTAGTCTATGCCGCCGGTGATCAGCATGCCCCGGCCTCCCGCCCGACCCGCCGCCCGGTCTGCATAGCACCCGACCCCGATGCTTGTCCCTGCGGGTGGTGGGTCCACAGGGTGGCTGCTCCATGGTGTTTATTCGGGCTGAGCCCGACCGGGCCCCATGGGCAAAGGCCCGGCCACCAGACGCTCGCCTACGAGCTCCCCTCCTGGGTCTGGCTCCGGGAGGGTGCCCCGGTTTCCCTGGTCCGGGCGAGGTGGCTGTAGTCTGTGGGCTAACTATCATAGGGGTTGTTTTGAACCGCTCTTAGTCTGGGCTCTCCCCTGAAACCTGTTTGCCTTGGGAGACCCTACCAGGGGCTAATGCCCCGGACAACATAGCTCCCAGGATCACTGAGCCACTCAAACTCCTCCACCACGATAAGGTGGCGATTCACGGAGGTATATTTGGCATATACCAAAAGGTAAATGTACAATTAACACAGGATTTGAACTTTAGGAAAACAAATGTTTGGTTTATCATTTCATCTCTGTGTCTGACAATACATCAGAAACATATCAAATGAATGAGATTATGATCAGTTATTAGTTGTCATTTTACTTGTCATTAGCCCTCCATCTGATGTGATTGATTCCTTTTTGATCTGAGGTGAGTAGCTAGCGCTTGTGAGAGCGTGCATGTGTAGCAGTGTACATACAGGAGTCTGTGTAAGTATGAATGTATTAAATGTCTTTGGGGAACATGTCTGTGAAAACGTGTTATTACTGCTTTTGTGCTGTGTGTGTGTGTACCCGTGGATCTGTGTTTGCGTCTGTATATTGTCTTGCCACTGTGTGCATGTGTGTGTGTGTAAGCTGAACAGCGGGCCTCACCTCCACCAACAAAGAGAATAAACACGGGTGACACAGTCAAGCTGCTGTGTAATGCAGGGGAACCTGCCAACACCCCACACCTGTCTTCCCCCCTTTTCTATCTCTGTCTCTGTCGTCTCTCTCTCTCCTTCTCCCTCCATCTCTCTTTTATTCATTACCTGGAACCTCTGCAGAGGCATCAACAATAACAGCCACCTCCACCTGCTTGTTGACAGTGTCAAACAGCGACAAGAGCAGGAGGGAGGGGGGAGCGAAAGGGAAGAGAGAGCGGGAGAGAGGACAGCAGTTGCACGCCTGCCATGATGGGAGAAAATTGCCACGGTGACAGAGGGGGTGATAGAGAGATGAAAGGGAGTGAGAAAGAGGGTGGGGGAGAGAGGTAGAAGGAGATGAAATGTGAGGCGAGAGAGGGAGAGCGGGCGACGTAAAGAGAGAGATCGAGCCAGGGAAAGATGAAGGGAGACAGGAAAACGAGAGAGAGAAAGAGAGGGATTGATGGGAGAGTTGGTGTGTCGCCCGCCTCTTCTCGCAGCTTCAACACGTCTGTTTGCCCGGTTCTATGAATTTTTGATGGAGGGGGGGGGGTTACGGGCTGGAAATCCCAGCTGCCTGCCATGTCAAAGCATGGAGGGGAAAGAGTGTGGAAATGAGCGGCACAGCAAAGCGAAACAAACACACAGAAGACAGACGGGAGGAAAAAAGGAAGGGAGACGAGACGGGAGACAAAGCAATTTAAGAGGTGTTGCGGTAATGAGGCTCGCGTGTGAACAGGGGGGAGGACAGGTGAGGGCATGTGGGTGCTTACAAACGAGGATTACGACACATTGTTCCACCGCGTCACGCAGTGCCCTCTCTGAACTCGGTACAACCTGAAGGAGGGGCAAGAACCCGTGAGATCCCGAACAAGAATACAGCTAGCTATAAGGGGTAACTATGTTTTCATTAGTGTATAATCACCTGAAACTACGAACCGTTGTCTTTTCGTTAGCTTAGAATGAGCCTTTTATATCTACATATGGAGCAGGACGTGAGCCGCAAAGTGCAAAACCGCGGCTCACGTTACCACTGTAGCAAAAAGGGAGCAGTGAGCACAGGGACGTTCAGTCGGTTGCAATCTGCAACCACACCACTAGATGTCACCGAATCCTACACACTGTCCCTTTAAATGTAGTCAACATGTCCTGCTATGTGCTAAACACCCTTCTTTCCAAGTTTAAAGGTGCAGAGATGGGATGTTTGGTTTCGTCTTGTATGCACATCCGACCAATCAATGTAGGAAGCAAACACATGACTTAATCTTGACATCTTAACTTCCAGCTTTGGAGAATAATAAAAAAAATAAAAAATGTCCGGATGCAGAGTTGCAGAGCTCCTATGAGGTGAGTTTATATTAATATGCACTACTTTGCATTACTGAGGAATCAGTATAAAATTAATTTGAGATTTTTTCCCCTCAAAAAATGTAATGAGGGATATTTCCCGTTAATTACTGCTCATCGTCTAATGTTGTGATCCGAAGCAGTTACGTCAAAAGCTGATAAATGAGACAGCCAGTCAGACACCTGAAATTGAGCAAACAATCTTTTTTAGATAATTACAACCCCAAGAGAAATACATTTAAAGAACAATCAAGGAAAAGTAACCCTAAAGGAAGTTCTGAGACTACTGGACTTAACCTGGACCAGTGGGCTAATTCTGTTTTGTAAAAATACGCCCACCTTCGCCAAACCTGGGTTAACTCTGCATCCTACACAAGTAGAGACAGACTGAGTTTGACTGACAGCTAGCAGGGGGCTCTGCCCCTCCCACCTAAGGGAGAGAGAGAGAGAGAAAGAGAGAGAGAGAGAGAGAGAGAGAGATGAATAAGTCCTTTTTCAGTGGGAGTTGGGTGGAATGGATGAAAAGAGGAATGGAGGGATGGTGCTTGCCCCGAGATGCTGATTGCTTTTTGCCTTTTTGTGTTGTCTGCCGAAAGAGGTTGGGGGGGGGGGTCTCGTGGAGGCAAATTGATTATGGAGGAGGAGGAGGAGGAGGAAGAGGAGCAGGGGTACGTACAGGAGGGGTGATGGGGTATGTAGATTACTTTGCCCCCAAGAGTCACCTGACGTTTACAGGGCATGATAGATCACCATTTGCTCAACTGTGTGTATGTGTATGTGTGTGTGTGATTTCCATGTCCGTGCACGAGGAGCCGTGGCCCATGAACAGTCCACGGAGCTCACAGTCACCAGTAGCTCACATTGTAGCTCACCAGTAGCTCACCAGTAGCTCACATTGCCACCCTGTCCTCTGGACAGGGTGGCAATCGTAATCAAACGCACGGCGAGGGCGGAGGAGAGAAATACAGCAAAACAAATAGAAACAGCACAGAAGAGCAGATGTTGGCAGAAGAGAGGCCAACCGGCGGATGTATATGGGAGGCGCGAGTGTTGTCACACACGTGCACGCGCCTTTCGTTTCCATACCCACGGCTCTTTCATTCAGCGAGCGCCGGCCGTCATTAAAGGCAGATTTACTACAAATTGGACCAAATTCCCACTGTCACTTTCAATGATGGCTGCTACCATGCAGAGAGCCGGGGAGAGGGAGAGCAAGCGTGCATGTGTGTGCGATATACAATGTGGTTTTGTGATATAACACACACACACACACACACACACACACACACACACACACACACACACACACACACTTTTATTCTACCTCTTGCTTAGAATAAAAGCCATTTGACACGCAAACAAAGTCACATTTTGTGTTTGCATGTGTTCGCAAAAAGAACATCTCCATCAAAATATCTTATTTGATATTTTGCATCCTCATTCCCTCCCTCCTCTCCTCTTTTTTCTTGTTTTTCCCGCGGTGTGTGTGTGTGGGTGTGTGTGTATGTATGTGTGTGTGCACGTGTCGGACGGGTTAATGGTGAGTAGCTAAATCAGCCAGCCGTGACGTTAGCCACCATCCCATCATCTCAACCAGGGATGACGCTATTTCCCTAAATAACCGCCTGTGTGTGTGTGTGTGTGTGTATCTCACAGTATCTCAGACCCACAGAGGGAAGGACAGACTACTAACCTTTATTAATTATTGAAACACACACACACACACACACACACACACACACACACACACACACACACACACACACACACACACACACACACACCTCACCATATCAGACGGTGGATGGATGGATGACCCTCACTCAGCAAAATGAGATCTGCAAATAAGATCTGTGGTGAACGGACGTTTAATCTTCAGAAATGGAAGTAAAAAGCTAACGTTAGGCTACAAACCAACTACACCACATCCGCTTGTTAGCGACTGCCTTTTTTGAGACACGTAAAAGCTTTAAAATGCGCGAGGGTAGTATTTAATGACATATTTAATATCATAGATCAAATCCTTTCAATCTCTTAAGCTTGTGCTAGCCACAGACATTTCAGGCTTCTAATCAAAAACACATTGACTTCGAGACGAGGGAACTGGAAGTGCGAAAATACAAACTAATTTCCGGGTTCAAAGAGTCCTTCCTTCAGCACTCTATTCCATCTACTTCTCCGTCTTTATTCCCTATGTTTCCGTGGGTGTACCCCAGGTCGCTGCTTCTGGTCTGATGTTAGCTTGCAGCTTCTATAAACCCTTCGAAATGAGGTGATGAAGAAATGACAGGATCGGGCTAGAAGAGGACGGAGTGAAAAAGAGAGTCAGGGAAGAAAAGGTGGAAAAGGTGTGAAGAGGGAGAAAGAAGAAGGACGGAGACGGATGGGGGAACAAGAGGGCAGGTGAGGAGAACGGGAGCGAGAGGAACGAGGACAGGGACAGATGGGAGGAGGGGTAAGGGAGGTGTAAACGGGGGTAAATGAAGTGTGATTTTATATGTGGGGTGACGCTATCTGTCGCCCCGTTCCTCCAGGTTAATGGGGACTATTATAAAGCTGGGCCGCTAAGGTGGACACCGGGTCACGCACAAACACACACACAGGACACACACGTTCTGTATGTACACAAACACACACACACACACACACACACACACGTAGCCAGACGTGTGGTCAAGGTGAAATATGGATCCTAATGGTTGTGTCCCATCGTTAAAAGGGCTTGGAGTTGATTTATTCGCCGTAAAACCAGCTCGTGCAACTGTCATGAGGAGAAGCGCGAGGGGGGCATCGAACTTGAGGTCACAGGTTCGAATCCTAATCCCCGCAGGAAACACTTAGCGTTACGTCGACGGCATGCCGATGCCTTTCATGCAGATTTATGGCACCGAAATCTCGGCTCGGGAAGAACGTCGGTCAGTGAGTCTGACACGAAAGCTGAGTTAAAGCTCAGCCTCCAACCCTCGGCCTGAAAAACACACATCTTTACGAGCCAGTGAAGTATTCGTCTTCAGGATTGACATCAGTTTGAATAATCTGCGTACACGATGACGGTAAGCAGAGATGTGTTTCGCTTAGCTTAGCAGAAAGACTGGAAACGCGGGGAAAGAGAGCTGTGAATGTGCAAAGCAAACAAAGGACTTTCACGAAGGAGACCGCTGTTCCTGTGAAACCAATGCCAGATGTTGACTTTATGATTGTCACGTAAGGGTGGTTGTTTTTTGTTTACAGGTAGTTATGTTGTTACGGTTGTTACGTCACCATTCTAAGAAGAAACAACGTGTTTTATTAGGCTTAACCAAGTAGTTTTGCTGGTAATGACCATTCAGAGTGGCCTGCAGGTTGAAGCTGTCCCTGAGCATGGTGTGATACGGGACCGGATGCTGTGGTATTCTGAGACCGGATACTGCAGTATCCTGAGACCAGGTGCTGCAGTACTGAGACCAGATTTCGGGGTACTGAGACTGGACACTGTACCGTAAATGACTGTGTGTGAAACAACATACACATGTGTTTCAGGCCTACCTGAAGCATACGGCGGCTAGCCTCTCTATCTCCGTCTCCATGTGTTCCTGTAGCTCTCCGGGCCTCAGCAGCACCTGGCAGATGGGACAGATTGGGGCCTGGCTGTCATAGAGGGACATCTTCTTTTTACCTGGAGAGAAAGGACAAAGGGAGGAACATCAGTATGTAGACAGGACAGATTTCACCTTGTATCAAGCACACAAATACATACCGTTGTGTCTGTTTAACTTGTATCACATAGACAAATCAAATGTTTTCAACTTTGTATCCGTCGTGCAGTACCCGGCAGCCCTTGAATTCACCAAGGACACTCGAGGAAGGATTGTGTAATCGTGCTACCGCACACATGAAGTGCACATGCATTCTAATTCTGCTTTTACACACAGTCGAAAAAGGGGGAATAGAGTGCTGCACAGTCTCCAGCGTGTCCTCTCAGGTCGAAGCAGATTTAAAGAAGTGTCCGCCGTGGATGAGATAATGCTGTATAGAGTCTGCCAACACTACCTCACTTCATTGTCCTTGATCGGCGGGGCACAGGGCGGGGGCCCACCTGTGTGTGCGTGTCATTGTGTGTATCGGGAAAGTGCGCACTTAGCATTTTACATTTTTTTTTTTTTTTTTTGCATGTTGTTGTCTTGGTGCCTTTGTGTTCGTGTGTGCGTAGTATACACCCAACTTTCTCAAGTTTGCCTTTGAGTCCGTCTGAGCCGGCTAAAAATAACATCTATTGAAAGTGTCTCAGTGCTTAATGTCGGAGGACACTTCCTGATTTCCTGTATTTAGCCAATCAAACGGGCTTTTTTTAGTTCGGGGAACAAAAGGCTCCGCCTCAGCCAGGATATCCCGTTTAGACTGCTTGTCACCAAGGCAACGGGAGGACCAGGTAAGGGGGGGACTCCCTGTCCGCACACACACGCACACGCACACACACACACACACACGCAGCCCTCTGGGGACACGTATTCCTCGCTCACATATTGGTGTGTCAGAACAGTTTCCTGCAAGAGAACTCATCAACTAGTGGGCCCCCCCCCCCCCCCCCTCTCCGCCCCCTCTTTCTCAGAGCGTGCGTGTGCATACCGGCCTCCCATTCTCCTGCACCGCTACTTAACAGAGCCACAGCACTGGACACGTTAAGTGACTTTGAAAAATAGGTAATCGATTACTCTCCATCTCTCCCTCTGCCTCTTACTCTTTTTCTCCCCACACCTATCCCTCCCTGCGTGCTCTCTCTCTCTCTCTCTCTCTCTCTCTCTCTCTCTCTCTCTCTCTCTCTCTCTCTCTCTCTCTCCCCGGCCTCATCCATTTCTAATTTTCTGCTCCCTACCATCCATTTATTTGTTTCATTTCTTTCTCCTCCTCTCTCCTATCCCTCATCTCCTCTCTGATTATTTCATTCAATTTTCACTTTCTTTTTCTGTTGCCCCATCACTTTCTCTTTCCCCTCATGTTGCTCGCCTCCTTTCTTTCCCTCTCCTCTCCTCTGCCCCCCCCAACCCCCACTTTCCCCACCCTTCTCCCCTTTATTGCTTTGACAAGATAATTTGAGTCATGCTGAAGCCGTCGCCATCCGCCACAGCAAACAAAGAGAGATCCAATCCCTGTCTGCAGCTGATGGGGCTCTTTCTATTCCGCGGACAAAACACACACCTGGAGTACATGGACGCACTCACACACACACACACACACACACGCACACAAACGTATGCCCGTCCTTGATTATTTTTTCGGCTTTTGTAATGTAAAAAACATAAAAGTAAATACTTATTTTGCACAGCATGAGTTTACCTTTTCTTTTTCTTTTTTCGCATTTCAATGTAAGGTGATTTTCCTTTGAATTGTGCAATGTTCTGACTTTTATTTGTATTATTAACAAAACAATGATGAAAAAGGAAGCGTAGATGCATGGGGCTTGACAACAGAATGTCAACAATCAACTACACGGAAAGACTAGAAAGTGGAGGAGTTGGAGCTGGATTGGAATTCGGCTGTCCTTCACCGAGCCGTTCACCGTGCACGCAGAGTTCAAACACTCACATGGTACTTGATGTGATGGAACAGGTAGTCATGTGTTAGAATAGGACGCACCTTTACTGTCCGAATCATTTGTACATGAGTAAACATTAAATTAATGACGTGGCTCAGATCTTTAAATTTAAAATGCAGATCACGAGTCGACTTATTCATATTTCCGGTTGTCTCCCAGAGCCTCAAACTGATTAAAAACGGTTCAACAAGCAGCCATCAATTCAGATTTCTTGGTTATCATGTCAGCGTATGTGCAACGTATTAGAACATGTTGTCAAATCAAAGGACTTGACTTTCTTTCCTGTTCTCTCGCCCTTTACGTGTCACTCTTACCCCTCGCATTTCTCTCCCCCCCCCTACTTTCCCCTTCTCTCCCTGAGGGAAGTGAGTGACGGGGAGAGGCGAACGGACAGATAAATCCAGAGGAGGGGACGAAGAAGGAGGGGAGTGGAGAAAGGGGAGGGGGAGGAGGGTGTTGATGTGATGTGATGTCGCACACCATGGCTTGTCAGCGCCTTAAAGATGATTAATGTCGGGGCAACACACACACACACACACACCTAGGAGCCTCCCACATGTCCTGCACCCTGCGGCGCAACATGGGTGCGTTTAATCTCGGGGAGCAGAGGGAAGGTATCGGAGTCAGAGGAGGGGAGAGGAGGGGTGAGGTGGGAGGAGGGAGAGGAAGAGGGCTGGACAATAACAAGGAAATAGGCCTGACATGACTTTTTAGTGTCGCGATTCTTCAGTAAGAATGCCCGGGCCGGCGGAGCGAGCGAGGGATGGATGGAGGAGAGCGGAGAGGAGGTGCGCCTCTCTCTCTGACAGCCATGATGGAGTGCAGGCTTGATCCGCCCCCTAATGTGCCAAGATGGATCGTCTCATCTTCCGCTTCTCCCTGGCTTTCTTCCCCTTTCTATCTCCCTCTCAATCCCTGTCTGTCTGTCTTCCTACCTCACTCCATTCCTCGCTCACTTTATCTTCTCTTTCTTCTTCTGTCCTCATTCCACCCGATCTATCCCATCTCCCCTTCTTCTTACGTCCTTTTAATCTCTGCCACTTGATCCACTTCATGGCTGGTTTTTGTTCGTGTCACAAAACAATACGTCACCCGACTAGCAGAAAGCATATCCAACTGACTTTTGGGATCTCCTGTCTTGATTTATTTACTCGCTGCTGTAGCGCTGACGTGGACACTTAGGCCGGTCCCCAATTCTCTGCAACGAGTCCCTTGCATATCCTCTGCTGTCAACACCAATGTGTTTTATGTCACAGACATCCATTGTATTGAAATTCTGGAAGCAGAAGTAATGAGTCGTTTTCTGTAGCGGACATCTGACACAATAAATTTATGCAAGTATAGTTTTTGAGCTGGTGAAGAATTAGGGGTTAAATGTGCTGTGTGTAAATAAATCAGCTTGACTGGATTTCATAATCAAAAAACGCTTATAAACCCCTAATAACCATTCAAAAAGTAAAACAAGACTATTATAACCCACATTTAACATGATAGAAGTTTTTTAATAAATTAAATAAGGAGTCACACACACACACACACACACACACACACAGGTAATTATAGACACCAGATGGTGAGGCGGAGAGAGCTACATCATACGGAAGAGTGGAGAGCAAAGAGGACCCGTCCCTCCTTGTTTCACTTCTGCCCTTGCTTTCATCCTGGTATTCTTCCTTTCCTTCCTTTACAACCTTACTATCTGGTTTGGTACCTTCCTTTCTTCTTTCCTCCTTTTCATTTCTTCCTTGTTTTCTTCATCTTCTATATATTTCCCCTTTTTTCTCCTCATGCATGTTTTTCTGATCTTCTTTCCTTCTTTCCTCACATTGTTTCACTTTTGCTGTTGCTTTCATTCTTCCTTTACTTCCAGCTTTCCTTTCCTAACAACCTTACTTTCTCCACGGTTTGGTCATTGTGCCCTTTGTTTCTTCTTTTTCTTTTCTCACTTCCTTGTTTTATTCTTCTTCTAGATATAGTCCCTTTTTCTTCTTAAACACATTTTCCCTCCCACCGTCCTTCTTAGTGCACCAATAATATTAAAAAAGAAAAATCTAGTTCAGGTGTCATGTGTTAAATGTCAGTCATCATGACGCAAGTTGACTCCCTTTGAACACTTGAAACATTTTTTTAAACTTTATCTCCTCTGCTGTTCACACACACACACACACACACACACACACACACACACGCACACACACACACACACTGCTCTCTCTCTCTGTCTCTCTGTCTGTCTCTCTCCCCTCTCCTGCATTGCTTTGGTCCAGATAAAGTGGGAATCAATAGATGCTAGATAGCGCAGGCTCCCAGTCACAGACTACAATGGGCTGAGGTAAAAGGCCACCTCCAGAGAGGACAGGGATTGTCAGCTCGATACCGGGCTCTCAATGGGGCCAGAGATAAAAAACCATTTGGGGTGTCCTCATGGCTCAATGGGCTAAGAGGCAAACCATGTACTCACAACACTGTGGGTCCAAAATCCCATTTAATGACCTGTACTGCGTGTCATCCCTTCGCTTTTATCTCACCTCTCGGGACTGTACCTGAAACCAAACAACTAGAAAACACTTTTGTATGCCGTCTATCGATGAAATGAATATTGTGCTGCAGCAATCAGCAATTAAAGGAACATTTTGCTTTAAATCCAAAAGACGCACGTCGCATTTAGAAAGAAAAACACAGAAATGTGTTTTCTCTCTATCCGTTCCCCATCTTTTAAGTCCATTGCAACTGATCGAATTCACTTGTAAATGATACACACAATCAGCTAATGAGCACTGGGCATGTAAACTGGATTTAAGCGCAACAATAAGAGTCAGAAAAGAGGAGGGCCAGATTTATGAGTTGATGGGGCGAACACACACTCACACACACTCACACACACTCACACACACTCACACACATTTCCCAAATGGAATTACAAAGTGTCTGCATGTAGAGGCTGTTTTTCTGTCCTTGAACAGTTTCTTCTCCTTGTTTGTGCCAAAACACACACACACACACACACACACACACACACACACACACACACACACTTCCAATCCCCCTCCTTGTTGTTCCCCTAAATGAGTTTTCTGACATGCATCAAGTGTTTATGCCCGCTACCCCTCTTTTCTCCTCTTCCCCCCCCCCCCCCCCCCGCCTCGCCACTCGTCCGGCTGGTTAGCTATAACACCCGCCAACATCGGTAAACAAGGAAATCTCTCAGCCGCGGCCCGGCGTGTAACCGCATTACCGCGCCCGATAACCTCTTCAAATAATGTGCGATAAGGGGAATTTGATTTGATTCACGGAAAAGGGAAAGAGGGCCCCCCCCTCCCTGCAGTCTCTTCCTTTTTCCCTTTTCCTTTCCTTTATTTCTTTCTTTCCCTTCACCCTGCCATCGCGTCTCCTTCTTTTCACTTAGCCCGAGGGCTTCAGGCCTCCTCCTCTCTGTCTCATCCCCCCTTTATTCCCCCCCTCTCCAGAATGACACCGCCTCGCATCCACAATCAAATAAATCCCACCGAGGTGTCAGCCTTCATTTCCACTCTCCCCTCTCTCTCTCTCCTGCCCCCCCTAACCAATGCAAGGTGAGGTGAGAGGCCCCCGTAAAGCCATCATCTCCATAATGGCAAATATGAGCCCTAAAGCCCAAAACCAGAGGGCCGCATTAACACAAATGGGACTGGCAAAGGTGTGTGTGCGCGCTTCTCCCAGTGAGGTGATATGTTTTTTTCTTAAGTGAGCTGTGATTTAAGCAGGCTAGACACTAGGCTGATCACTAGCTCCGTGTGTGTACGTGTGTGTGTGTGTGTGTGTGTGTGTGTGTGTGTGTGTGTGTGCAAAATAGATGAGGCTGTGCGGCTCATTCAGATGACATTTGATGAAATGGAACGGGGGTCAACTTCAGTTTGCCACCCGGGCAGAGTATTCGCTTCTGTGTATGCGTTTTTCCTGTCTGTCTGATCGCGGACGTGTGTGTGTGTGTGTGTGTGCGTGTGTGTGTGTGTGTTTGCGCGTTCTCACTCCCTGACAATGATGCATGGCGCTTTTAAATAGCACTCCTCCACGCCCCGCTCAAAACTCATCACCGGGCTCTTTTCACCGTCCCTCCCCTCCCTCCTCTCCCTCCCCCGCGCTCCCTGGGGTTGTCACTTTTAGAAAAGCAAATGAAATGTCGGCAGTGGAGAGAGGAGGGATGAAGAGATGGCCGGATAGAGGGATTGAGAGGGGAAAGGTGTGTGTGTGTGTGTGTGTAGCAGCAGTGTGCTTATTGTCTGTTTAAGTCAAGGGACTATTTCTGTGCGTGAAGAACGTGAGAAAGAGTGAAATGTAAATCGGAAGATGCATATATTTTACATGGACGGGACATTTTGGCAACATGGGAACACTGTGGCATACTCCATGTAGAATATTCTTTCAATCTGTTACAGGGGGAAGGTTTGGACTCTGAAGACGTCATAGATGAATAGATAAATAAATAAATAAATAAATAGGAAAAAAAAAATGAACAAAATGTATGAGAAATTTGGAGGATTCGGGGAAAACAAAAGGGAAACACAAAGACATAAAGAAGTCATAAATCACCCTGGTTTTGAACCTATGCTGATAAATGCTCATCTGATGAATGTGTGTGTGTGTGTGTGCGTCTGTTTACAAGTGTGCGTCAGCATGTGTGATGTGGGTTTTACTCCTGGGACCCTGCTGTCCGTCTGAAAGACAGCGGCGTGATGCTGGTGAGGTAACCTCCAACTACTGCCCGCTGTTTATCCAATCAATCACCTTGTCAGTTTGTGTGCATGTGTGTGTGTGTGTGTGTGCGTGCGTGTGCGTGTGTGAATGAGAGAGAGAGAGAGAGACAGTGGCGAGGGAGAAAGAAGTAAATTAATGGAGCATTAACCAAGCACTGACCCACAGAGCAGAGGCACAACTAGCCGCTATACAGGCTGAATCTCAATCTAAGAGCCCGTATATCACGCGCACACACGTGAACGCACGCACACATGCTAAAAGCCAGAGTTTTTCCTACCAATCTTCTGCAGGAAATAAACCAAATTTATTCCATATAGATTAGAGTCACACGTTTCTAAAAGCTGCCAACATGTATCTGGAATAGAAATTAAATTGTGAGCATTTATTTATATAGAATCAAGAAATACCTACGTATATGGTCATTGTAGCTATTGTACCCAGTGATAGACGACAAAATGAAAGGGTGGATAAACTATATAAATGGGCTCCTGTTGTTGGTTTGAAAAAAAATCTAATTTATAAGGATTTCTTGTAGGATTACCCAATAATTCTTTATTGTGCTATATTTAAAAAATGAATATAGTCATGTTACCACAACCCACACTTTAAATATATACGGTAATGAATAATTAATCATCATAATTAATCATTCATATTTAATGATTTGGGATTGAGCACATTTGACATTAAAGGCAGACAAATTGAACTTTTAATTACTTTATGATTATACTGGTTCAGTGTGGAAAGCACTTCCAATTTTACATCGACGTTTATTGTTTTTCTGTTTTGTTGTTGTGTAATCTTTGCTATTAAAAATAGGAGACACGATTCCGCTGACCTACGCCCTCTCTCTTCTCCTCTCTCTGCTGACTGTCTCTGTTCCGTTTCTCCTCCCTCAGCTGTCCAGGAGGAGCAGGGATACCTGACGGAAGGGGGTGTGGGCGTGAGGCCTGTCGGCACTCATTTCCATCCCTAAAGGGAGCCTCGTCGCGACGGGAACGTGCCGAGTCAGTGGGCGTAAGGGGGGGCCCATCGTCAGCAAGTTCGAAATGGACGCCCTGACTCGGCCCTAATCAACACAAACACAAAGCTCCTCTTTGGTGCTGTGTTGGAATTGACACTGAGACTTCTACTGAACGTATTAACATGCTGTGAATGAGAATGTTAAAGCTTCTTTTTTCCTCTAAGAGTTTATTTTGTTGACCTTGTTATCTGACCAGATCGACTAGTGCAACTAGAGACAGACAGACACTTACGGAAAGAAGGCTGCCCTTCACAGCACCGCTCTATTAGTTATCTCTCTTTATCTCCCTCATTTAATCTCCTCATTTCCTTCAGTCTGTCCTCTTTTATCCTCCTCTCCTCCTGCTCTCCTCCGTCCTCTCTCTCCATCCCCTCGCTCCCTCTCATTATCCCCCTCCCTGCTGCTTTCATATGGTCTAGCGGGCTGAATTAATTACCAAAGCCAATTAACGCTAGATTGGCTGATGTTTTAACTAATTAGCTTTAATGAGGGTGCCATGGCTGCCTGCACTGTGTTAATTGAATCCTAACAGCGGAGGAGGAAGCCTGTGGAGGTGAAATGAGAGGGACGGATGGATGGTGGCATGTGCACACCTACATATACGCACACAAGCTGTTATTGATAATATTCAGAGCGCGTCGCTGGAACACCCAGCCTGTTGTCGCTTCTGGTTCGTCATTAACATTATTGGCCTTTCTTACCTGTGTTAAACACACGCACGCACTCAAAGGAAAAAGAAATAGGATGCTATAAAAAAGAAAAGAGGTACAATTATGTTATGTCACTGTGTAAAAGTTTGTCTTAGCTAACTGGGTTTTCTTAACAGAAACTCATAACCTCACCATGAATCTCCTGGTTGTGCCGAGCCGTACTCGTTATTGCAAAACGTGCCCGGCAAAGAGGAGCAGCAGATTAAAATCTTACATCAATGTCAGCGCTGTCCTCTCAGCGGCCAGATTACCCGCTGCGTATACCTGCACTTGTCTGTTTTTCGCCTGCCTTGCGATAGCAGGATCATCAGGGATGGGATTTAATATGTTTGCATATCTTAAAGGTCTTACATGGATAAAGACAAATTCCACATTATGTCATTTAGAAGGTGTGAATGAGCACCGTGTGTTCTGCGAGCTGCAAATCAGATTTTGGCGAACTGAATATTTTAAAATGTCCTTTAAATACTTTTGTTTTTATGTTTCCTGACCCTAAACCGCACCAAATCCTTTGGGTGATTTTGAAGAAAGGGAACAGCATCAAAGGGAACATAAACCATCACATAATTTAAGAAAAGTTCCAAGAACTGCTCCACAAAGCTAATAGGCTACGCAGTAGAGCTATTTGGTCAACATTGAGTTAAGGGCAGAAACAGACTTTTTTGACATCTGTTTAACCGTATGTGAAGAAAAAATAACACAAAACGGAGCTAAAAACAAAACTGCAGTGACTATTGTACTTTGTTACAGAAGAACAGTCAACTAGACAGCTAAAGAAAGAGAGCTAAGTCAAGTAGAAGCTAGCTACTGAGAAAGCTACTACTAGCCTTAGCTTACCTTAAGATACATTCACCCTAGCTATAATGGAAAACATTTTCATGGGCCGGCATTTTGGTTATTTAGTTATCCATTTCATATAAATGATGCAGTACTGTGCAGCGTAATCCAGTCATTATGGAGAAAACAAAAAGAGCTAAACTAGTCCTGGTAAAAACTAGTTGACACAAGAGCAGTAAAATCATTTATTTGTTGTTGCTACCTTCAAATCTTTAAAATAAATATTAATAGTAGATGGAAAGACCGACAAATTGTATCATAAACTGTAAACTTAAAACATTCTAAATTAAGCTCATTTTCTCAAACAAACTTGTTCTGAATGAAATATTTAGTTTTTCTCTCCCACTTAATCTGAATACTGTCCAAAGGCAGAGAAAGTTATTATGTTTGGTAAGAAACTATTTTGGGGGTAAAAACAAAAAGGCATACAATTACCATATTACAATTATTTAAAAACGTAATATGCGAGATTAGCCTAAAAACATTTTTTTATATGAAACCTATCAAAACCAAGCTCTTACTCCTATACAAAAAAAGAAACTAAAACCACAAAAACTATAAGATATCATTATATCCTAACGTTCTTATAATTAATATAAATGACTGTAAATCCACAATATAACTATTAAGGAATGTGGACCAGGTTGGATGAAGTTATGACATTATCCACATTACCATCCCTCTGTCGTCTCCCATCCCCGCTGATGTAGAGACATGAACGAGCGGCAGATTGTCTGAGGTGGCTATAAAAATCTGCATGGCCGTGTAAAAGGCTTAATGATTTGAAAGTTACAAGAGAAAAGAGCCCGCGGTTTGTCTCATCCATCAAGTCTAGCACCGGCGCCTTCGCCAAATGGCCCTGCCACCTAACCTGGTGCTGTAGCAAAGCAGTGCCAAACACACCCCGCTCCGTCTCTCTCTCTCTCTCTCTCTCTCTCTCTCTCTCTCTCTCTCTCTCTC
>NW_022280045.1:717593-718615 GCF_004355925.1 Anarrhichthys ocellatus | reverse complement strand
CTCTCTCTCTCTCTCTCTCTCTCTCTCTCTCTCTCTCTCTCTCTCTCGCACATGTTGTCATTGTCCAACTCGGACTGAATTATTTCTGACCATACTTTGTTGATATCCTCCTTTTTGTTGCAGTCTTTTACTTTTAGCCAGAAACTAGGAAGGGAAGCTTATTCTCCCACTTTTAAATCTGCCATCTCCATGTCTGACAAGATATTTGCTTCTGCCAGTTTACCGTGGGGGGCAAATGACACTTAAAATCAGAGCATCAATGAGCCGCATTGGCAGTTGAAGCCATAGTCTGTGTGAAATAAACGGCGCTCCCCTCCATGAATCACACATTGCAGTTGCAACGCATGTTGCTCAATATCTCCAGAAATCAAGCTGAGCACTTCACAGCCATTGGGAGATCGTAAGCAAGTGTATTATATCATCTTAGAGCCCCCCCCCCACTGTAGACCCTTGGACACCTCCTTAACCACTTCCCACTGCACCTTGCAATAAGGTTCCTCTCACACGTGTTAACCCTTTGACCTGTTGTTTCGACCTGCAATCAATAGCACAACTCCCTCCGTTTCTCTTACACGCTCAGATGTCCGTGCATGTGTTCAAGGTTGCGGTGGGACCGAATAGAGGACGGGGAGGCGAAAAGATGAAATGCATGCATGAAACCGCCACAGTGGTTTGATATCCCTTTACTGTCTTTTTCCCTCTGCCTGTCACGAGCTCACAAGATTTCCCATCAGCGGCGAGGGAAACGCACAAATCACATCCATGTTCACACGCACACACATATCCCTCAAGAGATGTGGTCATGTTGAGGAGGAGATGAGCTGGGATTTTTGTGGTGTTCCTGTCAAACGGGGGGGGCACATTCCGTTTATGCACACACACATCCCCGAGGCAGAGAGCCTTTGCAGCACCGAAACACCTTTCTGCTGTTTTCCTTCCCCGCGCTCTGACCTTTCTCTCCAACCAGAAGGATAGATGGACGGACTGGGAAACAGTCGGGTGGCCTTTCCTAACCTTTCTCT
>NW_022280045.1:710093-712593 GCF_004355925.1 Anarrhichthys ocellatus | reverse complement strand
TTTACAGCTTCAAAAAGAGATTTCTCAAATGGGAAAAATAAAAAATAATCACTCAGATCAAATACTGGAATCACCATTAATCTGAGAGCTAACAACACGCTTTGATGTCTCTTTCTCTCTCTCACACACACACACATGCACACACTGGGACACCATTCCTCCTGCAATCTCCCATTTATCACAGCTGTGTGGCCACTCTCCGGCCCTGCCCATGTTACTGTACCCTGTCACACTGCTGGCTAAACAAACTGCTCCTTGATGTATGAGGGCCTACACCGGCCATAAACTTATTCACTTTTAACTAGCATGCTACCGGCTTGGCAAGGCCAGACATCACCTTTACTCCTTCTCTGCGGGTGTGTGTGTGTGTGTGTGTATGTGTGGTGTATGAAAACTGCCTGTGAGAAATTAACCCCCTGGGTACCGCTTCATAACTCACTCCTCTCTTTCTTCCCTCTCCCCTTCTCCTCCCTCCCTATCCATCTATCTTTATTCCTCAGCCCAGGCATTAGTCCTTTATCTATTACCCATTAGAGTGTGTGTGTGTGTGTGTGTGTGTGTGTGTGTGTGTGTGTGTGTCTTTGACAATAGAGGAAATGGATCAGCGGCAGATGAAGAAGAAGAAGGAGAAAGAATAGCCGGTCTTATATGTCTTGCTGGACAACAAGCGGTTTCCTGTTGGTGAAAGAACGGCGAGGGGAAAGTGTGGACATCGGTCTTAATGATGTCTCCTCTTCTCTTCTCAGGAAGCTGCCTTCTTTTTCTTTTTCCTCTCTTTTAATTGAGTACATCCAGATAAGACAAGAGAGTGTAAAGTTATAACCGACATCAGGTTTATGGCTGGGCTTGTGATGTTGCCGCCCTGGCACACGTGTCACCTCCTCAATGTGTCTCCCTGTTCTCCCAGGATGCTTTGCCGTTTTATTGACTATATGTATTTATTGTCTCCAGTCAGTCTGGAGTCTATCGGATGACGCGCTAATCTGGCAAAACGAGATTAACCATTAATTGATAGCGGCAGTGTTATCAATAGTGATTGCCCCCTCACTAATAATGTGCAACACGTAACACAGCAGGAACACATGCTGACGCAAAAGAACACACGCATGTCCCAAGCAGCACCACATTAAGCAGCACCACCAATGGACACAACTTGGGGGGTGGGGGGGGTTTCCACCGCTTTATGACCGTGGTTAGGTTGACCTGCATGGGCCCTGTTCTTATCAAGCAATAAATGCATTAGTGGCTAACACACCTCACCGGGGCAGCTCATTTACTTCTGACAAACAAGATTAGAGGACAGGAGGGGGCAAGAGGGTGGATCCGGACAGAGAGCTGTGAGATCATAGGACACGGACGTAGACACGCAGGGAGACACTGTCCTTTTATTATTACTGTGATAGAGGAAATGGTCTTTTTCAGGAGTGCTACAACTGCGGGGGTGGGGGCAAAGGTTCATAGTCAACACAGATAATATATAGCTGATTCACGTTGAGTTAGATGACGGTATACCAAGTGTTGCTAACTATTGTCATACGTATGATTTGCACATGTGGCTGGGAAGGCTGGGATATATGTGTGTGCTGGGAATGTTAGCGATTAGCACTAACAATTTGTCGTACTGGTAGGTGCTAGCAATTAGCATAAGTGAATAGTATTCACATGCTAGCTTCACGTGGCGTCGCTATGGCCATCAGAAGAGAATCCCACCTATGCTGAAGGTTTAATATCTGCAGTGGAAAACGAAATAGAGAAAAAGGACCTTGTCCCAAAGGGGACTTCATTCGAGTCAAGTCGAACCAGTGGAAATGAGTCATTCGTCACTAAAGTCTAGTAAAGGTTTAGAACACAGTTTGCTAGCAGAGTTAGCTGTATCTGCTAGCCTGCAGTCAGTCAAGTAGGCAGGAAACCTGGGTTCTTTAGTGCTACTCAGCCAGCAGAGATAAGCGGGTAACAGGGCTAGCTAAAAGCTACTGAGCCCACCAGCAGCCTCAATGCAGTTAGTCTTGCAATATGAGGTTTTTATCCTGTAAAGCTTGTAGGCTACTGAGAGAATTGGGTTTATTGTATATGTGTTTTTTTGCACTTTGGTGAAGATTTGGGTGCAATGTACACATGTAAATGTTTACGGATATTGTGTAATCAGTGTTCACAGTTATAAATGTGTTTTTCAAAGGCAACTATTGCAATTAAATGTGTTGCACCAGCATTTCACTCTGAGCCTGTGACATACGAGTTGAGTCAGGTGAGGTTAGAAGGAGGGAGGCAGAGCAGTAGGACAAGCCTGACGAATTAATATAAGTGTAATAACCCTTGCACACACACACACACACGCACAATTTTCTCTAAACACACACTGCTAACCCACATAAAGCTGTACTCGCCTCTTCTTGTTGAGTTAAATTGGCAAACATCACCTGCTGTGTACAGAGGCAGACAGGCTCCTTCACGTGCACACACACACACACACACACACACACACACACACACACACACACAC
>NW_022280045.1:693190-710083 GCF_004355925.1 Anarrhichthys ocellatus | reverse complement strand
ACACACACACACACACACACACACACACACACACACACACACACACATACACACACACTTGAGACACCTTTTTTTTTTCTTCATGTCGGATGAAAAGGATGCCAGCTAGACTTCAGCAGACGAATCAAAAATTCAATCAATCACAAGGTGTCGTCATTAGGGCTTATCGCGCACACAGGATGTGACAGACCTGTGTCTCTGTGGGCGTCTGCTGTTGGCAAGTGCACACACACACACACACACACACACACACTCATATAGGTTCATAGTCAGTTCAAGCAGAAACAGTCAGCCTCTCACACACAAAAAGAGGTATAAATACGCGTGTGTTATACATACCCACCCGCTCACACACCTCAGGCAACAGCACTTTGTACTGCCAGAGCCTCGGGACTTTCAACTGTGTCCCCTTCCCATTACGGTGGTGGAACAGGCAGACAGAGGAGGTGACAAGCCGATCAGCTGTGTGCGCTTTCAATGCGCAAATACGAGCATATTTGAGAGATCACTACATATGAAAAATGTAGCCTTCGGCACATCGGAAGGCCTCTTGTTCAGTGAACTCAGCCTCGACATGCGGTGGTATCAGCCGTGCTGGCTTTGGATACAAACACTGTGTCGTTCCCACCGAATGCACTGATGGTGACATGTGACTTGAGGCAGAATTTAGCTCGTTAGATTTGTGAGTCTGAATTAAATTCAGAACTCCATTGACAAAAGCAGCAATTCTTAAATTATGCGATTTCTGCATTGTGTTGTGCAGCTAATTATGTTGTTATGCAAAATTATAAGTATAGAAGGCTGTATGTGTTACATGTTCAAGGTCTCCTTTAGCATTAAAAAAAAAAAAAAACTGTGACAAAAAGTTTTGTTGTTAACAGTGAAAGCCACATTTTAATGTTTCACTAATAGCTGTCATGTGCATGTACTTAAAACAGTTATTTAATGGGCCTTATTATCCCTACTAATAAGCAAGTATGGCAGTGATATCGAGGCTTGCATGGTGATCCAGAACACACAAACAAAAACATAATCTAGGACTCATAAAAGTAATTTAGGGTAATATTAAGTGAGGCTTGTTATCCACAGGATGTACCTGTTAAATCATACAAAATAATTTGGGAGAGTTATAATGTTGCTTATAACTCAGATATGCCTATTTAGGGGAACTATTAGGAAACGTATCGTGCATTTAGGCAGCAGGGGAGCCGGAGTTTAGGCCCGTCGTGGGGATCCAGGGTAAACACACAACAGCGAGCTTGTTTACAGACTGAAATGAGAGGCGGATCTTTCCGGATCAAGAGCTCTCGCTGTTCGAGAGGAAGGACGTCATCGGCATAAACTACCTTTAAGCTCTCAATCAGACACACGGACGCATACGTGCAGACAGCAAATCATCCGTTCTGTGTTGTTGAACTGTTTTCAATCCTGCACTCAAATGCAAGCCTGTAGTCGAGCCTTATTAAAACACACTTCTGTTATATTTCGTGTCAGGATTGATTTATTTTTTCTGAGAAAAAAACAACAACGAAAGAGGCCTGGCACACCCTTAGTTTCGCAATAGAAGGAAGAGGTTAACCCACGTTGCCTCCCGACAATTGGTGCTGCTGTGCGGCTACAGCCTGTCCGTTAGCTCTCCTGAAACCACACGCAGCCCTTTCTCTTTGCTGCAACGGCTCAGCAGGTGCTGGTCCCGTGGCGGCGTGTAGTTACAGGAAGTGAGTACAACGCAGACGGACGAGGGGATTAGCTAACAATCGTGGTGGTAGGAGGGAGGGGAGGAGAGGAAAGGAGGGAGGAAGGCATGCGTTTGACTGTAAATCAGACCGTCACAACACGAACCGCAGGCCCATAAGAGTCGTGTTACCCTACCTACAGGAAGAACACACCGCAAGCACACACACACGCTCTCTGAGTAAGGGTACACTTTCTGATGGAAATACCGGAAATTGATTATATATATATCACTACAGAGATATGACAATATTTTCTGTTCCATTCTGTTCTGCAGTTGCCAAAGGCGTGGACAGCACTGTTCTCCTTATCAGCGCAAAACAGCTCAATACTACTTCAACAGTCACCAGATGGCCTTTATTAGCGCGCACACACACACCAACACGCTCACAAACATGCATGGTGTCTTCTGCCCAATTATTCTTATGTTAGTAAACGTGGCGTGGTATACATCCAACCCTTTCAGCCGTCTTCCACTCACTATAATACGGCCATCACTATTAGAATGCACACACACACACACACACACACACACACACACACACACACACACACACACACACACACACACACACACACACACACACACACACACGAGGCGTCCTCTCTATAATAAGGCCATCACCATTAAAGCTGTCAGGGCCGGAGTGGTGAGTATTACTGCCGAGAAATTACACCTCACTCACCCCGCATGGCACCGCGTGACCCTGCAAACACATGCAAGCGCTCCCTCTGTCAGCCCACACACCCAGGGACTCTATGCACATGCACTGTTGACTTTATCTGCATGTGTGTGTTGCCATCCTTGCAGAAGGGGTGAATTATCCCCACCGTGCGTTGCGGGGACCATGTCATTTTGTCAGACCGCCGCTATTTGACACACGCATGCCTGTTGTATTTAGCTGGGAATGGAGCGATGCGGGCTGAATAATTGAGAGGGGAGGTGTGAACCTTAAGACACAGAAAGACGGTAATTTGAAGTGGAAAAGGACGGAGGACGGCGGGGGCTGCCACGCCCACCGCCTGGCTGGCGAAACAAGAGAGGAGGATCTGACAAAGTCAGGAGATTGAGGGGGAACAGACAGGGGATAGAGGTGGAGGGGGAGGAGAGAGAAGACGGATAGATTGCAAGATGTTCTGATGCTGCATCTTGTGAAAAGCCACTATGTTCTGCAATTTTCACCCAACAATATGTCATTAAAATGCAAAGAAATAACTTGGCAGCATTTAGAATAAACGGAAGGAACAATGAATTGGTGACCTCTATTTATTCATAGTACTATCAGAGACTGTCAAGAGGAAATCATTTCCCAGGAGCACAGCCGCTCCCTGTTTTAGTCAGGATTGACGCTTAAGATGTGTTCTTTTAGTTGAATACTTTTTACTTGTTACCTAAAATCAATGTCTTATACATTTTGAGGTGAAAATGAAGGGAAATCTCCCAGCATGCATTGGGGCGTCAGAATCATGAACATAACTCTCATTCTATGTGATACTGGCATTATCGTGTTTTACATTGAACTCAACAAAACGTCCACTGTCTCCTCACTGCCATTGTTCTTATACAGTCAGTCATTAAGAGTGAACGCGGTTCGACTGATGGTGATGCAGATGGTGACGTGTGCAAACGTGACAGTTTTGTTCACGGCACTTCATTTGAGTTTGAATCGTTTTTAGGACTTGTGGCATCGACATTCGCAAACTGGCATCTTTTTGAGGTAGGGAATTGTGACAAAATGCTGTCTAAATCTCCGTTCGGCTGAAGCAGCTGGCTCTGTGGAGATTTTTGTGCAACCATCAAACACGAACCGACACACACAATGTGCCCGGAGTGAGTGCTGACGTATTTATCACATTAGTATTAGCCCTTCTCTCTGTCACCGCAATCCTCACAGCTGGTGTTGACATGCGGTCCTCCCCGCAGCACCCCCGAGGCCTTCTGCATGCGCGTGTGTGTGTGTGTCTGTATGAGTGTGTGTCTTTTTTTCTTTTCCCGATAGTGATAATTTGCTGTGTTACCAAAAAAAAAAAAAACTCCTCTCAACAAAACACGACGGGAATGAAGACAGACGTAAAATGAAAGGGGGAGGGAAAAGGAAGGAGACAGAGAAAAGGAGGAGAATCAGGAGGATGGCGGGGGTCAGCGAGCGACAAGGGAGAGACAAAGATTGGTGATGCCAGTTTCCATATGACAAGTGGCGACGTTATGAAGATGGACGGGCGGCCGAGATGGAGCGCCTGACCTTTCCCAAAATGCCACATGTCACCGTGCTTTTATGTCACTCCCCGCAAAACAATATGTCAGGGGCATAAAAAATCATTATGCCCTCCCTGAATTATGCTGTTATGGCACACCGTGAAAAAAAATAATCATTAAGATGACATTATTCCACACTTAACTAGGAGGAGGAGGATGGAGACGGAGGCTCTTGGAATTTACGGTTTGTCGTGATTTCATGAGCAACGCAGCCGCTGTGCGCCCCTCGCCGTTTTAGATGTATCGTTATCACTTTTATGCCTTGAAGTGGGACTTTGGGGGGCAGGAAGGAAAGCTAAAAGAGCAGCGACGATTGCACATAGGTCGTGAGAGGAGATACAACGGAACCGTGCAGCGGTGATCTTATGAATCTATGGCGTATTTAAAGTGAGTGTCTGAAGCTGGGAAGGGCCCTTCGAGGGACATTGACTCAACTGGAACGGAAATCTTACAGCTCCATAATATGTATAATATGTTCATTCAGGATTCTGGGCGGGAAATGAAAGTTCAACACCTGCCACAGAGATTATCAAAATAGATGTTTTATTCTGCGTGACTTCCCATGAAGCATTGGAGCTGGGGATCTCTCAGGAAAGCGTGAGGGACTTTGTTGTAAGTGCAGGGGAAACGACGTAAGGAACTACAAGCTGACACATTTCCCAAAAGATGAAGCTGCTTAAAACCAACCTCCTCTCCACAGGATGAGGCTTGGGGCTACCACGGTACTGGTTTGGAGCTGGTTGTGGTTAAAGGGGTTCAGACGGAGCCTGCCACATGATGTATCACGTTAGCCCCGGTGGATAGAACGACGTCTTTATGTCCAATTGAACTATTGATCTGAGGGATTGCACGGTGGCAGACTTTGACATTTCGCCTGGTATTTCAGCTGGGAGATGTTTTAGCTTCAGACATTTGACCTATATAACCCAGAACATGACTGCACACACATCAACACACACTGTACACATACACACACAGACACACACACACACACACACACACACCCTATCGGCGTGTGTGCATGTCGTCAGTTCTAATAGCTCCTGACATCAGCAGAATCGAGTTTGGAGTCAATGTGGATGTCCTCCATAAGCCAATCATCCAATCAGTGCTCTCCTGACTATGTGGGTCAAAGGGCAGGGTGATGTCATACTGCCTGACAACATGACAAAATGCAGAGCAAGAGAGAGAGAGGAGAGAGAGATTGTTTCTCATAGGTTTGGGGTGCTACCGTGACACAGTGGCCGACTGAACACACACACACACACACATAAAGGACCCCTCTACGCTTCTCCAAATCTTGGCAGCCAACAATAAAGCACTCAGTGAAACATTTATGACTTTCATAAACAAGAGCCAGTGATTAATGTTCGCCCTCTTCTTTGGGATTTCTAATAAAGTATGACACATTTACACCCTCGGTCAACGCAGCCAAAGCCCTATTAAACATGTCTGAGAGGATAGATGGCCGTGCCGCACACACACTCACACTCACATTCACACACACACACTCTCGCAGGAGAGAATGAAAATGAACCGAACAATGCCTCCCTCATGTTTTTCCGTTCAAGTCATAACCATCAATGCACCCTCATGTCCAATTTGCCATGTATGGCGTCTCCGACTGGCAGTGAATCCCGTTACTTTCCCCGTATCACTGATGGTTCTGAGATCGCTTCCCTCATCTGCTTGTCTCTTAGTCTCGTTTAACAGCTGGACTGCGCAGCGGGGCTTGTAAAACTTTTGATATATTGCCACGATAATCGAGGGGGGGCATCAACAACAAAACTCTTCTGGCTGAAGAGCCCGATGTCTTTATCCGCCCGTTTCCTTGGAGAAAACGACCGCGCTTTCCCTCTTCAGAAAGAAACCGTTGTCGCTTATTTCTCCAGACTTTGCACCCCTGTGATATTAAAACGACGTGTTGCATTAGTGCAATAAAGGACAATTGAAGTCGTATTGTTATACGACTTCAATTTTCCCTTGAACGTAGCTTTACATACTGCACGACCTTTAACTTCAAACACGTCAGAGCGAAAGTTTGAGCAAGGATATAAGAAAACAGGGGAAAAAGTGAATAAAAAGAAGTGAGAAACACTTTTTCTCCTCCCTCAATTTCTTGTATGATGGCTGCTTTGATGTTATAGTTCTGGGTGAATAGTAGACCTTACCTCAGAAAACTGATAAATACTGTAGGTGTAACTGTAATAGAGCGAGGAAGGAAGGGAAGGTGTAAAGGGAAGGAAAAGAGAAGACAAAGTTTTAATTTCTACCTGTTCTGATTGTTGTTTTCACAGTGACTTTGACGTTCATATTAAATGTCCATTTAAGTTCAGACCATTCAATTCAACAGGAACTTTGCCGACATGCTTAGCTCGGCTGTAAACAGCGTTTGAGTCATGTTCAGATTCAAAAGGTCAAAACATACCAGGCCGTCTAAGCATGGAAAACTCAAAATGTAATCTTCTTTTTTGGACTACTCCTGTTGCTAAGTCTCCCTGTGTCATTGGGGATATTTGGATGCTAGTATGCGCGTGTGTGTGTAGTAATAAACCATGCCATGACTCCATCTCTCCATTATACTGTAATCATCTAAAAGTAGAGAGACATTAAAGTGGGAATGAGGACATTTTAAGAAGGGAAAAAAAACATTAGGGCCAATACCACAGTTCAGAGTGCCACACAAACTCGCTTTCACCTTTAGCCTCCACCCCACTTACACCAGACACACTGGGAGCTGTAGATGTAATCATTTTACCAGTTTAACGGTTTTCTGTTATTTCATTCACCCACCTCGAGGTCATTACCAGACGCTGACGATTATGGCAAACAATCACCAACATAAACTAACTGACATGACGTTTTTTTGGGAGCAGTTCATCAATGCTGTAACTGAATTATATTTCATTTTTTGCTGTGCAATCAGTATGAATATTCTTGTTTTTGCTTTTGATTAGAAGTTTTATTCATTTTCAATTGGCTGTTCTGGTTATTTGATTGGTCCAATATTTGTGAGGGTAGGCACGAAGAATATACACTTTAATTCCAACGGCCCTTCAGGCAGTTAACCAGCTCGGGGACTGACATTGTTTGCATTTGGCTTCGTCACATTTTTGATTTGAGCACTTCCTAGGACTCCTCACATTAGTTACTCCTCATGTTAGTCCCTCTGTGTCCTGATTCCCAAGTTAGAGGACTACCTGTTGCTGTTAGTCTTCACAGTCTGGTCATTTTCCACAAACACAATTGGTCCCCACAGTCACCTAATGCTAGCTGGACCTGATGACTCAGTAGGCGAATGAAGAGTAGGCTAATGTTACCTAGGCTAACGTTACCTAGGCTAACTGGCTTCTGCTTTCTGAGTGGAGGCTGGATAGCCAGTTGCTAGCTCCCATTTTTTGCATGAAAGACAAACTTTACAGCATGGTGCGAGATCCAAAATGTTATAAAGGGACTGATGTGCTAAACGGGTAACGGTATAAAAACGCTTAGATGCTGTTTCCACAAATATGTCCAAAAACTTTCTTTCCTCTTTTGAAAAAAAAAGGAAAAACACGCACTAACAGCACTCATAACAGTCTTTATTTTCTCACGGAAAAGTGAGTTTGACTGTAAATGCATGCCAGTGTCTAAAAGGTGTGGTCGGCGTTAAACTCCACTACATCCCTGATTCTTGGCATTTCTCCTCCTATCACAACACCTCCTTTCCCAGCACGTCTAGCCCTCTCCACCCCAGTCCCACCCGCTGTAACCATAGCAGCATTTTGCCTCAGACTTTACCAGGAATCCCATCGCCCTCCGTCCCTACAGTGCAGCCCCCCGAGCCACCCATTGTTTTATTGCCCAGTGTTGTTCTCTGAAAGACTGGAATTCACCGCTTCATGGGGTAAAATCAAACCAGATATGTGGGGTGAACGGGGGGAGAGAAGGAGGGGGAAAGACTTGTAGTGCTACAGGTCCTTTGGTTTTGGAGCTGTTACACACGATTATAGATATTGTTGATTGGCATTGTACACGTTTTCAAACCATACGATTTATCATCCTGTGATTGAATGCATAAAGAGCTGCTTGTTAGAGATGTTGTGCGTCGCACAATTGTTCCTCATACGTGCCTATGAAGTTATTAACTAGAACTGAAAGAGCATGAGTGCAGGAGGCAAGAAGGGGATAGAGGAAGGAGGCAAGGGAGGGTGTTGTGTGCTTGAAGAGAGGGGAGGGTTTTAAGAGTGCGAGCATGCCTGGCTCCCTGCTGGGCCTCCATTCATTGAAGCTGTTCTTTTACAAGGGACCCTGCCTGGCACAGAGGGGCAAACCTGCCAGGGTAGAAAGAAAGGGGTGGGCAAGTCCAGTCAAGGATGCAACTGTTGCTATGTGTGTGTGGGGGGGGGGGGTCTCCCTCAGTTCAATTTGGTTCAAGTGCGCTCGGTACTGCCAAAGCATCTAAATATAATTGAATTTAGATCATAAAAACAAATAACTAGTGTGTAACAATAAACATGTGTTCCTGATGTTACCGTATCTCCAGGCTGTATGCGTGTGGGTGGCTCTTGTTGTAATGGTGCGAACCATGAGGGAAGTGAGGGTGGTGTTAGTGGTGGTGGTAGAGGGGGGGGTGGACTCTTATTGTGAAATCCCGGTGGAGGGTAATTGGAATTCAATAGGAGTTAGATCATGGCTGCTGCCTTAGCTCCTTTGAGGGGAACGCTATGGGGGATTAGCAGTCGTTAGCCCATAGTGATGTGAAGTGGAAAGGAACAGCTGGCTCTCAGCTAGCCACATGGGGTGTGTGTGTGTGTGCGCAAGATTTTCATGAGTAAATGTAAGAAAAGAGATAGTAAGCGAGAGAGGTTTTTCAGTCTGTCCCCTCCTTTCTCCATCTGTGTGTGTGTGTGTGTGTGTGTGTGTGTCAGCGAGGGGTGTGATTGCCACAGAAATCCCAGTATCGGAGGTGTAGCACTTAAATGAGTTGCCTCACCACAAAAGGATATATATAGTAGTTCTACCATAATGACTTGTGTTTGTACTTGGCACAGCTCATCGCCTTTTTAAATTTGCCATTCTATTCTACGCAATTCTACATCCTTTGGATCCTCGTTGCCGCCTCCACAATAGAAGTTTCTGGGCTGTGGGAAGTCTGCTAAACTGTCAGTCCCGTGGTGTTTTACAAGCTCTGAACACTTTGTTATTTTATATAAAAAGCAAA
The DNA here is from genome assembly GCF_004355925.1 of Anarrhichthys ocellatus. Taxonomy (NCBI): domain Eukaryota; kingdom Metazoa; phylum Chordata; class Actinopteri; order Perciformes; family Anarhichadidae; genus Anarrhichthys; species Anarrhichthys ocellatus. The sequence continues at coordinate 700,889 of NW_022280045.1, read as the reverse complement.
CAGGCAGGTTTGCTGAATACTTTTGCCATGTTATGTGGGAGAATGATGGAGGGATAGAGGGGAGGCAGGGAAAAAAAGTGCAGGATAAAGAGAGGTGGAGTAAACGGGCCTATTAGACGACTAGCCCGAGGATCGGGCACGTGGCTCCACGCTGCAGCAGAGCAGCGACCAACCGGCATAATAATGCGATGCGAACGCTGGAGCATGGCCCTGGACCTTTGATGCTTTTTTATGTGTCCCTGGGTAAGATAATACTGTAAGCTTCTTTTGATTTTGCAAACACCGGAGTTTACACAGTTACCACAACTTGCGTCCTGCAGAAATTATATCTATGCCGACGACATTTCATTATTTGTTTTACTGTTGATGCTCATGCATTTCGAACATTTCCAACACCATTCAAACAGCCAGTGTTGGCGTTATATTTCAACTAGGGTAGCAGCAAGGCAAAACTTTACATGTGTAACTACCAGATACGTGCATCGAAGTATTCCTTTAACACATACTATAAGTAAATGTTAAATGGGGGCTGTTGCAGAAAATAGCGGGAATGTCAGCAATATGTTTTATTGTACTAAAAGGTATGTAATCCAACTGTTGTTGCTGCAGTCTGTTTTTTAAAAACTGGAAATCTGGTCAAGAGGTGTCATTAAAGGCACCAGCAGAATGATCGACAGTGATGGTGGAACAGGTTGATGTTCCTTTTCCTGGTAACTGGTTAAGTATGGAAGTTACGTAACAAAAATAAGGCAAAATAAGTCAACGTTGGGTTTCAAACAGGACATGAACAGCAGTCTCCTGGGTGAAAGTCCTGCGTTTGTTTGACCCATCAAACTTCTGGTCCCACCCGCAGTAAGCAGATGGTCTCACTCTTCACACTACAATAGTTGCTCCAATCGTCTAATAATGACGCAGATGGGTTTACGTTGGAGTACATTGAAAGCCGGTTAGCTATAGCGTGGCTCGTGCATTGTTATCAAGACGCCGATGGGCGGTGACCAAGCACCGGTATTTCACGGGTTGGGTTGACCAGGTTGCTTGCTTGAGATTCAAAATCAGCCCGACAGAGTGATGGAAAAAAGCAGCACTCCTTCCACAGAAAGCTTTCCAGATGATAGGCACGGCCTCGTGAGAGACCTCAATTCAAAGGCTGTATGGGATGTATCAGACCTTTGTCTCACCCCCTCTGGGATCAAAACGACAAGACCCACTCCTCTCATCAATGTCATGTTCTCTCTCTTCCCCTGCCCCCCCCCCCCACCCCCCCCCTCTCTCTCTCTCTCTGTCTCTCTCTCTTTTCCCATCTCTCTATCCAGCCAGGTCAGGCTATTAAATGGCAGAATACATTATAGAGAAGAGAGGGGCTAATAGATTGGAATATTATAACCGTACAATAATTTCATGAAAAAGTCAAGGAGGGATCATCGCTCTTATTAACTCCAAGAGAAATTGAGGCTGAAAAATGTTCAAATAGAAAATGTTAATGCCAGGCTATACTACATGTAATTGTGCCTGTGCCATTCCCTGGGCTGGCCCCATTCATGCCACTTTATTAGTGGTAATTGAGGATATGAATTATAAATGGGGGGTGATTTCTCTCCTCCTTCTCATTGAAAGTGAAGTGTAATGACCACTGCCATTGTTTAACCTTCATAATCGTGTGTTCTCATTTCTTTCCCTTCCCCTTTCCTTTTAACTTCTAAACCACTCTCGTCCTTTTCTTTTATTCCCGCCTTCCACTTTTACATTCCTGTCACTCCCCATTCTCTCAGCTCCTCATCTTCCACACTTGTACTTTACTCTCTCTTTTTTGTTATTCTGTTAACTTCTCAACTACTCCTGAATATTTTATTCCTTTCCTTTCCTTTCCACTGCTCGTCTCCCCTCATTCCTAACCTTTTATTTCCCTAAGACCGCTGCGGTCTGCTGGAATTAAAACTATAGGAGTGTATGGCATGTAAGACACATACATACATGGATGCAAACACACATAATTACGCACCCACACACTCAGATGAGGCGGGTTGGCGGTGCTTTTATTTTATTTTTTTTACCTTGCTGTAATTGCATAATAAGCCCCACCAGTGAAGTGAATGCCCCAGGCGAGGGATGTAGCAAAGGGGGGTTGGAAGAGGAGGAGGAGGGAGGGGGGGGGGGGTTCTTGGCATCGTTTCTGAGGAGTTCACTCTTTTATTTAGACTTTTTAAAGATCAGCAGCTCCACACCTACCATCCAACAAAGTCCATTAGCCCCAGCCTCTCACCCACGACCAGTCTGCTTTTTATTTACAACATCAAACGTTTCACTTCATTAAATTACCTTTTCTTTCCCCTCCTCTCTCTCTCTCTCTCTCTCTCTCTCTCTCTCTCTCTCCTTCTCTCATAGCTCTCTTAGTTGCATTTAGTTGAAACATGTTTTCCGAAACAAAAGGACGAGGGGGGGCGGGGGGGTAAAACAGCCCTCCCGATGCAGTCTGCAGTGGTTTTATAGCGGAGAATAATGGGCAATTGGGAGAAGGTATTTAATAGGAAGCCGACATTGCGCAGTAATGCAACTGTTGTTAAAAGGGAGACTCATTGAGCCGCTGTCTCTGAAACGTGGAGGGCTGCTGTTCGCCGTTTTTCCCCTTTTGAAGTCATCAACTGCCTTTTAAGTGGCGATGACTGCATGGGTCTGTTCTTCAGACACTTGAGTGTGTGTGTGTGTGTGTGTGTGTCTTGAGCTGTGATGTCAACTTCTGCAGTAATAGGACTGCCGGTAGAACACAGTGTAACCGTTGTCTGGCAGAATGTAGGTAGTATGAAGCAGGTGGAGATCTTTGGGTAAAAAATGTCACAACGTCATCAAGCAACAGAAACTTCAGTAAGATGGCTTTCTCTTCTTCTGTTAGAATTGACTGTAGTGTTAGCGGTCTCCTTCAAAACTTTTCCCCATACTATACAAATACAATATTTTCATACCATTTTAAGTGTTCCTTTTTACACAATTGCTTGTTGTTTACTCAATGTGGCTCCAATGTCCCATCAGATATGCAAGATGCTGTGTGTGAAATCCCTCTGAAACCCAAATCTTTTCCTCTGATTTTTTTTTCTTCCCCCTCCCCAGCATTGATTGAGAGTTTGATTTGATCTAGGTCCCTCATGTACTGCCACATCTGCAGCTTGTACCGCTGTGTGAAGCGGGCGTCAGCTGTGTGAGCATATAAATGAAACCAGAGAAGAGTGAAAGCTAAACATTCTCCCAGATCAATATTCCAATATCTAACATCAGGGAACTCCAATAAGTACAACGCCAGGGACACTTCAATGGCAACATCAAGGCAGCGGGGTTTACACACACACACATGCATGCAAACGATTAGTGGGTTTCAGATAGTGATCAGGCAAGCACCATAAAATCCATCCTACTTAGGAGAAAGGAATAATCCATCTGGGGACAGGTTTCAATACGGTCCATACTAACCATGTCACGGTGAAGCGCTCACCAAAAGCAATGGGGATAATTTGGGGCCGAGGTACATTGGCAAATTTTTTGAAAAGCAATGAAGTGAGGTCGTATTGCCGGAAGCAGAGATAAGAATCAGCGATCAATGTTCATCAGGGTGGTTAACATAATGGGCCTAAGGCCAACAAATGTGACCAAATACTGGTGGTTATAATCACCGCCGAGCTATACCACTGAGCTTCTGGTGGGTTGAAACGGAAGCCATCCCCTTGACTAGTTGCCTTCACGTCAGGGCTCGAGCCTCAGAACTATTCAAATGTGGACAAAGACATTCCAGCAAATGTGACCCATGATGGGTCAATTAAATAAGGAGGGCAGCGGGAAACGAAAACAGGTCCATCTGCGACGCGTCACTGTTGCTCATCTTTCACCCAAATTATTAAGTAGCTTCCATTAGTCTTGGACATCTTTGTTTGGACAATAAGCAATGCAGCTGAACTAATGACCCTTACCCTAATCACATCAGAGGAGAGGCTCCTACGCACACACACGTTTCTCTCTGTTGTGGATTTGCGCAAAGCAATGACCCCCAACGACCAGTGGTCATCGAAGCACTGACCACCACTGGTCGATACCCTGCACACCCACCTAACCAATCCTTCCTCCTCCTCCTCCTCCCCACAAAGCCCATTCGCGGCCCCAATCAATGTCAAATTATGGGTTATTTATTGAATAATCAAAAAGGTATTATGGGTCCTGCAGCCTGGCTGACTAGCCTGCAGTGGCTGACAATAGGGAAATAGAGGGTGGTGGTGGTGGTGGTGGGGGGGGGACTATTTATCAGCCTAGCTGCCATGCATGCATTTGAAATTAGGGTAATCAGTTGGCATGTAAACAGTAGGCCTAGCAGCTGGCTGCCAGACAGCCAGGCTATTACTCACTTGCCACTTCTCATCGCTGACGTCCGACTGTGCGTGTGTGTGTGTGTGTGTGTGCCCTTGAATGCGTGCATAGATTAGAGGTGACGGAGAATGCATTTAGGGGTCAGTGGTACTTATGTTTGTTGAGAAAGAGTGTGTGTGTTTTAGCTTCTTTCACGTCATGTAAGTCAGCATTGGATCCCCTTTAACCTGTAGGGGAATGGAGGATGCCAACCATAAACGGTAATGTAAGCAGAGGCATCTTTTTCTGGAGCTCTCAACCGCATCCAGTGGTCTTCATCGGCAGGTAGTTTGCTCGGTTGTCACGGTCATGTCACCGTGGCAACCGAGCAGACTCCACATGTTGATGAGGACCATGAGACGGAGCTCCAAAAAAAGTAAGTAAACCTTGAGTTAAGATCTTTTTAACGGAGTTCATAAAGTGTTTTAAGACTTTTTACCAGCACAATTTCTAATATGTGGTTTACAGTATTCCTGAACTCGCACTGCTTGAAAAAATATGACATGTAGTTGTGTGGATACATTGGTATTACATCACTCAAGGGCTGTCCTGACAATGGTGGCATGACCACACAGGAATAAAAAAGGAAAAAAGAATTCATAATCAATGCAGAAAATTGTAAGGGTTAGAATCTGAAACCCAGAGTCCCTTGGCCACTTGTAAACTAATCTGCCAGGGCAGCCTTTGTGTCAGAGGTCAACAGACATCATTACAGCGGGTGTGCAGGGGGCAGAGGAGAGGGCTGGTCTGAGTGTGTGTGTGTGTGTGTGTGTGTGTGTGTGTTTGTGTGAAGGGCAGATGAGAGGGCAGGGTTGGCCCGCTGTGGGCAGATCGTCTTTCTCTCCAGAGCTTTGGCCTGTGAGAATTGGCTGCTCGCTGCTGGGTTGAGATTTGGAGGGCTTGCTCTGACTGAGGAGGACGAGGCTGGGCAGACAACACCCAAACAAGCAAACACGGGAGACTGCATGGGAAAAGTAGCTTATGGAAATATCTTAGTTTGAGTGTGTATCAGTGGGAAATAGATGTGCGTGTCGAGGGAGATTTTGCAGAAGTCAGATGATATGGTTGTGCCATTGATTGTTATTTACGAGGGATTATAAAGAGGGCGATAAGGTTGCTTTCTAACAACTTTAACCATTGACCTGACCTACATTTCCCAAAATGTCAACTCTGTTTAAAAGGGTAAAAATGCGCATCCACTCTCCAGCTTCTCTGCGTATTTTTGTCTCTCTATATGCGCACAGCACGTACAAATGACGGCGTCTCAGTTAAAGGGCCGGTTCACACAATTTCCAACAACATTTTCTCACTTAGCAATAAAAAATATATATCTTTGTAAGGTCGATAAACACTGGGAGTATAAGCGTGTGTACAGCTATATGTACATTACACACATATAAGTCTCCAGATGTCCTCACATATGTGTGTGCGTTCACACTGACTGAGGTTAAACCTATATCTTCAGGGTCTGTCTCTATGTATTAAATAAAGTGGCGTCTCGATGTGCTCCCCTTAAACAGCCCTATCAATATGCCACGATACCTCAATATCACGATGCCTCAATAATGCTCCTGGAGCCATGCGGCGCAGGGAGGAAGAGAGCAAGGAGGTACAAAAGGGAGAAAAGGAAAGGAAAGGAAAGAAGGACAGTTGGAAAGAGGCAGCAAAGCAGCTGGGAAGGCGAGAACTATAGTGACGTGGAAAGTGCAAGAAAAGAAAGAAAAGAACAAAGCAATACAGATATATTTATCCATCCACTCCTCTACGTATCTGTCAATCTAGCCGTCTCCCCTCTCCTGCTTTTAAGGCCTCCGTGCTGTTGACACTTATTGCATGTCGCCATATTTTCATCCCTCAAAAAGCATTAGAAAAGCCAATGCTGGGGCGGGGTAAGTGAATTAGGATTGGTTTTTGCCTCCCCTGGCCACAGAGGGAGGTAGGGTTACCCACAATAAGATCAGAATGAGACCAATTTTGTTTCCGTTGCCATTCAAAACAAACAATGGGCACCTAATAGCCCTGCAGCATCTGTGGCCTCGCTTGGGCCAAAACACACATGATGGCCCTGGTCGATAGACGCCGACAGCTAGATGGACGAGAGGAGTCGCGCGCAGGAGCACACTTACGCAGGGGGACGGGCTCGCGGGATTTTTTTCCCTGATAGCCGCGAGTTAGCGGGTTGCTGTAAAAAGTGGCCTGAGTGCTTCTGAAGACACCGATCATATCAGCGAAAAAGAGGAGAATAGAGGCTTATCGACTCAGAGAGGATGACGGAACAGGGGGAGAAAGGGGGAGTCGGGATTGGTGGTCACGTCTAGCCAATACACACTGTGGGTGATCTAATCTGGAGGCATTACACTGACAGACAGGCAGCGGTTACTATTTGAGGATGGGGATGGGTGTGAAAATACTTGTTGGCTCCAGCTTCATCATTTTTCTTTTTTTAAAACTTTGGGTTTGGAACAGATTCTCAAACAAATCGAGGAATTTGACGAGGTCAATTTGGGCAAGAGGAAATTGGGATCGGCAAGTCCAAATGATTATAAAAATCCATGCCGCTCTAATTCTTACAACGTTCCCAAAGTGATTCACTTCACTCTCAAATTCTGGTGAAAAGATTTGTCAAAAAAAATGTTTCTCAAATGTCAGATTTTACAGATTTTTTTCTTGAGAAAATAATTTTGGAAAGAAAAATCTTTGGGTTTGAAACAGTTGCTCTGAAAATAAAACATGCAATTTGATTACAACGGGTCACTTTTCACTATTTTCTCACATTTGAAAAGCTAAATAATTAAAATCCATCTCCCTTCCATCCCCTCTCATATCCGACCCAGGGAGCTGGAGGGGGGGAATCTAATTTGCTGTCGCACCTTAAAATCTACACCTAACTCGAGGAAATGCAGGTAATAATTTGTGATAACAAGGAAAATGTCTTTCCGGGGTCGTCCGCCTCTCTAATACGCCCTCTGGCTTCTACAGTAAGGAAGGATTCTCCACGTGCAGCGGCCTGACCTCACACTGCCCTCAGCTAATGACATTAGGACAGACACCTTGGTGCTGGAGCGGGGTCACCCACGGTGCACCTATGCACACGCGTGCGGACATGCACACACACCAAATGGCCTATGAACATGCATCCGCACACACACACACACACACACACACACACACACACAGACCCAAGTCCCCTGGGCGAGCCGTTAAAGAAGCTTCCCTCTGTGGTCGCCTCTCATTATGGCCCATTAGTCAGGTGCTTCTATCAGCTCTGTGTGTGTGTGTGTGTGTGTGTGTGTGTGTGTGTGTGTGTGTGTGT
>NW_022280045.1:680069-692731 GCF_004355925.1 Anarrhichthys ocellatus | reverse complement strand
CACACACACACACACACACACACACACACACACACACACACACACACCAATGACGGTCTCTTTTTTGCGGTGCCACAGGGGCCAGTGCTGTCACGGTGCTGTCAGCGCCGGGTGCTCAGGGCCCTAAATGAAGGCATCAAGCTCTCTCATCCCCCGCTGTAATAAAACCCAGTCAACAAGCCCCCGCCGCGGGCAACACATAATGGGCTTTTTATTTCCGTTGGGTCGCCCCAGCCTGCGGTATTACAGCCCAGTTTGGTGAATGGAGGACAAGGTGGCCTCAAGGTCACTGCGAGAGCTGGAGGGTGAAGGGGGGTGGGGCACCTTTAGGTTTTAAACCAAGATCCACTATACTAACAGGTCTTGGTCCTCAGAGGGCAACGTGATGGAACATATATTTCATTTTCAAAAGTTCTCATCTGATCTATCTGGTTGCTGGTTGCAGATGCTGGATATTAGCTTCAGTTTGAATCTGACACTCTGAGATGAAGACATACGGAATAAAGCATCAAATGTGGTTGAGAAATGTCAGCATCTGCAGGTGTGGCCGTGGTCACAATGTGAGTGTTAAATTTGAGCTTCATGATTGAAATTTCAAAAGTGTTTTTGGGTCTAAATGAGGTCCCAAATGTCAGCTCCTTGTTGCGTTATCAGCTCCAAAACACAACATGGATGAAGTTCAAATACAGTAGCCTACTTACAGTGCGCTTACACTTTTTTAAGCAAATTTGACAAATATACGTTGTACCGGGATGGTGGCTGAAGTCTAAAAATGGACACGTCTAACTCTGCAGCCATCCTCAGGTGCACTGGAAGGCTTCCTTCCAGTGAAGGCACAGTCTCCCTAACGAGAACAGAACACCGAATATGTTGCATAGCAATCAGAAGACACCAACGCTTGTCATTGCTGGCACCGGTTCGAGTGAAAAGTTAGCAGTTACTACTGAAACACTCTGAGTAGTGGCGAAGTGCGGCCCACGGCGAGCTGGCGAAGGTCAGCTAGCGGAGAAGTGAGGCCAAACAGCAAGTTGGGGATAGTTAAACTTTTGGTGGCGGATTTCGCGACCAGAGAGCACCTGCAGCCAATCAGGGTCCCGCAACACAAGATGACCTACGTTAGAAATAATCTCTTCCCGTCTCCCGGCTGCAGAAAAACAGTAATCACTGCAGCGAGCCGCACTTTGCCGCAGCCCGGTGTGCTTCCTGCGTTACGCTAATGAGGAGCGCAGATTGGCAGCAAAAAAAATACATCCACTGCGACCCCCGACGATCTCATTTCCCCATATCTGCCCCATTTAGGGAGCAACAGGAAGCAAATGATCTCTGCAAAAAAAGGTCAGGGGTCAGCCCATGTTTTTGTGCTGGAGCCTGACTAACTGGCGGCGTGTGTCGAAGGCATGTTGTGTGTGTGAGAACAGGATACACCATGTGGTGGTATTTGGTAATTAGAGGAAAAAAACAACAGAGGAACAGACTGTAAACAGCGACAGGTGTCTTGTGCGCATACACACACACACACACACACACACACACACACACACACACCTGCAAGCCACCATCTGGTAATGCTCTGGAGAAACATTTGAGCGCTTTGTTTTTGTAACTGACAGGATTATATAATGTGGTTGAGTTCTAAATGTCTTCAGTGAACTATTAGCCTTCAATTAGTAAATCTTTTAGATTCTACAGGTAAAACTGACAAAGATTAAGACAACTTGAGACAGCAGCAGATACCAGCGACGAATTTATACCCTAAACCATTTTATTAATTAAGGTGTATTTTTATCAGGGATATCAGGGGTTATTAATATCTTACTGCGTCCACATTTAATGTTTAACCAGGTCTAATTAAAGAATAAAATGTGTTGCTGTTATCAATGAAGGGACAAACTGGAATAGGTCGGGCGGTTCATTCTGGGATCGTCCTAATCTGCTGAGTCATCTTCTGGTTTCTGATGTAAACTACTGTATGGTAAAGTTCATCTGACATGACCAACGTGCTGTAAACCTGGAAGAGAAAAGTGCTGAAATCCTAAAAAAGAAAGTAGTAATTCAAAAAAAATCTCCTTTTACAATTTATTTCAATTAATTTACTTCATCCCAAATATACTACGTAGAAAAACACTACATGGCCAAAAGTCTGCAGACACCCATGTTCAGACACTTCTGTATACTTTGGTCTCGGTTGTTTTTATAGTTTGGACTTGGCACTTTTGTTCACATTTGAATAGATTCACTTTATCCCGGGTTCAGGGAAATACAGTAAAGTATATGGCCAAAACTACATGGACGCCTCCATCTGAATACTTTTGTGTACTTTTTGTTCTGGGGATATTTCTCATGGTTTGGCCCTGTAGTTTCAATTAAGGGAAATCTTAGAGTTACAGCATACAATGACATGTGCTTCCAACTCTGTGGCAACAGTTTGTGGTAGCCTGTTCTCCTGTTCCAACAATGGCAACGCCCCCCAAAGTAATGGGCCTTTTCCAATCTGCCGTGATTGAAGTTGATTGACCGGCACAGGATTGGTGACTCAGTGCATCGGAGCTTCATCTCATCAATGCTCCTCTGGCTGAATGAGAGCAAATCCCTGAAGTTATGTTACTAAACTCATGCAAAGCCTTTCCAGAAGAGTAGAGGCTGTTGTAAAACCATAGCAATGCCTAAGTTGTGGATTTAGATTTTAAACAATCACATATGGGTGTAATGCGTGGACATGGCCTGCCTTTGACCACATGGTGTACTTCTACAAGTGGAGACGGGAGACAATGTTAGTTGTAAATTAAAGCAATTGACAAAAGTTGACACGGCAGGTTCTCTCTAACTAATAGACTTGGAGGGGATATGACATTATGGAAGTGGCTAACCATCACTGAAGTACTTAGTGAACCTCTCCTGATAACGCCATCGAGACTCCCTTTTAGGTGATACTTTACTTAATTGAGTGTGAAACCTTTATCACTATCACGACAGAGGGATGGATGGATGAAAAGGAAGAGACGGTGGTCGAGGATGAAGGTGAGGACAGGAGAGAGAGACGTCAGGAGAGGAAGGAATAAGGTGGAGAAAGGGGAAGACAACGGAGGAGGTGAACCAGCATCCCTCAGCAGATGGAGTGGTCATATAGGCAGGTACCCTCCAAATGAACCTCCACCCCTCCCCTCGTATTAACCCCCATCCCCGCCACACCCTCCACTCCCCGGTACACTGAACCCCACCACTCCGTCATGCTATTACCTCCCTGTCTCTTTCATTATCTGTCGTGAACTCCTGGTAACCTCGTCGCGGCCATTCTTTATGTCACGGGCCACAACGCGAGCCGTGATTTAGGCCCATCCAGTCCACCTAATTTGATTTCATCATCACGGGGCGCAGCGGGAAACGGAGGGGGAGGAGAGGAGAGAGGAAAGGGAGGAGAAAGCGGTGGTGGAGGGTTTGGAGGCAAAGAGGTAAAGGGATCTCAGGGAAGGGGGGGGGGGGGGCACATTGGTAAGCGTTAGCCGAATGACTTGAAGAGGCTAATAAAGTAATCAAGGCCTTCGTTACGTGGCCATAACATTCGCCCTAAAACACTGATAAGTATTACCGGGCCCGATCATTAGCTGACATTAATAGCTTTTTCCTCCTCTCCTCTCCTCCTCTCCTCTGTCTGTTTTCTTTGCTGACTTGCTGACTTTACTACACTACCCTTTCATTTCTTAAATTATATTCCATTTTTTCATCTAGCTCTCCCTCAATGTAGGCCAACATATGACATATCGGCACACTCTAAATAGCTGTTATCAAGCTGGGCGGAGACACTTTGATATATCCTCTTGACCAGACTTTCCAGTTTCAGCAAGTGCCTCAAGTCTCCTAAATGTGTCGTTCTATATCGCTCTTTGCGTTCTGTTTCCTTTTTTTATTAAAACATAACCCTATGACTATGATGTGGGTGCCATACCCAAAATGCTCATATGGGTCCTTCTTTAGGGCAATATTCATTCAGTTTGAAGAACTTGCTGAAATGTTTTTGGCCTTGTGTTATTATTAATATATCTTTTTCTCAATTGTTTTCCTACATTATGGTATACGATATAAAATAGTTTTTAGCATGCAGACTTAATGTATGCTCTTTTCATCTGTCTGTTTATATAATGTATCAAAGTCTCTCTGGCGAGCCGGCTCATGTGACAATTAGGCGAAACCGAGAAGAGATAAAAGCCTGACACTCAACAGCTGCCGATAGCATGTTTCTACCAATGACACTTCCATCGAAAACACGACGTTATGCACGACACACACACACACACACGTACATTCAGACAGACAGACTCGTACCATTCCTCTGTTTGACACACAGACACAGACACTCTTATTGCGGGGTAATCTTCAGCCATTAGGATACGTGGAGAAACACAACAAAGCAAAGTGTCTTCATAGCCAAACCGGCTATTATCTTTCACTCAATACACCATCAAGGAAAGGAGGGAATTTAGAGAGTCAGGCACTGTTAAGGCCATATATGTAGTTAACTTCCAGTTGAGCCTCAGATGAAATTACGTTATGTCTTTGTTAGCCTGTTACAGCGAGAAGGGGGGAGACAGAGAAAAAAGAGACGTTCAAAGAGGAAGTCTAGACAGAGGAACAGAAATGATACTCCTCTTCCTCCCTGCACTCTTCTCCACGAGGCCCGCCAGCCAGCAAGGGATTCGCAAACACAAACTGCCGGCTTGTGTTCGAATTGAAGTCCAAGTGCAATGAGGCATCTAATTCAACTTAAAAGAATATTCTGTTTACAAACCAACTCCTGGAGGGTTGGGATGAAAAGGAGACATAGATTAAATACGAGACGCTGATTGAATACAAATCCATAAGTAATGACATCAGTATTTCGCGTCCAAAACGGGAACCATCTATCAAAGTCAGAGCCGAGGAGAACGCCTCCTCACTCTTCAATATAACTCTTTGACGGGAACTACATGGTAATGCGTAACGATCGCCTGAATGAGATTATCTTCCAGAGGGGGGGGGGGGGAAATGGCCATCTATTTTCAGAGTGTTTGAGAGGGTTTTGAGTGTGTGTAACAAAGTCAACCCCAGACACTTGTACAGACCTCTCCTGTTCCAGAAAGGGTGATTTATGCTCTACGTAAGCACTCACACATACACACACAGTAGCTGACTTTTACAGAAGCTATTCACCAGTCAGTCAATCAGTCGCCAACTGCGGTTGCGAGCATGTATTTGTGTGTGAGAGCAAATCATCTGTCTGTGGTGCTACAACTAAGTAACAAGCAGTCGTGGGAAAGTCAAATTGTGTTGAGTAATGAGCTAGAGCTCGGAGGTGATGAGCTTCCGTTAGCAGGTAAAACCTAAGCTAACCTCGAGCAGACCAGGAGCAACAATGTATATACAATGTATATAAGAAGTGAACGTAGTCACCGTGGTGTCACCCATTGGTTTGTGGGCTACGGTTTTGAAGCCGCGAGTCTGGCATTTTGGCTGTCGCCATCTTTGTTTTTGTTCGTCGCCGCCATCTTAGTTTTTTGCAACCAGACGTGACACGAGAGGGGGCAGATAAGTACAACCGAACGCTGACCAGAATGTTACAATTAACAATCATGAACTGAAAACACACGGACACAAAAACATAAAAACACATGGACAACTCCCAGACCGGTGAAAGCCAAAGTAGCGACCTGCCAATCACAAGGTAGCCCCGCCCTGAAGCATACCCTGCTTTATGGTCTATTTTACTCTTAATGGGACCATCATTTATTAAATGAACGTCATGCTTGTATAGAAGAAGACTTGAAACTAGAGAATGAGACTATAAAATCTAGAAAAGTAGTCATTTTCTCAAAGCTTTATCACAACTTGTCTCTCATTTTCGTAATGTTAGCCATTGCTTCTTAACCTGACGCTCCAGATGGTTTGTTACACAGAACCATCTGAGAAGCCGTTATTGGAGAATGTTTGGAAACGGGCGGGTACTTCCAAGAAAAATACTTGGCAGGGGATTGGATGAACTGTCAATCAAACTCTTGCTGAAGGCGTTATTTGCTCTTCTTTCAGTGAAGAAATACTCTCCAGTTGAGATATAACTAATGCTAATGCAACCATGCTAACCTCTTTGTTTAAAACAAACAACGCACCTAAGCTCGCAGCTGCCGGCGCCTCACAGGATACTGATTGGTCTGAACATTGGTGGTTTGCACAAAAACGCATTACTTTAAGCCTGTCAAGATGGTGATAACTGTACCTGCAATGCCAGTGTGTGCGCGCACAGCAACATGTATACAGCAAGACTGGCAGGGGAGTAAACTCGGTCGGTAAAACCACATTATTACCGACAGGATTGATGACCCACACTGAGAAAATAAACCATAAACCACATATTTTAAACAATATCTTACCTGCGTCCATAACTAGTATTATGAGTGCACCTTTTTCTTCCAAAGAAGTCCTCTTTGGCGAGAAGCATCGCTGCTGCGGCAGCCGAGCAAACATCCAAAAAACGTGACACTTCAGTGACGACTAAATATCTAATCAGTGCCAGTTATGTTCTGCCAGGTTATGCCTCCATCTGGGTAGCAGCCCGAGCCCGCTTGTGTGTGTGTGTGTGTTTCTGTGACCTCAAAATGAAGGATTAGAAGAAAGGACTTTCTGCATACCTTTCTGCGTTTCTCACTCAGGTCCTGCGCTTATACACTGGCATCATTACTGCTGCGCTGCTCTATATGCAAAGACCACATGTTCAACTCGGTGAACGCCAAGATATCATTGATAATGATCACGGCGATGATGATGATGTGTGTATGAGAGGGGAACACAGAGGGCGGGGTGCATTGCATGAGTCACTGTGTATGGCATATACGGTTCATTTCGTACGGCAAGAATCGGTCTCCCCGCATTTCGCTGCCGTGTGTCATGTCCATGTGTTCCATTTATATTTGAAGGGGATTATGTGGGAAATACGCGTTCATTCGGAGGGTGTCAGGGTCACTCTGGCGTGCTTATTGCACTATGGTGTGCATATTGCGAATCAAGATTTGACTGTTAGCGTTCCAATTTCTGACAGAAGTGTGATGTTTCTTTGATTTCAGAACAAATAAAGAGACAAACGAGAGGGACTTACCTGTGAGAGGAAGCGGAAGACAAGCAGGCACATGGAAAACACAGAAAGAGACAATATTAGGGAACTTTACTAAGCAACATGTATTTCCACATCCAGCCCTCTCTGAAACCATGCAATGATCTTTATGTGAAAAAAAGGACTTATTTCACATCACCGCAAGATGACCGTAAATCCAAAAACACATTATTCTTCACTGCAGTAATTATGTGAATAGCATGCATGTCAACAGTTCTATGCATGTCCTATTTGAGGGCGTACATGTGTGTGTGTGTGTGTGTGTGTGTGTGAGGGTGCACAGATTTTTTTAATGCCATCCAGCAACACAGAAAAACCTTGTTAAATTCAAGTCGGGAACAGACGTACTGCACGCGACCGCAACCTTCCCTCCTCCCTCTGCATCTCCCTCCCTCCCTCCCTCCACCTCTGTCCCCCAACCCCTCCCTCCTTACACTGTGGTGTAAACACAGATTGTTAGGTTAGGGGTTAAAAGTGTTGTGCTTAGATTCTCTCAGCACTAATCTGATTTCTCCTCTCTTTGCGCGTCTATATTTATTTGGTTTTGTCAACACTCACGTCTCCCTCTTTCCCTCTCCATCTCTCTCTCTCTCTCTCTCCCTCTCTCCCTCTCTCCCCTCTACCAGCGTATTGATCGTTGCTAATGGATTGGCTCTGATTCCGGAGACGTCCAACATGCTTTCCTATCCTCTTATTTTCACCCGGGGAAATCAATGAGGAAAGGCCTGCAAATTTAGACAGGATCAGGTTTTAAGGAATCTACAGCGAGACGCGGCCCACCGGAGTGTGAGGAGAGAGAGGGAGGGAGAGAGAGGGAGGGAGAGAGAGAGAGAGGGAGGGAGAGAAAGAGAGAGGGTAGGTTGGTTTGGTATCCAGGAAACAAGCTTTATGTCGAAGATGCAGTGATTTTGTGATGAATTATGACCTTTGTGTGATCTTGATGACGTAAACAGCCATCGATATGAACACAGTCAGTGATTGTATCTCCAGATTGATGCAAACCCCTTAACACCAGTTTCTACCCATTAATTCCTCCTTAAGCAGCCTTAAAGTTAGAAGTAGCATGATGTACACATGGTATGTCAAACCCAAGTTATTATGTCAAATTCAGCCCGAAACGCTTGGTTTCTTTGGAGACTTTTGGATCTTTGTTACAATTTAAAACACAGTTGCTTCACAACACGAGTTTGTACGTACTGACCCACGGTCATTGAGGTTTAAGATGCTGCCATTTAAAAAAAAAACACAGCTTACACACCATGAAGTGAAAGAAATGAAATGATCTCACTCACTGTCCGCGTTTACCTCAAACACAACCAGTCATCAGCTGCAAACCATTTCTATAATGGGAATTCATAGCATATTGTACATTACATTAAGATTTATGACAGCTGTAAACATGTGTACTATATTCTGCCTATAAAAGTGTGGAGCGTTTGATTTGATGTGGGTGCAGCCTCAACTGTGACCTGCATTCATTTCTATATCATGTTTGAACATAAGTGGTGGGAATACGTTTACTCTCAAGTACTTACTTTATACTTAAGCTCATTTCAGAAGGAAATATTTCACTTTTTTGTCCACATTTGTCTGATGGCGATAGTTGACTTTACTTTGATCCAGGTTTACATTCAAAACGTATTGTACTTTTATAAAATATGGTGCAAGGTATATTAATTAGTAGTTACAACAGCCACAACACAAAATGCTTCTTACATATTAATACATTAATAATAATAATAATAATAACAGGGGCATTCTGCATAATTACCACTTTTACTTTTAAGTACATTTACTCATAACACCTTTGTACTTATGTTGAAAATTGTGAATGTAGTACGCTTTTATTTGTATTTTTTAATATTTGTGGGGAATAATTTCACGTCATCATTTGGATCTCAGTGTGATATTTCTGTCCACGTATCGACTGCAGGGCCCCACATGTCCACATGCTATGAAACTATGAATAGCAGTTTGACAGTAATCGATGAGTAGATCATCCACACTGATACACCATCTCTCTCTCTCTCCCTCTCCGTCAACGTCTCTCTCCCTCTTGTTTCTTGCTGTTAATTTGACAAAACAAAAGGCTAACAAGAGGGTGTGATCTTGCTCTAGTCCTTTGACCTTCATTCACCATGTGGTTAAATGTGCCTGGCTGCACGAAAAAACACACACACACACACACGCTCAGAGGGATAAACATGGACAGAGACAGAGGTCCCCACTGCTACTCAAACAACGGATGGAGCTGTGTTAAATCTGAGAAGGCAATCAATGACCAATGAGGAGTGTGACTGTGTGACTCTGTGTGTGTGTGTGTGTGTGTGTGCATGTGCGTGTGTGTACACGTGTGTGTGTGTGACATGCAGGGGGCAGAAGGGCCCAGCAGGTTTGAAACTCTATCCCGGGGCCAGATCATTTATAAATGGGAGGATATTGATGACTTGATGTGTGTGTGTGTGTGTGTGTGTGTGTGTGTGCGTGTGCAGGGGAGAGATTGTGTCTGTATGTGTGTGTGTGTGTGTGTAGGTGGGAAGATATCAATGTGCTCCCTGCCTCTTCACACAGCAGAGCAAATTGGAGAAGTTGTCAGGAGTCACAACATGAGGGGCCAGCCAGGGGACGGAGAGGGCTGCAGGCAGGATGGCGCTGAGCTGGTGGCTGAACGAGAGGAAGGCCCGGGGCATGATGGGATGTGGGGAACATCTAGATCTATAATTGAATCTAGTATTAGGATGTGTTGAGATATCTCCCGCTCCTCTTAAATTTAGCAAGTTGAGTGTTTTAAACACATTTAGAAACAGTATTTCCAAACTAATGAAGGGGCCAGCCTCATTCTGAGGGTTTCTGCTTTGATAGCTCCATTGGACACAGCTGCCTCACACCATGATATTCAAGTTGTAAGACTTGTAGCTACAGGTGAAGAGGGTCAAATATGTAACTAATACATACCACCATGAAACTTCCCCATTCGATTACTTACATTAAGACGATTCTTTTCTTGTATTACAAGTTTTCTGAAATGTTATGTTTATATATGCAAATTAAGCATCATCTTATTAAATATGTGATCATTTGCATACATTTCCGGGACAGAAATCTGAACATTGTTTCCTTTTGTTGACATGTTAGAGTCAAAGGTTTTTACAGAGGGAATTTTTGCTCCATAAATCAGAAAATACTGTCAACAGCTCTTAAATAAAATCAATTTTTGCCATGATTATAGGACAGAAATGATGAATAAATCAGGATATGAATGACATATGAACAAACCCCCTTTGGTAAGAACCTTCCGAATATATATATGAACATGAAAGTGGAGAGTTTGGTGTTTGAAAGTGCTACTGAAGTGGAGTCTGAAAAGAAGGTGTAATGCATGAAACTTTACCAGTTGATGACATTCAGATAATTATTTTTTGTGACACACGTTTTCTAATATGTTATGTTTAAATATGCAAATGAGGCATTATCTACCGGTAACTTTTGGTGAATTTGGGGGAAATCTACAGACGCAAATAGATAAAGTAGTAAAATAAGCATCTAAATGTGTATTGTGGACGCTTTCTTTCAGCTGGTCTAAAGAAGACATGTTAACAGGTGGATGTAACACAGCGACAGCAGTGATGGGCACTTTGAGAGGATGTAGAGGTTGGATAAATGTAGGATGGAGGGACTCCTCCCCCTCCTGAGAGCTCCTTTCCCCCCCCCCCCCAACCCCACAACCCTTCCCTTCACCCCCGACACTTTCACTCTCCCACACACAGCAACAGAGTGGCTGCCGCTTTGTCCTCTTACACAAACATTCCCACAGAAAAGAGGCAGAAAACCATTTACCCCCTTTTTACTTACTATCGCCCCCCCCCCCCCCCCTCCCTTCCTGCCTCCCCCCCCAGAGGTTGTGTTGGGGCAGAAAAGGGTCTCCCGCCTCACTTTCTCCCTCCTTGCCTCCTCCCTGCTTTTTCCTCCCCCCGATTTCACTTCACACACACACACACACACACACACCCACACGGATACGAACATATGCGCACATACAAACTGAACCCACCCGGTCAACAGCTGTACATGAGGTGACAAATTGGGGTCTTTGTCTGCTTAAAGGGGGGTGGGGGAACCCCTACTTTGCACACACACCCGCACGCACACACATTGAGCCATCCACCTCTATTGTGGGCCAGTTCCATTGCATACCAGACAATGCACGTTGCCCCCCGATGTTTAAGAGGAGAAATATGGTGGTGCCTTTGTGGGAGGTAGAGAGCTTCAGTTCATTGAGGGAGTGATATAGAGACGGACAGATTAACAGGGAGAAAGACAGAGAGTGCATGAGACGGCAAAAGAGAGGGCGAGATGGATCAGCCGCTCATGTGGAAGGGACGGAAATGATAGCAGAGAACAAAAGGAATACAGCACAGGAAGTGGTTTGAAGAGAATGTGGCCACAAGGAAAATAAAAGAAAGTTTAAAAATCCTGTGATAATGACCTTCAGTGATGTTGGTAAAGGCAGGAATTTAAACTTCACTCACTTTTTTTTTTCTTGTCACCATGGCAGGCTCAGTTACAAATGAGTCTCGACAAACCTCGTAAAGACGCCCAGAATAGATCCGACGTCTCACCGCACGGATTATTACGCCGCTGGCTTCTCAGCCAAACATGGACACACACGATCGAGAGAGAGAGAGAGAGAGAGAGAGAGAGAGAGAGAGAGCACTACAACAAATACCGCTCATATTATTGGTGCTTTCACAGCTTCTGCTTTGTTTGAATGTTAATGCTACTATTACGGCTGCTAATAAGCTTCTGTTTATTAGGTTTCCATTTATGTAAGCTACGAAGGAATGCTGAGCCATTGTGGGAAAATGTCTTTTTTTTTCCTCAGTGAAACAACACTTTATTCCATTTTACGGTCTTTTCACATTAAAATTTTCTTTCACCCTGTTTTGTGTCTTTATGCTAAGCTAAGCTAACCAACCGCTGGATGTAGCTTGATATTTAGACATGCGAGCGGTATACATTTTCTCCTCTAACCTTCGTCAATGAAGCGTAATATTTCCAAAAACGTCAAAATTATTCTTTTAACTTAACCTCACTTTCACAAACTTTCCTTCCTCCCAGATTATGTCTCGCTTCACAAAAAAAAAGAAAAGGTCCAAGTTACCATGTCATAAAAAAACTAAGTTATATTTGAAGAAGTGCTGAGAAAGCTCTAAAATGATGCTGGGGATTGACCACATATACCAAACACATATTCACATACACACACACACACACACACACACACACACACACACATGCATATACATACCCAGCGGTGGTGGGCTGACCCTCGGGGTGAAAAAGCTAAGCGTTTGACAGACTCCACCTCTTAACTTGTTAACTTGCTAATTAGACCTCACAGTCACTTCATGGGACTGGACAATAGACTGCTGGCTGAGCGATGAGCAAGCTGTGACGCACACACACACACACACACACACACACACACACACACACACACACACACACACACACACACACACACACA
>NW_022280045.1:672269-675069 GCF_004355925.1 Anarrhichthys ocellatus | reverse complement strand
AGCACCCCTCCCCTCCCGATCTCTCTCTCTACTCACACACACACACATGCACAAAGGTGGATTCATTGTGGTCAAACAAGGAAATGAGCATCTCCAAGCCCGCCAATGCTGAGTGCTTTGAGGAGGGCCAGCCTGGCTAATGTGTACATGCTGATGTCTTGATTATATGTGTCAAATATCTGTCCATATTCTTCAATGGACAGGTCTGCCCGGTCAGACAAAGGAGAAAAGAAACCTTTTACACGAGAAAAGATGAGCGAGTGAGAATAGAAAGGAAGAGGCAGCAGCGCCGGTCCGCTGTTGTACAGTTGCTGGTCCTCTTGGCTCTCATCCCGTTCCCTACAGTTTTTCATCATTGTTGTTTTGACCCCATTTCACATTATAGACCTCGGGGTGAAAGAGTTTCCAGAGTTGTGCTCTTAAATCAATGCCAAAACAGAGTATCCAAGACCTATGGTCCAGACACTCCTAGTCTGTACTAAATGCAAGACTATAGCACTCTCTTTTTAAATCAGCTTGTACTCCGTTTAATAGCATCTGCAATAGCCTTGAATTTAACCGTGATTCCAACTCGGCATAATTCAAACAGCGCGGGACATGTCAGGCTCTAACTTTCTAATTGTGTTGGGGTTTCATCCGATCAAGCCCTTTCCCCCTAAATCCTGGAAATCAAATAAACAATACTGACTGGTTACATTTCGGTAATTTTGAGTATCTGCCCCTCAGGCCTTGTCAGTTTTTCTGACACATTAGGTTCCACAGAATTAAGAATTAAGACAGTTTCTGTCTCTGTCTGTTAATGTTCACAGCGCAAAAATCTTCTTCATCAAAAATATTTTTTTGTTCACTCTGCAGCAGCAATGTATGCCATAGAAAGGGTTCTGATCACATTCAGGATCATTCAATTCTGAGCTCAGAAAGATTTGATGGAAGAAGAATCTGGTTCAGAAAGATTCAGGCAAATAAGGAACAAGCTTTGAGTGTAGAATTATCGATTTATGAAAAGATTGGATCCAGAAAGATTCAAGGGAAGAAGGATCAGGTCCAGACAGATTTGGGGCATTGGGTAAAGAGAGAATGTTGGTTTGTGCCCGACTGGACTAGACAAAACTGAATGATAACTGACCGTCCCAGTGGACGAGACAGGAAATGAAGATGAAGCGCTAACACCTTAAATCTACAAGACTACGGACGCGTGGCCTCGTTTTTGATCCAGACGTCACGTTTTGAGCACCGGCAACATACATGCCTATCAGTCCATATTTCTCTTTTTCTTTCTAGTCCTTCTCATGTATACATAAACACACAAAGAGAGAGACATACACACACACACACACACACACACACACACACACACACTCACTCACAGAAGGTGCCATCGATACAGCAGTAATCTGTGCAGCCGATAAGCTCCGGCTTTGGTGGTGAACAAAGGCGAGGGCAGCATGGCAGTTATAGATCCTCCCTCTCCTCTGTTCTCACTAAATCACCCCACCTTTCAGGATGACACACATAGACACACACATATGTCAACACACGGGGATCAAGGCGCACACATATACTGTAGGAATGCCTACACACACACACACACACACACATACACACACTCACGCACTGAAAGATTTAACATGGACAAGTGGGCACTTGGTAGAAGAATTCAATTGGCTTCTCTCTCTCCCCCTCTCTCTCCAGGTCTCTCTGCCTCTCGGGGTGTCACAGGACATGCCAGGCCTTAATGCCTTCCAATCTTCCCCCCCAACACACACTGTCGCCTTTCATTTAAAGGCCTGCTGACAGGAATGACCAGCATCTCCACTCCTCCAGTCCTCCCACTCTCCCCTCTATCTCCCTTTCTCACCACTCGTTATAGCTCTTTTCTGTCTGTTACTTAGACCGTCTGCCTTTTTTACATCCATCACTCAAACTATGTCTGCGGATATGTCGGGGGCCCTTATTGGCTATTGTTCATTACTTTGCATTTCTATTTTCCTCCTTTCCTACATTATACCATCCTTTCCTTATTTCTCTTTTTTCTTTCTACTCCTCTCCGTTACTGAAATCAAATCTAATGCTCCCTTTCAGTGTAGTCTGTGTCTGGCTCGTCCTCCCTCCCTCCCTCCCTCCCTCCCTCCCACTGTGTCCTCTCCTCTCTAACAGCTTTCTATCTGTTTGTCTCCGTGTCAGTGTTCAGCACCTCACACCGCCACTTTAGCTCCTCTCCCCATTGTGCCTTCCCCTGCCTGCCACGCTGGGTTTTCAATTGACCAACAAGAGTAAACACCGGTTGCCGAGCATCAATCACATCAAACACACCGGCAGAGTGAGAGAGCGAGAGTCAGTCTCCAATTTCACTGTTGCTTTTTTTTCTTCTTATTCTTCTGTCCACCAATTTTACACAGAACAATCACAATTTGTGTGTCTCGACTTGACTACATCTTAAATGATTCCAATGAAATAGTGTCTTTGCAGCAGTACCGGGATGTAAATATATATATATATTTTCCATATATATATATATATATATATACATATATATATATATATGTATATATATATATATATGTGTATGTATGTATTTGCAGTGACATTATTTTAAGCGTCACACAGTCATTAAAACAAATTAATCTGAATATAGCATGAAAATAATATGAGAATTTTTTTATTTATTTGTGTCTTTTAATATTATACGTATTTGCAAATATTCCCTGGCTAACACTATTCACCAGACCATGTCAAATGCAAGACATGTTATTAACATGTTATTAACATGTAATTCATTACTGTTTATTGTTACTCTGGT
>NW_022280045.1:664769-667269 GCF_004355925.1 Anarrhichthys ocellatus | reverse complement strand
GAAGGGAGGTGGAAACAGGCGGCACATGAAAGAGAAGAGGGAGAGGAAGAGAATTAGAAACATTCTGTGGCTGACAACAGAACACACACACACACACACACACACAAACTTATGTGGGCGTCTAATGAGCGCCAGCAAAACAAATGATTACAAAGTAATTACTTTGTGTTATGTTTCTATTGGTTATAATACAACTGTGGAAGTTCCGAAAGGACAATTTGGGTATTCATTTTTATGTTATTACATGTTATTACATGTTGTATAAGTAAGTAATTCACTTACTACGCAGAAGGTTATTCTTTCTAAAAACAACAAAGAATAAATGAGAATTTGAAGTGATTTTAAGTCACCGAAATAAATACGAAATCTCACGTACATATACTTTGTTTCATTGTATTTTTGTCTTTTATTGTTAAATTTCTTGATGAATATTTATTTAAATGATAATTTATTTGTTGTTCATTTGACTTTCTGTTGTATGTGTTTGATCTAATAACCTTCTTGTTTCTTTAACACTGTAATTTAAATATGTATAAATAAACTATATTTTTCTTAGATTAAGTCAGATTTTTATGCATATATATATATATATGCAAAGTCTATGCAATTGTGTCCCAATGTGTGAATGACCTTTTCCCTTCTATTATCCAGTGAGCTTGCTCCATTCTGTGGCTAATTGACTGTCTAACGTGGGAAGAGGGATCAGACCACCAAAGAGTGAACAGCTCTTTTTGTTATGACAGGCACCCTCCCTGATGATGTGCGTCTAATGGAGGCTTTGCGTTCCCAAGAAAAAGCACGAAAAGAAGCTACAGGGACTAATTTAATTTCAAAATAAACGAGTCTTCATCACCTCACCTTCTCGTGTCTCGTGTTCTTTTCGACACATTCGGTCCCAGTTTAAATGACGCACAGAAAGAGTGTTCACAGCGCAGGGAGGACACACTACATAAATGATATAACTACATACTGAGTGAGCTGACTTATAACAGCAGTGTGTGAAAAACAGCACATGCACATGTGCTGGTTTAAAAAAAGTGGAGCCCACCACTGGCTAACTGCTCCTTGTAGACCAATAAAAAACAAATGCTAGATGGAGCAATATAAAGTAAGAAGAGGAAAGAAAAAGAAAGAAACACAGCCGACCACTCATCAGGAGTATGATGGAGCGAGGCAGGATCCAAAGGGGAAAGCAGCAGGGAGAAAACAGGGATGCTCATTAGTAGATAATGGGAGGTGTGAGTGTACCGTCGTGTGTAATGCGCGCTGATGGAAATAACCCAGTGTGCCCACTATGCCGTTTCTGTTCCATGTGGAGGACGAAGCCTTGTTGTGGTTTGAGCGGCGGAGGCCACCTCCAGCTAACAGCTCCTGGTAGACCTATAAATTTACCTTCATAAACAGGAGAGACTGGGGGGGGGGGGGGAGGAAGGAGGTAGAGGGGTGTAAAGACAGAGAGGGGAGGGAGAAGGGTGAAAAGAGGTGAGGACAAAAGGGAGGAGGGGAGAAATGAGGCATGTGGAAATGTAGGATGCATGCATGAAAGGAGGAGGGGTGAAAGCAGGGAGGGAAGGACGGATGACAGAAGGGGAGAATGAAAGAAATGTGTCCTCTTCTCCCATGTCCTTTCTTCTCCTGTGGTCTCCTCTCTTTCCCTCCTTCCTCTCCTATCTTTAGTAATCTCTTCTCCTCTCCTGTGTCCTCATTTCCTGTCCCATCTTCACTCCCCTTTTCCTTTCCTCTCATATTTTCTCCCCTCATTTCCTTCCCTCTCTTTCCCTTCTTCATCTCCTGTTTTTGCCTCTTCTCCTCTCCTCATTTCTTCGTCCTTCCTCTCCGATCCTTAATTTTGTCTCATCTCCTCTCTCTGTCTTCCTTTCCTTTCCTCCCCTGTTTTCGTCCTTCCTTATCTTCCTCCCCTGTCCTTATTTCCCATCTCTATTTTAGTGACTTTTTATTTAAAGGGGTAATCAGTCATGTTTTATATTTCATTCAGCTCGTTCCTTTATAATCCCGTGGACAGATGGAAACCTTTGAAACGCAGGCAGGTGAAAATGTTCGTGACTCGGCTGGTTTGATCATTAGCAGCGGCTCTACGACTCATTGGAGTGACAGGCCTCAGAGGGTTAACCCGCGGCAACCCCGCTCGACCTTACTCGAGAGGCTTCTTCTTCTCGACCAATCACTTCCCCAGATGGTGACGGGTCATCCAGGAAGTAGGAAGTGAGGGGTAGACCAATGAAAAAGCAGGCCTGGCCTTTTACCGCTGACCCATGACACCTTCCTCCCACAAAAACAGACCGGACCTGTCCATGTGTCTGTCTGCCTGCTGTGTGTGTCTGTCTGTCTGCCTGGTGTGTGTGTGTGTGCGGAAAGAAGAGCAGACTGGTGTCCAGCTGCCCATCCCCGACAGACAAAGAGTGAGACCTTGACCATTATTGTTTAGTGGTGGGACACACACACACACACACACACACACACACACACACACACACACACA
>NW_022280045.1:655481-664759 GCF_004355925.1 Anarrhichthys ocellatus | reverse complement strand
ACACACACACACACACACACACACACACACACACACACACACACACACACACACACTCACACACACCAAAGGCATGTCTGCATGTTTTAGCGGCCAACTGTGCATTTAACCTTTACAGCTCAACAGCTAAACAGACAGCTAATCAGACATGAGTGACACGGTATTTGATGGTGAGTGACTTTTCAAAATAAACTACGAGTAAAGAAACCATAAGGCTAAATTAATTAAAATGAGAGGAAATGGACTCGGACAGCGGGCCATAAAACGTTGCAATGCTCTCTACAAAACTGCTGCGAAAACCGAGGCGTAAATTTTCCCAAATTGTTTTCCCTTGCATCCCGTTACTCTCTCCCTCAGCTCCATCCATCATAACGAACCCCAGAGATTCCTGAAAGCGAAGATGGCTTACATCGACGAGAAAAAATAAGATTAATATCACGTCATCCCGCCACATGAAATTGTCTTTTTCCTTTCTACTTTTCCCTTTTTCTTTTTTTTTAATCCACCTTCTATACGGCTTTATGTTTGACTTTCCAAAAAGTTTGTGTGTGTGTCCATATCGGTGTGTGTGTGTGTGTGTCTTTTAAAGGCAGCTGGAAACTTCACAGAGAAGTGAGCCTTCAGCTAAGGCAGTCATCCACTATTAGTTTTACTGTTAAGACCATCAGACTCTTCCTCTCTCTCTCTCTCTCACACACACACGTACACACACACACACACACACACACACACACACACACAGTGGGGTACCAGCACTGTTTCTGAACTTAAGGCCTTAACTTCCAAGGGTTTGTCTCTCTAATAGTATCAAGTACCACAGCTTATCTAACCTCCATTGACTTTCAATGGCACTAATTCCTTTTCCACTAATGCTCTTTTGAGAGGCTTTTCAAAGCCGACTTCAAATTTAGATCTAGCAGAAGAGGAGTCCTGGTTTTTGGGGTATAGACCAATCAACTTGGGCTTTATTTCACTGTTTCCAGACTCCGTGGATCTGAGCTGGTGCACTAAATCATGATATTTGAGATGTGACTGCACGTTTACATCAAAAAGAGGCTTTTGAACACAACATATCCATGTGTGCTCTGAATGATTTGCCAGCCCTGGGGAATCTTTTCCGCATCTATCTCCTACGCTCCTTGACTTTTTTGTTTTTTAGTCGTTCTCTTTTTTATTCTTTGTGTCATTCCACAATTTTCCCTCAATCCCTCCATCTCTCCCCTGGACCCAGAATGCTTTGAGCCTCTTCCCTGCTGCCTTTGAACCAAGATCAGAGGGAGCGTTTTTGGCTCTAACACACACACACACACACACACACACACACACACACACACACACACACACACACACACACAACACACCACACACACACACTCTCTCGCGCGCGTGCGCGAGAGAGATTGTGCTTTTTTCTCTCTCTCTCTCTCTCTCTCTCTCTCTCTCTCTCTCTCTCTCTCTCTCTCTCTCTCTCTCTCTCTCTCTCTCTCTCTCTCTGTGACTCTCTATCTCGGTCTTTCACTCTTTCACTGTTGAGTCTCGCAAATACACAAAACAAAATTCAGACAGTTTGAACTGTCGCACACTTTCTAGCTCTGCTGACCCACTTTTGACTTTTAAGGAAATCCCAGTATGACGACGAAGAAGAAAACAACGCAGATAAATAGAGACAGCATGTGATTTTAGTCACTTTGTCGGGGATGTGAACTTCATCTCGACCACATTCTTGTTTTCGGCTACGGACCTCTGTCGGGCCTGACGATAAGTAAATCCGAGAGAAAGAACCCAGGAATTTCTTTGGTATTATCTCCCGTCTACCAGGTGTGCTTTAGACAGCCGATTGTAAATGTCATGTCATTTTCACTATTAAAGTCTTTGTTTTTGTTTTAGAAAGATTGCACAGTACTAAACCATCCTTCACTACAGCTGAAACACCAGAAGGTGTCTTAAAAATAGAAATGTAAATGGGTGAAATAGGTGACGGGCAGATGATCAGTTGAAGGTTTAATTTCCATTTTGAAGAAGTCACAAAAAAAGGCACCTGCTGCTTTTTTTTTTTTTTTTTAAACAGCAACACTGCCACGCCGTGTGTGTGTGCATGTGTGTGCGTGTCTCTGTATGTGTGTGTGTGTGTGTTTAAGCAGCATTAAAAAAAAAGAGCAAAAACAGGTGGGAGGGGAGCGAGCTTAACTGCTACCTTTTACACCTGTCAGCAGCCAACTCAACTGTGTTTATACAATATTTATATCTGACTCTCACACGCACAAAGAAAGAAAGAGAGAAACAGGCGGCAGGTGCAAACAAGCGGTTCAACAACCTTGCTGCAATTTTGTGTAAATTTGTTCTTAAAGAAACACACACACACACACACACGCTCGCACAGTCAGAGATGTGTATATTGTGAAGCTATCATATAGTTGCTGTCAAAGCCACTGCCAATTATGACCATTAGGAGTGCCATCATGTCACTAGCTGTCCGTGTGCCGCCAACCCCCCCTGCGGCTCCCTCCACCTCCCCCCCACCCAAGAGCCCAGACCCTATAATCTAACCTCACTTTGCTCCCATCACACGCGCAAACACGCACACACACGGCAAACAGATTGTTACATGTGCTGTTTTATCTTTTCCTTCTTTCTTCCCTTTTTTCTTCAAACAGAGGCAAATGGATGTTTCGAGGTGTAGAAAGAAAGTTTCTCTCCCGTCCAAATGAAGAGCCGGAAACAAGGCACGGGTGGTAGAAATGGAACCCCTGGTTTCTGTCTCTCTCTGGTTTTTATTTCACATAAGATTAGTTAGGTGGACTGATGCAGACAGACAAGAAGCGCCCCGTCTCCCCTTCCAGTGGCAGCAGCACAGGTGCCTCTATGATGTTTGAACCGTGTGCATCGGATGGAATGAAGGGGAAATGGCCGTTAAAGTATGGAGAGCAGAGGGAGAGAGGTGCACTCTGGGAGTGCTGTACGTTGGGACCTGTCATTGAGGGAGGTACACACATTTCCTGTCGGGTCAGAACGTGTGTTTAGACAGAGTCTGACTCTGCCTGTGTGTGGATGTGTGTGTTGTACAGGAAGCCATTAGCTTGGTAGCCAGGGGCTGAACAGTAGTTAAACCACCTATTTCAGTTAATGAGTTTATGAGAGGGTTTCCTATGGAGAGAGTGTGTGTCAGCTGGTTCTCCACAGTTGCTTAGTGACCGTGATGGTATTTACAGCATGTAAAAGTCTATTGGTTGCTATTTTATTTTCACCAATAAAAAACAGAGACTAAAAAAAGATGTAATGACAAAAAAATAGGATTTTCACCCTGAAAATGCATGACGTGTTCTAAAAAAGAAAACATTTGAGTGAAAAGTTGACCTACTCGCTCATTTCCGAACCCAGAGCTGAGTGAAGAACTCGAGCACGACCTCTGTGGGGTGATGTCACCCTCACAAACATATTAACACACACACACCGCTTTCTTTGTGTGCTTTGCTGCCACTCTAACTGGCGCTGAAGTGCAGAGTGTTGCGACAGTGGGA
The DNA here is from genome assembly GCF_004355925.1 of Anarrhichthys ocellatus. Lineage (NCBI taxonomy): Eukaryota > Metazoa > Chordata > Actinopteri > Perciformes > Anarhichadidae > Anarrhichthys > Anarrhichthys ocellatus. Next base: position 661,241 of record NW_022280045.1, on the reverse strand, counting down.
ACAGCCGGAGTGGGACCCAAACCGGGGTCACGTGCAAGATTTGAATTGGGTGCTGCCCGAACCCGTTCTGTGGGCGTTGAGGGCGTAAGTGCCCTTTCTTAGTTATGTTACAGGAATTTTTCTATGAAGCAGCAAATTATTTTTTGGTTAAAACTTAAAAAAAAAAAAAAAAAAAAGATCCATGTCCAATATATAGCCATCGTATTGCTTTGAATGCAGTTTACTTCAAAATAGCAAAAGAAAAAAAACAGGAGAGGGATGAAAAAGTATCATGTTTAAGTGTCACAGCAAGTGGTAATAGCTCCAACACACACATAAACACACACCCACACACACACACGCACATACACAGGTGCAGCCCCCTGTAGTGTCCCAATGTGTGTCATTAGGCCTATCAGGGCCACTCTAGAAAGATTAGAGGACTGTTAGAAGAACAAGGCTTCACACACACACACACACACACACACACACAGTGACAGCTCACCACTGGGTTGTCTACACTGCTGGACACCAAATCCCTGCTCATACGTGTGTGCGCGCGCGTTTGTGTGGGCGAGAGAGAGCGAGAGCACGTGCCAGTATCTTGTGTATCATGCTGTGAGCGCTGAGCAAAGATATCAGTGTACCGCTGAGCCCCTCACAGAGCTAATCCATCACACACACTCTCTCACACACTCTCACACACACACACACACACACACACACACACATTCAGTATAAAAGCAGACATCACAGCATACACTAAACGTACAATTGGTTACGTTCTTTCCTTACATTGTCTTTTGTGAGAGGGCCAACAGTTTGCAACACTACGCGCAGACAGCACAACAGAAATGCATTAGCAGCTCTCCGAAATTGCACACCCATATGTTCACGAATTAACAGAGCAAGAAGGGAACGCTGAGAGGAATGGGAATTGCGCGGGGCAAAGAGAAAGAAGCAGGCAACTTAAAGAGAAGGGACAAAGGGAGCTCTCCTAAAGTTCTATTGATGCTGCGTGTTTGAATAAAAACTATCACAGATGGTTCTTTAAACATAGAGGAGTGGAGTCACCCACACAACATATGCACCGACAGTCCGTCTGTCTTTATTCCACTTCTCCAGTGGGGCTTCCCAACCACTTTTGGGAGGGGGGGGGGGACAAGGAGGAGGATGGATGCATGGTGAGTGAGTGAGTGAGGGGAAAGGCTGGAGGGGTGGTGTAGAGGTGATGGAGGAGGGTGTGAATGCAGCAGCAGTGAGTCAGTCAGTCAATGGTTTGGGGAAGAAGCCAACACAAAAGGAGTTGATGTGTGTGGGTCTTTTCAAGGCGAGTGTTTTTGTGTGTGTGCATTGGTAATGTGTATGTGTGTGTTGGCGGAGGGGCGGGGGGGGGGGGGGGTTTTAAAGGGGTAGCTTGGGGTCGGGGGAAGGAGGGGGGTTGAACAATGGGGGTGGTGGGTTGGGTGCATTAAGCTCCCTTATAGCAAGCTGAGCGCAGTCACCGAGCCAAGGAGCTGGTCATTTTGCTGTTTTCACTGAGGGGGGAAGTAGGGAGGGGAAGGGGAGTGGGGGGTTCTCTCTGTGGTGACAATTTCCACCACTTCTTTGCTGCAACCATTCTTGTGCTTTTCCTGAGGCTTTTCTTCAGGGTTAATACAGCCTGCAGCGGAGAATGGGATGGGGTGGCTTGGTGGAGGGAAAAAAACCCTCCAACCCCAAAGGCTTTTTATTACCATCAAGAACTGTTGGAGCACTTCAACTGTGGGGAAGTTAAGACTGAGAGACACACAGGGCTTGATACATTTTGTTCTTTTTTTTTTCTTCGCATTAATTATACAGCATGAGATGAGAGAGATGCAGGATGTAATTTAGCAAAGTGAACGGGACAAAACTGCCTTGTTGATAACACTTTCTGTTAACCACATATTTCAGTGTTGTTAGCCAGTTCATTTGTGAGCAACTTCGTCCATGAGCCAAAAGCAAAATTTATCATTAAAGGATTTAAGATATAACACCTGCAAAAAAAAAAGACTCATCTTAAGACAAAGTCATTCTGCTCAAAAAGTGGAGAAGCCCTTTTGAAGTCCATTGATATTGCTTAGAAAGCCCCAAGACTGACACACATGTTGTGAAGGTTATATAACTGAATACATTTAAAAAAAAAAAAAACTAAATAAATATAGTTGTGTACTTTCCCTTTTACTACCAAACAGTTGGTCAAAACAAAGAAGCACTGCTACTTCTAGCATCACCATTACAATTCATGTACCAGAAGCTGCAGCATTTTAGCTTGCTAGCTAAAGTTAACTAGCTAACACTAACTAGACATTTACACAAAGTATGAGACTTGTATGTTTTAGATTTAGATTTTTATACAGTGATAGAGGCTTGAAGTTATGATGTATATCTTGAAATAATATCCATCTGACTTTACCTGAAGCCCATGAAGAGTCAGTTGAAGCCTAAATTAAACAAAGTAGCATATTATGCTAATGCATAGCAAAGAAACTGTCAATTCCTTAAGAGATTAACAGTGCTATTAATTGTAACAAATGGTAGTATTAAGTTGTATTAATGGTATTGTGATACAACTCACGGATAAAATGTTTCTTGCAAATAACAAGAAAAGTTTCTTTAAACAGGTTGGACAACTTACTCCCCCCTAAATGTGGCGGAATGTCCGTGTGCCTGTGGAGCGCCGGTTGGAGGAGGATAGGGTAACAAAAGAACGGGACGCAGCGACAGCGAGAAAAAGAGAGAAGGGGAGAAGAGGAAAGGATGAAAGCTGTCTCCACTTTAAAGTGGATTAGGGCCGCCCAGCGCTGAAACAATAGGAGGTGAAAAAAATCAAATTAGGCCCGAAACATCAAACGAGGGAGGCCAGGAATAGCTAAGCTTCCTCTGTCGCTAATCTGTTGACTCAATGTGAACGCTACATGCTGCTATTCACCGCCGAAGACAAGCTGTTCTGCTTCATCTTCGCCTCTGTGTGCAGCGTTTGACTTCTTTTCTCATCTGCTTTTTTTTCCGCCTCCGTCCGCTTTTGAGTCTTCAAAGACCTTGGAGCCAAGGTACGGAAAGCTAGCAAGTGTCGACCGCTGAAGATAGTATCATGTGGTTTCTGCTCTATCCTGTCCCGTGTGGTCTTGTCGTGGTCTTTATGTTTCTGTCCTGCTCCGCGCTGGTCTTTTTCTATCCCCCCGCCTCTATAACCCATTTTTTTGACGTTTCCACCCCTGTGTTCTCCTCAGCTCCGTTTCTGTGCTTGGCTTCCCTGCTGTCATTTCGTCGACTCGCTAGCTTTCCACATTGTATATCGTCCATACTCTCTACCCTGTCATCTTGTTCCTTCTCATCCCCTCCTGTCACCCCCCCCCCCCCCCCCCCCCCACCCCCCACACACACACACACACACTTCCCTCCCTCTTGTGATCCGACTTCAGAGGAATGGAACTTGCATACAAACATTCATAGATTCAAAAAAAACTAAAAAACAACACAGATGTGAGTTCGGTGGCCCGTAACTTATCTTGGGGGGACAACAGAGGCGATCGGCGATAGCGTGACACGCCATATAGAACCTGAAAACGGAAAAGAAATAATGATCTCCAAACTTTGAAATCCGTACCCCTGGTTTGCCTCGTATTTTTTATCCTCTGTGTACCGTTTGTCATTATGTATATTCCTCTCATTCCCTCAAAACCTACTCTGATTTTCAACCCAACAAAACACCTGAAATGAGTAAAGCAAGTCCAACTTTCCCGCTTTGATGCAAAATGCTGTTTATCCACCCTCCATTGCACACTCGCCGTCTACATCTGGATGTCTACGGCACTGGAGTTTCATCACAAAATGACTTTCTCTCTCCCCCTCCACCCCTCCCACAGTTCCCAGTAAAAGAAGAAGAAGAATGCCCCAGCAGCGATGCATGTTCCATTGTTCACGCTCTGCCTCCAATTTGCTCTCCACATTCTGCGGCCTCGGCCGAGACGTTACGCCGGCTTAAGGGACAAATCGCACACACAAAAAGGGAGAGAAAGACGGCAGAGAGGGGGGGGTCGAGGAAAAGATATGGAGAGAGGAGAAGAGAGACGGGAGGAGGGGGGTGAGAAAAGGGCTAACCCTCTTCACAGCAATGCAATTATGGTCTGCATTTGAAGCCGGCTGGGTTTTGTGGCGGCCTCTTTTGCTCTCTCTCTCTCTCTCTCTCTCTCTCTCTCTCTCTCTCTGTCACTCTCTGTACTTTAGCGCCGGAGCTAATAGCCATGGCCGCAGCAATTTCTACGGTACATGACATTAACATGGTGGCGTGTCGCCGACAAAGGGAGGCATTCAAAGGGACTTAGAAAAGAGCGGCCGGTTTCGCCTGGTTAAGTGGGCCTCAACCTGCCAAGGCGGCGAGACGGACGGACGGCTAGTGTGTTTATTACCAGAGCCACCTAGGGAGAGGAGAGGATGAGGGACGCGGACAGCAAAAGAAGACATGCCCTCGTGCTCTTCTTCCCCCTTTAGCTCTGTTACAAGTGGCTCTTTAAATATGCACCGCTAAAAAGTAAGAAGTAGCCTCATGAGTAAATGAAACCTTACCCCCCCACACCTCCCCTCCCTCCCGCGCCGTGTCCAAGAAGAATGTAGACATTTTAAAATGACGCTATAAAACGACGCTATACGGGGGAATAGCGCGCCAATGACGATCGGGTTTCATTGTTACATACGAGCAAAATTCAACACATAACTGGGACCACCAACGAGGACAGCTGCTCGCCGGCAGCGCTCATACCGGAGGACCATGCGTGTTACCGAAGTGTCTACTGTATGTGTGTGTGAGAAACAGGTGGTCAATTTTATAATTTGATACACAGTGGCAATGGTTTTTCCTTCCCCCTCCTTATCCGAGTGGTGCCCTGACTGATTGGAGTGGGCATGTGTTTGCCTTCATGCCAGATTCTCCACGGAGCCCTCGAAAGGAAAATACAATGAGAACATTGTGCCACCGTGTGATAATCCCCCCCACACGCATACACACAAACATAATGTACATATCACGGGAGAGGATACACTTTATCTAAGCTCAATCCAAATACTGCGTCTTTTCATCTTGCTGTCGAATTTCTTGCAGCGTTAAGGAAAAACTTGTTATAGTATTCCTATTCTGTGTGTATGGTACTCAACAGTTGTGCACTTTGTATGGTTTCTCTCTGAAGATGTATGACAGGATTACGATTGCTTAGGTGTATATTTGCATTGGTAATGGTCTCCATCTCTGAAACGCGCACAGTCGGCGCTGGACGGGTGAGGTTAAAAACGGGTGGGAGATGAGCAGAAGGCAGAGTCGGTCAGTGGCCGTGGGTTCGACACAAAAGGCGTTTGCAAAGGAGAAAGTTGGGAGGCACAAAGAGAGAAAGAAAACGAAAGAGCAAAACGGCTGCCTGGGCACAGTGGAGGAGGAGGAGGAGGCTAAAAGCGAGGGTAAACTCCCACATTCATGCACACATACACAACAAGGGAACCCCCCCCCCCCCCCGCCTCCATTCAAAAGACCATCTGTGGCTTGAAATGGATGAGTGTTGTGTGCGTTTCAAAAACATTTCTGTTTTAATTCATGTGCCTCCGGAGCAGGGCGGAGCGGAGAGGGAGGGAGGGAGGCAGGCGTGAAAAGGCCCTGCTTCTGCGTCCTATCACTCTCCTTAAAAAAGAGGGGAAGACCGTAAACAAATGAATGAGAGATACAGGGAGGGAGTGTGTGTGTGTGTGTGTGTGTGTGTGTGTGTGTGTGTG
>NW_022280045.1:652185-655471 GCF_004355925.1 Anarrhichthys ocellatus | reverse complement strand
GTGTGTGTGTGTGTGTGTGTGTGTGTGTGTGTGTGTGTGTGTGTGTGTTGGGAAAGCACGGGGTCTGTCCTTGCCTTTCAGAGAAAGAAAGGCTTGTCAGCATTATCAGCTTTCCCTCTCGAAACCAGAGGTCATTTAGTGCCTTGTGCTCAGGGAATCGAACCCCTAACACTGCAGGAGTAGCGCCTTGCTCAACTGCCAGAGCTTAAAAAGGAGAATATATGAAATTATCTTTATATACACTTGTATATATAGAGAGATTTTCTTTGCACCACACATATTGCTTTATTCAATAGTTCCTGATCATCCAAAATCATGAAATGTCTACAGAAGCTAAAATGTCCTGCAAGTATGTCAGATTACAGAAGAAGAGGGTGAGATAAATAGATAGAGAGAGGAAACTGGGAGGTGTTGGGCTGACAGAGCAGAGAGGATGGGTCAGTGTGTGTGTGTGTGTGCGTGTGTGAAAGGCTGAAAGAGGGGTGCCTGGTGGAAGCTGAATGCCACCACCCAGTAGGCCGTGAAATCAGAAACCCTCGCCAACAAGACAGCCACCCGCACACCAGCCGTCGCTCACTGTGTGTGTGTGCGTGTGTGTGTGGCAGGGCTCCTTTAGGGAAAGAGCAGTCATGCAAGGTACGGCCTCAGCTCCTCCTCCTCCTCCACCTCCTCCTGCTATCTCCTGACTCTCCCTGTCCTCCACGGCACTTCATGTCCGTGTGCATTACAGCTCTGTCATTTCTCAGCATTTCGCCAACATACACTACTTCCTACCTCAAACCAGAATGTGTGTATCCTCGCCTCACGTTAGCCATTAGCTGGTAGAAAGTGATAAGAGAGAAATGTTTGCTATCCTAACTATCAACATAGATAGGCCGTTAGCCAAATCAATGCTTCACCCACACCCAACGGACTTAAGAAGCATCACAGATTGCATTTAAAGAGCATCTTGCTGAGCATATTTCAGCTTGGAAGAAGAGGAAGCGGCCCGTCTGCAAACCTGCTTTAGAACAGATCCGGTTTAATTAAACACACATGTTGTTTGAAGAGATAAAAGAAAGAGCACTACTACGCAAAGCCATAATGTCCGTGGGTCAAAAATCAGTGCTGTAAAGAAATAAAACCACACGAGTCTGACCTTTTCTGTTTCCTTTTCTCATTCTCTCAAAAGAAAAAAACGGTGTTTTTGCCTGCATGTAACATTTCTTTCACTCCCCCTCCCCTTTTTCACCTTCTCTCTGGATTTACAAAAATAAAAAAAGAAGAAAAGTGTTGTGAAAATGCCCCCACCCCCTCCCCCCCTGTCTTTTCTTCTCTCCTTTAACAAACTCTCCTCTTTCCTTGGTGTCTCGGTTAGCGGGCCCTGATTACCATGCTGCCGGTGACTTTCCACCTCTTGTCTCACTCTCCCTCTTTCTAAAGGGTACTTAATAAAATTCTGAGTCTGGTCTTGGTATGTGTGTGTGTGTGTGTGTGAGAGAAAGAGAGAGTGAGGGAGAAAGAGAGAGAGAAAGACTTTTCCCCTGTTTTGTTTCTCTCTCTCGTTCTCTAAAGGGTACTTAATAAAATCGGAGTCCTGCGAGGCCCTGTCACAAAAGCATGGCACGTCTCTCGCATACACACACACACACATACACACGCGTGCGCAGACATAAACACAAACACGCACACGCATACGGGGCCCTTAATTTCCATTAGAGAGGAGGAACGCAGAGCTTTCACAAACTAGCGTCTCGGGCTGCAGTTCATTCTCACTCCAATCTGCCAAAGTATAGAGTTTGGATAGAGAGAGAGAGAGAGAGAGAGAGAGAGAGAGAGAGAGACAGAGAGAGAGAGAGAGACAGAGAGAGAGACACCCAACCCTCTATTAGAAATGATATGTGGTTTTACATTGTGAAACTATAACTGACACGCTTCTTAGCAGGTGGAGATGAAGAATAAAAATTCACATTTCTCTCGCTTTTTCTTTTTTCGCTTAACACTGCAGTCACCGATCTCCTCCAAAGATATGTTTAGACACATTCAAATACATTGCTTTGAATATTAATTTGTGTCTGATATATTTGTTTTGTCCACAAAAAAAACTTTAAATTGCATCTCCTCTTTCTCCCTTGTTTAAAAATCCCCAATCTACAAATTTCAAAATGTCTACTTGACTAACAAAGTCGTCGATTTGGCTTCCAAACTACTTGCAATGTCACGAATCGTGCTCGCACTGTGTGCACAAGTGAGCACAGCTTTCCTCCTTCACCAGATGAAAGTCCACACGACCATAGTGTCAAACTCTGCACACACATCACTCTGCAGAGTGAAGCTCAAACATCAAAGAGATGGAACGATACGAGAAACACTGTCTGATGATTAAGAGTGCATGTCAGAGCTAATGAATTCAGATTTCTTTCATATTCACCGAAATACTTTAAATCAATTATTCTAATAAATACACAAACTTTTAAAATGTGTTGATATGGCTGCCCTCAATACACACGCAAGGAGGAAAATATATTTTGCTTTGGCACTTGTTGGACATGTTCCCGCAGATCGGGCAGAAGAAGAAAAGTGTTTATTCTGTAGCTCTCTCATCATTTAGGGGGTTAGGGATTCCTCTGTAACGACCAAATATGGGCTCTCTTCCTGCTGGAAGACTAATGGCTTTAGTATTAATGAAAGTCTTTCTTTTCCCCGCGATGAGAAATTAATCAAAGATGGAGAGGGAGGAGGAAGATATTAAAAGTTGAACTGGGGCTAAGCAATTAATTACCCTCTCAGAAAAGCATTTGACAGAGATAAACTTCTACACTGTCCAGACGGGTACACAAGAAGACTGGAGAAGAAGAGGAATGGTGGAGGGATGGGGGAGAGGAAGGGAAATACTGCAATAACGGAGGAGAAGAAGAAGAAAAGAAGGGAGGAAAATAAGAGCATTAAAGGAAATGTGTGAGGAACAATGGAAGAAACGGTGGGACATACATGATAAATGACAGACATGAAGAAAAGAGGACCACGTGGGAATAAAAGTAGAGGAGGAAGACGGAAGAAACTCTCCTCTCCTCTCCCCATCCCTCTCTTCCTCTCCCCGTCCCTCTCCCCCACCACTGTTAAATTATTCAGGGACACTTCTGCCGCATGCTTGATTAAGTTTTCATTTCTGCAAATTACCATTTCGGAAACGCGCCGCGCTACTGAATCACATAACCACTACAAGCTACTGGGCTGTTTACCTGCTGTTACACGCAGACAGAGAGAGAGAGAGAGAGGGGGGGGGGGGGGGGGGGGGGGGGGGGAG
>NW_022280045.1:643501-652085 GCF_004355925.1 Anarrhichthys ocellatus | reverse complement strand
GGGGGGGGGGGGGGGGGGGGGGGGGGGGAGATGTGCAAAGAGAAACAAAGGCGGCATAAATGATTGCATTATACCTCAATCATATCTTCGCATTGTTTTGATCATTACGTATTGTAAACCGCTTCGTCAACAGCGGTAATTCCTCCACAGTAAAGCGCCTTTCCATTCAAGTGCAAATTACAAGCTGAAAGAGGGAGACACAGTAACGCAGAGGGAGAAGATGAATAGATGTAAAGGGAGCGCAAGGCTGCTGTTCTAATCTACTGTACATGCACGGTGATGCATTCTGATTGCACAAACAGTCAATAGGTCCCATTAGGAAGAACAATGAGAGGAAGACCAAACATGTGGCACCCAGTTAAACCCCTATTAGTGGGAATGCATTGTCGTCACTTCTCATGCCTTTCAAGTGTCCAGCACCAGAAACCGTCACTGCAACTGAGAGGAATGTTCTTCACCCGGCTGGTTTAGGTCAAACCTATTGGCACAAGTGCAATTGGCACGGTGGATTTGATTACTGAAAAGCGAAAAAAACTGTGAAGCACCCAAGGAGTGCGTCACTTATATTGAACCTTAATTGATATTACACTTTAAAAGAGGCTGGCTGATGTAAAACAAAAATTGCGTTCATAGTGACAGCGAGGCTTTTGATGTTGTTCAGATGACTAACTTTTATTCTCTGGCCTTCAATTGTGTTTAACCTGTTGTCTCCAATTTCCTGGTTTCAAATTGTGTTTAAACTTGCTTCTATTTGAATCCACATGTATGTCTCTATGCTCGATGTGTAAACATATATGTCTGTCTTTGTGAAATACTTTGGACAACTTTTTAAAGTGTAAGATCAATGAAATAAACTTGAAAATTGTCCCAGTGTGCAATACATTATGGTATTATTACCTGAGATATTCTGATTTCATGGCTATCATTCTCCGACCATCATTCATATCAAATAAAAAGCGCACTGTCATTTTTGGAGATGTTACATGACAAAGAGACAAAGATCACGGCTCCTGCAGCGTCCTGCATGCCTAACAGCCCATCATGCCTGTGGCCAGCAGGCTGGAAGGGATCCTCCGGGGGCGACGTAAGCTGCAGTTAGGGAAATGACGGTGGTTAGGATGAAGAATGTGCATATTTAGGGCCGGGGAGAGGCGGTGGGAGGCGTGGCGACTGATTTGCACCTGCAGGTGTGCAGGACAGTGGGAACTCCGTACATCTCTGGACATGTACTATGATTAGAGAAGGGCAAGATCCTCGTAGGGGGTGAGGACTGCGGCTGTGCGTAATGCATATTGTCCATGTGCGTGTTGCCAGTAGGCATTTGTGCTGTGTGTGTGTGTGTAACATAGTAGTCTCTGAGGCCCTCTAAGGCCGCAGGTATCCAGCTCTTCAGCGAAACCAACCTAATAAATTCCCCTAAAAAAAAACAAAAAAACTGGAGCAGACTCCCTGTGGAAATTACAGCGGAATTATTAGCACAAACAAATATGAGCGCACGCGCGCTTGCCTCATTACCGCTAACATCGGTCCACATAGGTGGATTTACGATCGGGGCATGTGTACAGGCGGCTAATCAGCAACGGACCACAAAGGGGCCCCTGTGTGACTCCGAGATAAAGATAAGCATCAGAGCGTACACACACACACACACACACACACACACTTACACCTGTAGCTGGCAGATAAGCGCCGGCCTTTCATGGCAGAAACAACAGGTTCTGATTTACCACTTTGGATAACTGCGACAAAATGTCTGCTGATTATACTTCCCTCACTGTGTGTGTGTGTGTGTGTGTGTGTGTGTGTGTGTGTGAGTGTGAGTGGTAGGCAGGTGATTTGTGTGGTCTCTCTGATGAAAGCGATCCGTCACCGGGCGGCTCCGCTGGTGTCAGCCGGTATCATGTATCTGCGAGTATTGTGTAAAAAAAAAAAAAAAAGGTTGCAGATTTACGGTCGTCTCCCACAGCGAAACAGAAGACACGGTTCCTCCTGTAACGGCCGACAATGGACGGCGGATTAACGGCCCCGCCTTCAGCCTCTTCCTCCCGCCTCTTCCTCTCCCTCCCCCTTCTCTCTGCTTGTTAAAACCCAGCTCCTAATTAGTGCTTGTGGAGCCCGGTGATATACTATCTGCTATCTTTCTTCCACACACTGAAGAAAAGGAGACATTTATTTTAGTGCTCTTTCTCCTTTTCATGTCCAGGTCGCCTGGATGATGTCCGATTGCTTATCTGCTCCGCTCTCTCTCTCTTGCTGCCTTTTGTTCTGCGTGTAACGCTGCTTTTTCTTTGTTCTTCCTGCTTGTCTGTTGCTGTGTCGAAATTAGGCCGAATTATGACCTCCATTAACAATGTGTCCAAAACAAATGTTCCCTTCTCATTCATTTCCATTGCGTTGATACAGCGGGGATCCCCTGGCAGAGGACTCTTGCCAAAGAATGCAAGGTCTTCCAGCAGACTTCTTTTTTTGTTTTTACTAGGAAAAATAAGTCACTTCTTACATGTTTGTACTCTTTATGACAGAAACAAAGTTTTGGTTGACTTGGCGACATCTACGGTAACTGGAGGTAAGGCCAACAACGTCCTTGAACTCTGTTCAAAATGGTATCTGGAAGATGACGAGCAAATTGTGAATCTGCGTGCATCCCACTTAAGTAAACTGCGGGCCGAGAGGATTCATCGCATTACGTCGTCACGATGAAGCAGGCTACAGACGCCAGTCGACAGAATGAAAGAATAGGATAACAAATGAAGTACAAGTATGTTAGTGTTCCTGCAAATCCTTGTGCATGTGTATGCCAGTACGAATCCAGGGGAATAAATGGCGGACCCTGCCAGTGACAATACAAAATCCTATGTAAGGAGGTTACTAATGAGTGTAACTACGTTGAATTAAAGTCATAGTTGGAAAAATGTGACTTTTTTAAAATATAAATTAGTTAATTCGTTTTTTTTAAAGTTAATTAATTAAGTATCAAACGCTAAAGTTGAATGTATTTAAACCTGACATAAGTCTTTGTCTTGTTGCAGTTTTTGGGGGATTTGTGGGCAAGAAAGGATGATCTTATGTGTACTGTATATAAAGTGTCAGTATTACACTGGAATCTTTACTATGTTCAAAAGTCTTGCTCACATTAGATCCACCAAACCGGGGTCAGAAGAGGAGCGCTAACATTTAAAAAAGGTGTAAAATTGGTAAAAAAGAAAAAAAACTCACAGGGACAGGTGCTGGATACCTACAAAACAGATAAGTACCCATTACACGTCACAAGACTTTTTGGATTGCGTTAATCAAACAAGTGTCACGCGTAATATAAAAATCCCGGTGAAGGGAAATGTTGCCGGCAGCAGCTTTAATCTTTGCTTTTCATTCTCTTGTTGTTTTTATTGTGTATATCTGCATCCCTCTCCCTCTTCTCTCCCCTTTCTCTCTTTCTCCCTCTCAGCGCCGAGGCCATAGATCTCTCTAACAGGCACTATCTGCAGCCCTAAGCCCTAATGAGGCATCATAAGGCGAACAGTTTGCAGCAGCGCCGCGCTCCTCTTTTATTTGCCAAACCATATCTCTTCCTCTGCCCCCCCCCACCCCCCACCCCCTCCTGACTGCCCTCTCCTCGTCTCTCAATTGCTCTATCAGTCTGCCCTGCTCACCATATCTCTCCCTCTCTGTCTCTCTCTCTCTCTCTCTCTCTCTCACTCTCTTGCGCTTCCCGCCATTGTGTTTTATCTCTCTTCTCATTCACCCGTTTGAGCTCCCCCTCTCCCCGTCGCGGCGGCTTGAATCATATCTGGCCGTCTACATATGCTAAAGCCTGTGTAATTACAGCAGCTCTTAAATAAAGACACGCTCCTAAAGCTGTCGACTGGAATCACGGCCAAACAAGGCAGGAGGGGCCTCCCGACAGCAACAAAGCTGTCATAGATAGCTATGGATTTATCGCCGGCGAGGATGAGGGGAGAGGGAGGGAGAAAAAGAAATACATTTCACATATTGTCGGAGGCAGAGCGGAGAGGTAAAACCACCTACTCTAAAGTTTAATCATGTTTTCATTGAGGGGAAAACGTGAGAAAATGAAATAAGACGGGTGGATAGAGAAGACTTGGTAAAAGTTGGCATAGGGAGGGAGGAAGGCCAGGCAATCAGTGCAAGACAATGTTTAGGTTTAGTAAGCATTTGTATTTCTCTAATTGGAATACTGTTAACCATTTGAAGGGATTAACTGTATTAATTAATGATATGCTCTGAAAAAAAAGATGCATCAATATGATAAAGTGATTTTGTCCAGTCAGCACCTGGAACTTTTGAAAAGAACTCTTGTTACTAGTTTTGTTAGTTGAAAAGAAAGAACAGATCGAGAACAAACAAGAACCTCATTAGGAAATTGCTCAAATTCGATGCGAACCATGTTGTGAGACTGAAATAGAGTTCTGAGGGGGCAGAAATTATTTCTGAACGTCTTCTAGAAATATTCGGTTTTAGAAGCTTGGCGATTCCAGGGCTGGTTAGTGAACCACGGTATAGCTGGAGAGCTATCCGCTACACAAGTTAGCGAGCTGGGAACATGCTAGCACTAGCTAGTCACAACATCTATCGGAGCTTCTTTTATTTCTCCGTACTGGACCGTACTTTCCTTGAATGATGATTGTGCATAATTCTATCCAATAAAGCTGCATTGAAGAGGGGAATAAAAAAAAAAAAACCTCTGATCTACTTCAGATTTATTTGTATCATTGACTCCTGTCTCACAAGTGTCTCAAAACCATTCCCTCAGAGTCCACACTCTGACAGTGGATGCTTAAATGAAAGTGGTGCAACACAGCTAGTAAGCTACAATAGCGTCCTCCATTTTGGATCCCCCGGCTCTCCCTTCCCCTCAAAAGTCGGTACAATCAGGAAAGCTTACTTTTGGTCAATGGTGTGATTTCACCAAAAACCAAACTTAACCCCAAAGATGTGCACAAATGTACCCCCCACACTTGAAGTAAAATAACTAACTGGGAGACGTCAGTACGACCAAATGAGCATCAGAACAATACACCGGGATGAAATACGGCTCACTTGACCCCGGTTCCTGGCAAGACTGCCTAAAAACACTGCACGCAGTATCAATCTAGAACCCTTATGACAGCTCCTTAAAACAACACGCTGTCAGAGAGTCTCCATTGCGTTAAAACGACTTCCCTCCCTGCCAAACAAAGACATCTATTCAAGCCTAACGTCTCTCTGCAGTGTCTTGGCCGCAGAGTCCTCCTGTACGTCAAAATGAAAACAGCTAGAGTCAATATTATCCATGCGTCCCTGCTTTTAGGGATGAGTTTCAAGTGCTGGGCTCCTGTATATCACCCTGTCTGTAGATCCTTGAACCTGGAGCGACCGCGACTAGATGAGAGATCCATGAGACGGGCCTCTGCTCTGATTTTCTCCACAGCTTCCTGAACCTTGCATCTCATTTGTACTCCCAACTGTTCCGTCTTCTGTTTATTCCACTTCTTCTTCTTGGCTTTTGGTAGCCTCCTGTACCTTGCCTTGCTCCCTCTCCTTTAGAGACTCATCATCCCACCTATCGCCCACTCCTCATTTCTTACCCTGAACTCCTCCACTTCCCTTCTTACGCATCTTTGCCTTCTCTCATCTTCCCTCCATCTCTTTATCCTCCCACTACCTTTCCTCCTCCTTGTCTTCCCTCCCCCCCCCTTCCATTTCTCCCCCTCTCTACCCTTCTGTCTTCACTTCTGTAATTCATCAGTGCGAGCAGCAGTACAGATTGATCAGCCTCTAAAGGGGCAGTGCTGTGTGTGCTGCTGATGTAGCAGTAACCTCAGCTGAATAGTGAGCAGTGTGCATGTGTGTGTGTGTGTGTGTGTGTGTGTGTGTGTGTGTGTGTGTGTGACCGGCACCAGGGGAAAGTGGAGGGGACATTTTTTTAAAATGTATTAATCGTAGCCGTAACAGGGGATGAGAGTGGTTGAGACAGGCCCATCTTTAGAGAAAGAGCCCATATGTGACACTAACACACACACACATACATCTACAGACACACAGCCGCATTCTTATATCCAGAGGGTTCAGCCCAAGTGCTTTACACCCTTGTATCAGCCGATACACACACACACACACACACACACACACACACACACACACTGATACCGAAGATGCAATCCTCACTACACACACAAACACACAACACCTACGGGAAATACAAGGCAATTTATCACTAATCACTAGACTCCCTAACTTTGTATTCATCTGGATTTTCCTATGATTAATAGCTTTCCGCCACAAACTTCATCCCTCTAAAAAAAAAAAAAAAAATGCGTTTGAGTGTGTGCGTGCGTGTGTTTGGAAGTCAGTGCTCTACAGTGTAAGCAGACATAAACCAGTGTTTAATTGTTTGGGGAGAGAATGTTGGATTAGCCACAGGACTACTCCTTCCGTCGCATCTTTTTTCATCACTCGACCTCTTTTACGTCTTTCTCGTCGCTCTTTTGTATTTCGGCACTCTATCAGGCAGGATATGGGATGCAAGATGGGGGGGGGAGAAAGGAAGGAGATATTGAAGCTTTTCTATAGCTTCCTTTCTCCTTTATCCCTCTGTCTTTAGCTTCCTATAAGTCTAATAGGTGAGTTGGAGATAAATGTCAAGATGACTTAACAGATTCCTGATGAATTAAATGAAAGTGCCAGAATGATTCGAGGGAAAGCAGCTTCCATCGAAACGAAACAAACATTTTTTAAACATCCAATAAAGAGACATTGTGTCGTCCATCAAACTTCAGAGTTAAAAGTTGCCGGAATTAATTAAAATCTTGTCACTGACTCGTACCCCTTTTTGCCCGTTTTTTGCTGGTAGATCGTGTGTGGTCGAGCTTTCTGCAAGGCTAGAGAGGAAGAGACGGAGGAGGAGCAAGAGGAGGTGGAGTGGAGGGAGGAGAAGATGAGAGGAGAAGGAGGAGGCAAGAGAGGGAGGAAGGGATGAAGGCGGCGAAGAGGAGAGGAAGCAGAGGAGCTGGCGAGTGGAGGAGAGGTGACAAGGCTTTGGGGACAGACAGAGGCATGAATAATTTATCAACACTTCTGATGGACAGATTAGGGGAAAAAATGAAGAGAGACGGAGTGAGAGAGAGAGAGAGAGAGAGAGAGAGAGAAAGGGGGAGGAGGTGGGGAGAGGAAGCGGGATTGAAAGCAGAGGAAGGGGTGGAATGAAATGACAAACAGAAAGAGAAAGCAAGTGAAGGGTGGAGGGGGCCACACACTGGAGCTCTTTGATCCTAACAAACCCCTCTCACCCTGACACCACCATGCCATCTGTGGCCCGCACTGTGTGTGTGTGTGTGTGTGTGTGTGTGTGTGTGTGTGTGTGTGTGTGTGTGTGTGAGAAAGAGACAGGAGACAGTGACAAAGGAACAAGGAGATAGAGGGAAACAGACACAGAAAAGGTGTGTGTGTGTATTGTGTTTTTATGATCCGAATCAAGTTCAGTCACAAATTTCAAAATCTGTGCTTTTTCATTTAAGTTGTTTCAGAATCCCAGATTGCGAGACAGTAAGCTTACCACAACGGTTTTCCTCGTTTTTTATTCCATATGGTGCGGTCATAACGTAATGGCATTGAGTAGTGGAAAGCAAAAAGAGACAAAGTAAAAAGAGGAGATGTGCTAATTTTGTTGCCACGCTGTAATCTACAGCAGACAACTTCCTGACAATTGATTGAAAACATACGTACGCTACGTAACGGATCAATGTTCCATCCGTCATTTAGCTTTGAATTGCTGAGTCTAGTCCATCAAATCAACATAACCGCCATCCCACGATGCCATCTGGTAAATGGTTTCTAGGCCGCAGCGGAAACGCCACATTACATTGCCGATTACCGCCAGTATTGTGCACGGCGTTGCCAGTCGTACACCATTTAACCGAGTCTCTTTAGGTAATAAAGATTCGTAGCGTAATTTGGGTGACACACACCTTTAAGTCTGCGGGATTCTGGATATTTAAATACGGCCTCGGTTCATTTGTCATCCCTCTGGTCAAATGCCACAATTAGCATTCTGACCACTTATTGATGTGTGTGTGTGTGTGTGTGCGTGTAAGGAGGTGATGGATGCCTGATGTCAGACATCACACATCAGCCACCTCAGTGTATTGATGGGTCATTATGAATGCGGTGACGGACGGGACAGGGGTGGTCAAAGTGCCCTCAGGTGCTACAGTGCATTAACGACACAGATCACGGGAGCAGAAGTGTACACACACACACGCACACACACACACACACACACACTTTCTGTCTGTCCTCTGGTCTCACAGCTGTCCTGCTGTGAATCCGACCATACACACTCTCTCTGTCCCACTCACACACACATTAAACGTCATCATCCACATGAAGTCCA
This sequence comes from Anarrhichthys ocellatus, assembly GCF_004355925.1. Classification (NCBI taxonomy): domain Eukaryota; kingdom Metazoa; phylum Chordata; class Actinopteri; order Perciformes; family Anarhichadidae; genus Anarrhichthys; species Anarrhichthys ocellatus. The sequence goes on along the minus strand of NW_022280045.1, from coordinate 643,696 downwards.
TCAGCAAATCGTTTTTTTTTACCCACCTGCTTTGACTTTCACATGTTCTTTTTGTCCTCTCTCATTTTCTCTTCCTGTTACTCCGATGGCCTCCCAGTGCACCTGCCTTTCATTACCGCAGCCAGCACTTTTAGGCTTATACCACTGACCGTTTGTGTGTGTGTGTGTGTGTGTGTGTGTGTGTGTGTGTGTGTG
>NW_022280045.1:636866-643491 GCF_004355925.1 Anarrhichthys ocellatus | reverse complement strand
AGGAGCAGGGTCAGCATGGGGGCTGCCGACATTATACCGCGACCCCTCCACGCTGTAGACAGCAACCCCGCCATGTAGGAGTCTTTACCTCCCACCCCACACTTCCCCTTACAACACACACACACGCACACACACTCACACAAACTGCCATGACCGGTTGCCCCCAGCGACCGGCTATTACCAGAGACCTCGCACTGCGCTTCTGTGCCAGGTCGCAAGACATGTGACCCAACAGTGAGCACGCACACACACACACACACATACATGCAATGAGCCTTGCTGACATTGATGCAAAGTCAACGTGGTTGGGGTTGTTTTCCGTGCAGGTGAAATCTATTTATTCCTGTTAATGGTTGGAGTTTTTAAAGCTGCACAGATGAATATATATCCAGTATATATATATATATATATATACTGGATATATATATATATATATATACAGTATATAAAGCAAGTCGATTCCCATAGACCTCTATCGTTAAAATGTCCAACTTAACAGCAGGAATAAACATGTTTACAGCCTGGTAGAAAAAACTTGTTTCAGACTCTAAAGCGAATAACAACTGTACAGGGGGTTGTTATATGTCTAAATTATATTAAGGCTTACAGACGTAGTCGCCCACTTTGAGCCTCACAACCGCTCTCTAGAAACCTATGGCCGACGTTCCAGACACTTAGGAGACCAAATCAGAGCTAAAAGGCGAGTGAATGCTGGACCTAACATTTGTCAGGTGAACAGAAGCCCAACTCAAAATGAAAGCCAATGTTACTGCATGTCTTCTGGGTGAGCAGCTGGACAACTGTTTGCTGACGGATTCACTGTAATAACGGTGATAATATGTCACTGTTGTGTTTACCAGCTTGTTCATTGTTGTCATAGTATTCTGGACACTAAACTTTACCAGCTGTTAGTGCTCATCATGCTTTTGGAAATTAAAGGTGAGTTCAGAGTCAATGTTCCTTCTATTTTTTAGCCACAATAGTTCGGCAGGAATTATTTTTTTCAGTTTTTCTTTGTTTCCTCTGCTGTATAGTGCGGTGCGGCACACAGAGACCATGCCAGAGTCACTACACACACTTTTCCAACCCACGGCAAGAAGCTTTAGTTCACACCATCCTCAGTGTGATTTGGGGAGGTCGATTTTAATCTTCCCACCGCTGGCCTTTAGGTCCTGACCCAGTCTCCCCGCGACACTGCTCTGACAATTACATGTAAGTACACACAGGGTCCCTAACAGACTGCAGAGCCCCCGACTGGTGACGTCCCATAGGTCATTAGGCTTCTTCCTGGAAAACAAGGCAGAGCCAACAAGTGCACAGCTTGGTTTTAATATGGTGTTAGTGCTAAGATAAGAGGAAAGCTGTGCGCTCGCCTCGGTGGCTGGCTTAGTTTGTGTTTTGTCGCCCACTGACTTTTTCTTCTTCTCCTTCTTCTTCTTCCAGAACCAAAACGGAGTATGTAGCCAACAGGAAACAGAGCACGACAGATAAAAGCCCCCCGAAGAACGGCAAACTAGGTCAGGCCGTGTTTAAAGATCTGTGGCTTTACTTGTTGGAATAATCTCTTTCTTTTCACTCTGGTGTCTTCAACATGGAGTCACAGGTAAAGTATTAGAAAATACTGATTATGCAATCAAATATGTGTCCTCTTATTGAACAACGCTGCAGGAACAGGGCTCTGTGCTTATGAAGGAAGCAAGGAGGAAAGATCAGGCTGTGTTAAGCACTTGTGCACTCGCCCACACACACACAGAGACACACACACACACCCTCCCCTGTTGGGTGTAGAGGAGAATCAATATGTCTTTGAATGAGGGTCAGAAGGGTTGTCTGCCCAGGGAGAGCTGACAGATTTGCTCTCTTTTGCTCTGCTAAGCTCCTGCCTGCTTCTAAAACCCCCTGACACACACACACACAAACATATAGATGAAGAAACACACACGCGCACACAAACAGATGGAAAGAGACGCACGCACAAAGATGTGATGCTTCTCCAGGAGGGCAGAATTCCAAGCATTTTGCCGCGAGGATGTGATATTAGACATTCCACATCGAAATGAGCCCTGCTGCGTACCGAGTGTGTGTACGTCTGAACTGTATGTGTGGGTGTGTGTGTGTGTGTGTGTGTGTCTACCTACAACCTTGGCAAGTGTCGTAACTCAGGCTAGGACACACACAACACAAAGAAGAAGTAGTGCATTGAATGGGGATAAAAACAGACGCATGAAACTGAACCTGAACTGACTTACGAGTACTAGATTAGCCCCCTGCTCTTGACTTCTCATCAAAGCAAACTGTTTTCACCTACATTCCAAAAAACACTCAGAGAGACGAACATCGAGCGGTGATGGAAGTAGCCGATGAAGGAATATGGCCACAAAGTGACAACTGGTTAGAACGCAAGCTTCTTCTTCTAGCATAACACAGGGAATGAGGCTGCAGCTATCGGTTATCTTAGAAATAAATTCATCTGACAAAGAAATAATTACATTAAAAAAAGGTATTTGGACAATCTGAAACTCAGCCATAAATTCAATTTAAAAAATTTTTATAAAAATAATACATGAACGTTGCCTTCATATTGTGTAATTTAACTTTCAGAACATTTAACTGGCATAACATAAGCCTTTCCTATCTTCTTGGAAGGCTTTGTGGCAATTTGTGGCAAAACTTAAGCTAACTTAAGGACATCATGACTAGTCACCAACCTGACTTACTTTCAAAACTAGCCATTACATATAGCCACGTACAGTCTTCAGACGAGCCTTCATCTCAACTAATCATATTGATTTACATAAAATGTTGAAATGGTTAAAATCAGGGATTTTCGTCCGGCCAACCAAACAAAAATGAATCTATTAGGAACGATTATTGAATGCAAATCATCCCTGTGACTGCTTTTAGTGTCAAACCCGTTTAAAGTGGGTTGTGATGTCTGACAGCACAAAAACACCACAGGGTTAAGTAGATAACAGCGTTAAATGCTGGATATCACTGATAATCAAATCAGAGGAATGAATGTGTCCGTGTGTGATGAATGCTTTCGTGTGTGTGAGTGTGTGTGTGTGTGTGTGTGTGCATGTGTGTATGCCTCCCGTGTGGTTAACATACTAGAGCAGCAATTAGTAATCACTCATGGAGCTAATGACATCAATCAATGAGCTTTTAAAACCAGCCATTTGATAATTACAACCATCAATGGTCACCCATGGATTCATTATAGTACTGCGCTCCCTGTCTGCCACTGTCTCTCTGCATTTATGTAAACTGTACTTCACCAGATCAAAAAAACATTTCATGAAGCATATACACAATTGTTTACTGCCTATGTCATTAATTAAAAATGTCTCAGTACTGATTCTTTACGGAGCCAGTGGTGAAAGAAAGGGATGGAATATACTGCAGGTGCTTAGAATAAGTTGAATCATTCTAGAAATGCACCATTGTTTAGAAGCAAATGTTTAGAAGGTCACAGATCGTGCGTCGGTGACTAGATGAATAGCGGTCTTCACGATGTGTGGGCTTCAATACAACAAGCAAAAAGAGGAAGGGAAAGAGAAGGAACGAAAAGACACAGAAGGAGGGATGGGAGGAGAGATGAGGAAACCTCTAAAATCAGCCAGCGAGCCAATGGCGTGTATGAAAGAGGGAATTCAGAAGTGTTATTCTTTCCTTTATTTATTTTGATTTATTTTACGCACTTCCCACTTTCACTGTCAGATCTGAGACCGCAGCTGAGGGTACTTTTCCTTTAGTCACGCACTTGAGGCACTATTCTTGTCTTGCACAGTCTTTGTTTTTTTGTCTGTGTGTTTTTTTCAAAACACATTAATATCTTTTTTTCATTTTTAACATATTTGTACGTTTTTATTTTAGCTCAGTTCCAATGGGCTTTCATGTCCTCATGGTGGGTGTGTGGACATCTGCAGGTTATTTTTCTCTATCATCAAGTGCTTTTCTTGTTTTGTCTTCAGAATAAAGCTTTAACTAACATTAGCTGGTACTGAAGAACAACAGCACAGCTTTAAAAAACACAAACACATATATGTCTGTAAGAAAAACCCTGGAGTGAACTGAAGCTGTTGCGGCTGATAAGAGAGTTATTTTTATGACCTTGACCCTAAAATCAGTTCCACTCAGTGTAAATGAAGTGTCTGGGTGGCCAGCTGACGAGCGCAGGATCTGAATATGAGCTAACCGGCACATCATATAGGTGCACGAGTGTGCGTTGCAGGTCCGGCGATGCGCTTGTGTTTGCGTATACGCATCTGTGTGTGCGCGTGGCGCGGATGCACAATTACCAGGCAGGCGTGAATCGATAGGTGCCTGCTGACAGATGGATTAGCACGGTAAACAGATGATACACACACCGCTAAATTATTCATCTGCTGAACAGTGGGCTGGGTTTCCACACACACCCGGTGATGGGGAGGGGGGTGTTGTAGAGGGATGGGTGTGAATAAGGAGGATGAAGAGGAAGAGCGCCTGAGGAGGCAACTTGTGTTGCGACCTGAACGCAAACCTGAGATGTGGCGTGTGTGTGTGTGTGTGTGTGTGTGTGTGTGTGTGTGTGTGCCTCAGCTCTGCTTAAGAGACTCAACCACAACAAAAAAAGAAGAAAAAACACTTTGGACAGACAGACAGACTCTTCGTCCCTCTAATGCCTTTTAGATATGCAGAGGCACCGCGGGGGGTCAGCGCCAAGTGCCTCACGAGGCGTTCCAGGTACCCAACACGCGCACGTGCGCAAACGTCGACACACTCATCCTTTTTTCCTCTATCCACGTCTTCCTACTTCTGAAGTGCGGGCAAATCCGTGATCATCGACTGTTTATGCCTTTAGCAAAGCCCGCCGCGCGAATGCAATTTCACAGCGTGCGCAGACCCACACGGGAGAGATGTTTGGAGACAGAATGGACACCCCTCGTTTGAAGGCTGCCTTTTGGTCGGGGGCACTTCGGGTGGCAGCCGCGATACCGTTAGCATTGGAGTTAGCGTTCCACTATGAAAGGCAGATCGAAAAACAAGGAGATGTTGTGAGGAAACGAGGGTGATTAAACAGCTTCAATGAGACCTTTGCAGTGCACTCCCAATATTGAATGGTGTAGATTCTGGTGCATGCAAATCATATGAGCATGGACACACACATTCACACACACTCTGGCATGCATATAAAACACCCCTTATTGATTTGTTTCACCTTTCTAAGGGACTTTAGAGGCCCCTTTCACAGCAGCAGCAGATGCTAAGCTTTGTTCCTCTGGGATGGCTGCAACTTTTAGTACCAACGAGGAAGAAATCAGATGTGATGATACACGCAGACATATGATCGCCCAACCTCGACTCAAAGAATAGTTCACTGTCAAATAATAACGCAGAGAAAATCCTCCTTCCTTATTTGAAGATGTGTTTCGCTTCCCAAACATCTACAGGTGCAAGTCGCTCTTATGAAAAAATAAGGTGTGTATGTGTGTGTGTGTGTGTGCATGTGTGTATGTGTGTGTTTAGTGACGGGCCAGTCCAGTTTTGTGAAGCAACAGCGCGTTAAGAGCAGCTAACGATCTCGAACCCACACACAACCCCCTTCCTCTCTCAGACACACAAACACACACACACTCACACACACACACACGCACGCACACACACACACACACACACACACACACTCACACAAACTGTTGGTTCGCATCATGGCCGCCATCAGCAGGAACCAATCAGATTTGATGAATAATTCAATATTAAAGAGGGTGTGACCAAGACAGGGAGGGGAAGGGCTCTGCCAAGCAAGGGGGCTTTTTGGAAACGGGCCTGCTGGCTGTATGTGTGTGTGAAAGTGAGAGAAGCAAGGGGGGGGGCAAGCCTGTCACACTAGACTGCATCCACAAACTGGCTGCAGATTAGATTACTGAGGAGAGGAGAGGAAGAGGAAGAGGAGGAGGAGGAGGAGAGAAGAAGAAGGAGACGAGGACAGAATGGAGGGAGGAGAAGGGAGGCTGGAGAAAGAGAGGAGGAGGAGACAGTGGCAGACTGGGGAGGAGGAGGATCTTTTAACACATCTGCATTAGAAGGTGTCTGAATGCCGGAGCTCTCTGGAGAAATAAGGTTTGCGGGGAACATTTGAAGGTACAACGTGTAGCAGAGCTATACAACATTAACACAGTGTATCATTATCAAATCAGCCGGCATTCTTTGGTAAAGTCAAACCCACGACTCAGAGGATTATCACAGCTTTTCTCTTGAGCTTTACTGGAGAGGATAAACATGTCGGAGCCCATTCACCATTTTCACCACCACCGGGAACCCTCAAGACAAGATGGCTGCGGTATATTTATGTGTTTTGCACAAATCCTGCATCTTTTCTAAGGAAAACAATGTAAAAGACAGTAAGGCAGAAGTTCGGTTCTGTGACCTTATGAGAGTGTGTGTGTGTGTGTGTGTGTGTGTGTGCACATATTAAAAGTTAAATGTGTGTTGTGCTGCCAGGTGTGCTGCGGTTGTATGAGGCTCGGTGGAGTTTTAACGCAGGTTTTTTTTTTTTATTGGCCAAAGCTGACATCACCAGGGGAACAAAGTGGAATTCCGGAACTGGGGACGTTACGGACCTGAGATTGTGTGTGTGTGTGTG
>NW_022280045.1:636230-636856 GCF_004355925.1 Anarrhichthys ocellatus | reverse complement strand
GAGAGAGAGAGAGAGAGAGAGAGAGAGAGAGAGAGAGAAAGACAGACGGACTCTGTGCTGAGGGATTGTGTCATGTTCCCTTCAAAGCAACCTGTTTCCTGAACTCCCTGAATGCAAAGTGACATCCTGTCCTCACTGAGGTCTACTTGATTTCTTTACATGATTCTTGCTGTTTCTAGACAATAAGTTCATGAATCAAGCACCACCAGAGCGGTGATGGATGAAATATGATGACACAATATTAGTTTAAAAAAGTCCTATTTTAAGAGAAAAATTAAATGACTTTTGAGGCTAGAGAATATTTCGCAGGGTGCCGCAGAGGGAATCCCCTCATGTCATCTGCTCTCCTTCATTTGCTTTACACCAGCTCCAGTGTCTCATTTGTGTAACCTACTCCTCCACATACACACACACACACTCGCACGCACACACACACACACAGATCTGTGTCCAAATGGAGTAGCTGCGCCGACAAAAGGCTCGACAGGAAGCGACTAATCCTTGATCTGCGCAGCGTCGCAACAATGACCGCAAGACGACTCACACCAAGTGACACACCCACACACACACACACGACTGCACACACACACACACACACACACACACACACACACACACACACACAC
>NW_022280045.1:625528-636220 GCF_004355925.1 Anarrhichthys ocellatus | reverse complement strand
ACACACACACACACACACACACACACACACACACACACACACACACAGACACACACAGACAATTGCTGCTCACTTCCAGTTGCCACCCAGTGAGAGAGAAAGGGAGGGGAAAGGAACCGCTTGAAAGAGAGATGGAAAGAGAATATTCCCAGATTCCAATGACTATTTAAAAACATAGAAATCATAGTCACAATAAATGTGGACTGTATGGATCAGGTGCATGAAGGCTGGGAATCGGACACGCACACTCCTCAGCCTGGGGGAGCTGCCAGAAGGGCAGAAGGGCACACACATGGGGGTAAACAAAGCCACCACAAGCAGGACAGTACCCGATGTGTGTGTGTGTGTGTGTGTGTGTGTGTGTGTGTGTGTGTGTGGCACACGGTGGAGACTGACAGGGAGGCAACATGAGAGGGACAAGCCTTTTAACATCTGGCTAAGCACTGACAGGAAGACACACACACACACACACGGGCAGGCAGGCGGGTGGGCGAGTCCCAGTCCTAATTATTAGAACACTCTTACTTAACTTAACCCTGCCACTAGACCGTGACAGGCAGAGATGGAAGGGGAGAGGGGGGGGGGTTTGCGAGTACAAGGAGAAGGATGAGCCTTCTGTCTCCTTGGCTGATTTTTTTAACTCCTCACGCGCTGCGGCGGCGGAAGGGAGGATTGTAAAGGACGAGGAATTTATAAAAAAAAAGCTGACATTAACAGTCAAAGAGCTCCACTTGCGGAAGCCCCACCCACACAGTTTGATTGACAGGTGGTCTGTGGGAAGTGATATCCCACAGTTAGTGACGGCCAAGCACTAAAGATGGAAACCAGAAATTCAAAACAGAATCAGTTTGTCGTCCAGCGACATCATCGTCCATCTTCCCTATTTTGTGAAAAGACGGTTTATTTTTCCTCCACGTTTTTTTTAAATTCATGTTTAGCTGCAACAATTTGGTCCTCTCCGTCCCCAGACAGAAAATTACATTTTTACCCTGCGGAAGAGTTGCCGACAAACAAAGAACAGAAGAAAGGGCAAAGAGGAGGAGGAAGAGGAGGCCTCTCGCTGTGTGTTTTCACAGCTGTGTGTGATGCGCTCCGTTGAATGTTAAAACTATTGATGGGAATACAAGAACATAGGTGTAGTTTCAGTACGTTAAAATGATTTGACTTAATAAATGTGAACAATAAACAAATTCAACAATATCTACCTGTCTATGGTGCACTGTCTTAAGAATTCCTTATGTCAGTCAGGCAGATGGGATCTGCATTTCAGCTCAACATCTCTCCATCCTCCCTGTTTCCTTCATTCCTTCCTACCCTGCAACCTTTCCTTTTTTTCTTTCTTTTCAGTCGTATGCCTGTCCAGTTTTTTCTATCTCAATTGCGTGCGTGGGAAAACGTCCATGAGTGATGAGAAAAGCCAGAAAAGCCAGAATGAAAAAAGAAGAGGGACGAGGAAGCTGGGTTACAGACATTCGGGGGTCAGGTTCAGCGTAAATCTCTCGGCCTTGTAAATGCGGAGAGAACGTAAACAAACTACAGCTGTCACACACTCATGTGGGGAGATGCACACACACACACACACACACACACACACACACACAGAAGGGGAAGGAAGTGAAGGACGTGAAGGAAAAGATGACGGAGAGAACAAAAGATAAGTACGAGGCAGAGGAAAACAAAGATGATGGAACGTGCTGGATGCTGAGACACAAACACACACGGCTTCACATTGACACGTCGTGCAAAAACGTCAAATCCCCTCTGCAAACAAGCAAGTGCACTGCGAAAGGGGGGGGGGGGTTGTGTCATTTGTCAACATTCCCATTAATTCCAATCACACATCCAATAATTCCATTCTCTCTTCTACTGTATGCACACACACACACACACACACATAAAACCCTGCTCTGCTTCATTCCTGTGCTAAAACCCTCACCATGTGAATACAGTAAACGCTGAAGGCCTTCACAATAATATGACATGCATTGTCCTCTTAAGGCATGATGGGGCCTTTATGTGCAGGTTTAGCGGCTGACAGGTTAGCGGGTTTAGCTAACAGCCGACGTGCCTGCTGGTGCAGTGGGGGGATTTGTGTGATGGCTTAACGCGGAGTAGGCCGCCGTCGCTAGGAGCGGCGTGCAGCAGGCTCGACGGAATTGCACGCGGGGAGGTTTTTTCCAAGTAGCGTTAATCGTGTTTTTTTTTTTTCGTTTTTTTTCAACATGAGAGGCGAAGAAGAGAGGATTCACCTTCGCACCTGGGATTAACTGGCACGACGGATGATTGGACCGGAATGGGATCGAAAGTAAAACATATTCAACTTGGAAATGGATGAATGCAAGACAGGTGGAAGAGCAGATGTTAAGAGTCTGCTTCACGTTTAAGATACCTTGGTCACCAAAAGGAACATGCAGTTTGTTTTCTTCAACTAAACATGTTTGTTTGTTTTTTTCTGCATGAAATGGAGTTGTAAGTTAAGTGTTAAGGACCTGATATACTCACAAACTAGAGAGTGGACATGCAGGATGCATCAAACTGGTTCCCTAAACAAAAAGCTAGTGTTTTCTTTCCAGTTGGATTTTGGATTATTGAAGAAACATAGCTGAGATAAGTTTATGATACTTACAGGTTTTGTTCATCTTCACAAACACCACTTTTATGGTTTTTTGTAGCGTGAATGCAATCATTAGTAAAAAGCTAATTTCAGGCTATAAACAAACTACACGCCACCACCACTAAGTTCACGGCGGACTAGTCGGTGTGATGACATTTAGTCGTCTCATTTAGCCTTTTGTTAGCAACCGCCTTTTTTAAGACACGTAAAAGCTTCAAAACTCCAGAGAGAGGTATCTACTGACATCTTCTACGTCGTAGAACAAAAGTTTAAAATGTGTTATTAAGCTTCCATTAACCACAGACCATATATCAGGCATCCAACCAAAAAACATTTGACTTTGAGACGAGGTAACCCAAAGTGCAAAAAATACTGACTCGTTCCCGGGATTTACGACTCGTTTAATAACTGCAGCGCTTTTTACTACTGGGTAGTGTTTTCTAGTCATTCAAAACTGCTCCAGAAGTCAAATAAAGACGACTACGCTTTCTTCACGATGACTGAGCAAACTCCATCAGCTGATGAAGACGATCATATAGCCCCAGCAAAATGCTTGTGAGAGGACCTCGAGTTAAGGAACCCGAGGAGTGATTGGAGACGACTTCAAAGAACTGTTACAATGTACCTGCAGTCGGTGCACAGCAACTAATGAGTCCCAGTCACTAACATACTTGTACAAAATGAGAGGTGGTGATCGAGAGCGCATGGGGAACGCATGTTTGACTATAATCAGAGCCACATGTCATTCATTTGGTAGATATCAAATGGCCCTGAGATATCAGCACCTTAATGAAAGCTATAAATTGCATAAACACATTAAGATACGGATTTAATGGCACAAATGGATTCAAAGTCCAGACTTAAATCGACTTCAGTCACGCTTGAGCTGGACGCACCCTTGTGAGACTCAGCAAACTTAACATATACTTGAGATATTGAGAATTAAACCTATGAAACACCTGCCATTTATATTTATATTTATATTTTGCACTGAACCAGAATCTCTATGTGACACTGTATGATCCCAAGCATTGCAAACCTCTTTTCACTGTGAGATTTCTGAGAGGCATGTGTGAAGCAGCGCGGAGACTGCTAGTTAGCTAATGTGTGCGAGTGTGTGTGTGTGTGTGTTTGTGAAGCAGCGAGAGAGCCGTCCTCATGGGATTGTACCAAAGTGTTGTTTGTTCTTTGCGCCTCCGCTGGATAGCCAAAACCAGTGAAGGAGAACCCATAATTCTTTGCTGCAAGCAGTGCCTCCGCACATCCAATTGCATTAGAAGCCTATGGTGGAGGTGGAGGCTACTTGTGCCAAGATTTAACCCGATTAGATACCGATGCAGCCGTTCCAAAAGACAGCACAGGAGGCCCACGTACCCATCTCCTATTCTATTTCTGGCCTCGGTCAAATCTGGAGTGACAACATGGCAATGACCACAAGGCTCTTGAGCTCCGGTCGCTTCCGCTGAATGCTGCAGCAAACGGGGAAAATGTCTATTTCGAATGAAAAAAAATCGTCAATCTAACGACACAACAATGAGAACCAATTCCATAGCGGAGTTGTCATTTCTTTCTCCCTCCCCTCTCTTTGTTCATGTCCCCTTTCCCCTCTTCTCACTTCATGTGCTTCTTTGATATCTTCCTCCTTCTCATTCCTCCCCTTGCCAGCCCACCGGGTGTCATTTCCCCAAATGTTCCCCTTCCCTCCTTTCCTTCCTTCATCCCTGTCTTTCTCACCCTCTCTGTGTCTCCTGCGGTGGTCTTTTTTATCGGATCAGTCTCAGGCCGCCACCTCTGTCTCTCATGTGTTCCATCAAGGATACATAACCCAAACACACACACACACACACACACACACACTCTCTCCTTCCACTAGAGGTGGAGAATGAATGAAACCAGGAGTATAGAAGCAAAGACAGTCAAAGGGGAGATGAAGTGAATTCAAAAAAGGACAGACAGAAAGGAAGGCCGTCTCTTTTACTTAAATTATACACTAAAGGCACATCTCTGTCGGTCTCTGCCTCTCTCTCTCCTAATTTGTTACTGAGATCCGATGCAGCTTGTTGACATGTGTAGGAGATGTCGGTGCTCATGCTGAGAGCTGTTTGTGCGTCTGGAAGAGTGTTTGTGTGTTTGTGCTTGGAGCTCATTCAACCCCTCTCCCACCTCCCATTTATTACACACACAGACAAACACAAACACACACACACACACACACACACACATGGCCTGCCAAGGTTTTGGGTATGTGGGTAAATCTTTTGGCAACAGGGCTGCCAGCGTTGAGCTATGATGAATGCTGATGGCAAAGAGCATGGCCGGTCTCTGAACCAGTCACTCATACACACTGACACACACCGACACACATACACCGACACACCAACACACACACACACAAACACTAATCAGATTCCTGGTGCATGAGGGCCAAATGGCATCCCTCCACCGGTGAATGCTAATGTGACCAGTGGAGCTTGTGGGCTTGTGAAACAAGGCTAGGGAGAGCCAGGAGAGATGATGACAGGAGAACATAGATGGGATTGTTTACTGGCGTGTGTTATGCTAGTGTGTCAAAATTTGCATTCTTTTGCAAATTACAGAGAGTTGTACTTTGGTTTTAATTTGATCAGAATTAGAGTTGGCTGTGTGTCTTGCTGTGTAGGTTTGGGCAGGTTTTATTTCTACAATTGACTGTAGAATCATCCAAGATTATTGTGGTTTGAGCAGTATTGATCAAAAAAGTTGGATGAGAATTGGAAGTGTGACAATGTGTATTAGACATCAGTGCAATCACTTCCAGTAAACTTAAAGAAAATGCGTAATGGAAAAGTGATGTGGCCAGACCCTTCATTTTACCATACCGAAATATTGTACAACATATCATTTTGTATCATTGCAAGAAGATAATGGGGCTGATTTGTGTTTTCACTGCATGAGACTTTCACAACAAGAATGTGTAAGTCTATGTAGTTTGAGTGTTGTGAGAACATAGCATATTTTGCAATACATTCCTATAATTAGTCTTCGTATGCCTTATGATCTATTCCTCCATACTGATGGGTGACAAATATGTATGTAAGAAAAACCTCACATGAAGTGTCTTATTAATCACTTCATAGATTCTCTAAATTGAACCACATTCGTTTAAAAGATATCCCATAAGTGTTTCATCAGGTTAAGATCTGGGGATTCCAAAGACCAATCCATGTGATTCAAATCTTCAAATCATTCAGTGGCCCCTTGTGCCCTCTGGTCTTTTGTTACCATGTTATTCCTATCGTTACCATGTTATTCCATCTGTATGCACAGTTCTAGCTTCCTTCTTTACAATGTAGAACTGCAATGAACAGTTACTTACAGCGCTCAATGCGGTCTTCTGGGCTGGAGGAAGTCTCTCGATCCGACAGGAGGCCTGACACCGCGAAGATCTTTTTCCCGCTGTCCTCCACTGCTTTCAAGGCGCTGCTAGGCGAACTTCCAGGAGGGATCTGAGAACCGCCAAAGTCATACTCTTTCCCCTCCGCATCGGAGTACCGCAGGTGGGGTGAGGCATCTGCATCCAGGCAGCCTTTGAGGCGCTTGGCCGGGGTGAAAGCAGACTGATACCCGCATGGCACTCCGTCCCGATCGTCCGGAGGTGAGGCAAAAGGCCTGAAGGCGCCGACGCCGCTGTGATTCAGCATGCTGATCGGCGAGCAGTCCAGGTTAGGTGGGGCAAACTGATGATGGAGGTGGAGGAGGGACGGAGGAAAGTCCCTGTTGGGGAATCCTGGTGGTACTCCGCCTTGGCGGTGGTACATTGATGCAAAAGTGTAAGAACCGTTGTTAAATGGCAAATGTACGTCTTTCTCAACGGACACGGGGACGCCAAATGGACGTGGCTGCTGGCAGGGAATTGAGGCGTCACGAGAGGCTTCAGCAGTGGAGGCCAAGACCATGAGGGCCGGGGAGGCTAAGGGATTGGGCAGGTAGGAGGAGCTCTCCATCTTGAAGGCTGCCCTGTGGAGATCCATGTCTGGGCGGAAGAAAGAGCTCGTTAGGATTTTAGGGGAGAGGAGGAGATGATTCCTCCTCGATCAAATTTGAGACAATGTCCAAGGCCCTTGAAAGGGGTCTCAGGAAGTGCGTGAATCTGGGTTGGAGACTTGAGGGATTTGGCTTTAAGAAGGAAGGGGCTCTGAAAAGAGCAGTTTGTGACAAAGGAGAGTATTCTTGAAGAAATCAGCCAACGTCAGGCTAGTTTGAATTCAGTTCATTTCTCTTTAGTGGCGTTAAAGTGAGTTAATCTGTCTCCAGCCAAATTCACTTGAGCTCAGTTCAGTCCAGATCACTCCGGGCCAGGTAAGTGCTGTTGGGTATATTCAGTCCTTCACAGACTTGACAGTTTGGACGACTTCAGTCCTGATGATAAATACAATAAATGGTCAAGGTTAAGTTGTTCCTCCTAGTTAAAAAGCAGTAAAAGCCTCCCTCTTGGAGAGTCTGTTGGATGTGTTGCCTCAGCCGAACGGTCGTGGAGAAGGGGTGGACATCCGTAGGTCGTCAGATCTGGTTCCTCATCTTCATGTGGTCCCCAAACTGAGGAGATACAAAACACAAACATTAGGTTAAATAAAAATGTTCCTCAAAAAATGTGATCTTGTTGCTCCAAACAAGGTGTTGTGATGTTAGTCACAAGAACAGCTGTCTTACCTGCCAAGTTAACCAAACTATACAATGCGACCTCTCAACTGAGCTCTCCCCTAATACCCGAAAAGAGATGGGTAAAGATAATTACACCTTCATTTTTTTAAATGATTTGTGGTTAGACAAGACCTGCCCTCTGATACACTTTCCCTTCAGCCATCCCTTGAGGTCTCTGCTGTTTTGAAAAGAAGTGAAAAGATATTATCTCTGCCGATAAAAGTGCTTTAAATCAGCTCTTTAACATCCATAATAAAGAGTCGAATCGCTCTGCGCACTGTTTCACATTTATCTCAGACCTCCTCATCTTTTCTTAATGATAGGTACTTTCAGAGACAAGTGGCGCGCTGCTTTTTCAACAGACAAAGATCAATGCCTTGACCTCAATCTGTATGTAGAGGAAAGGCTGGGAGCTGAGTGGAACATTTTTTAATAAAGGAGCGTCTGAAAGCCGAGGCTTGAAGTCAAAACCTTTGGGGACAGAGTGTTCTTAAGCGGACACTGTTGTCGTAGCCACAAATTCACAACCTCTTGGGAAAAAGTGTCCTCAAGTTGACACTGTTGATGAAATCCTGTAAATCCCTGCCCTTTGACAAGAAGCCAAGAACTATTTCAAACCAAAACTTCTCCCGCTTCGCCCTCCCCTTTTCCTCCTGCTCTTTATAAAAACTTCTCCAAACTGTTTCCACATCACATCTTTCCATCCCGATCTCTACAGCCCTCCACGTCTCATCTCTTTCCAAATGCCCCCCCCCCCTCTCTTGTCCTCCATCCTCCTAATCTGTCCTTCTCCTCTGTCCTCCTCCACTTTTCTCCATCCTCATCTCCCTGGCGCTATCTCTCCTTCCTCCCCCCCCCCGCCAATCTCAGATCTTGGTCTAAGCCGCTTAGTCCTACCATCTCCCAGGATCTTATTGGACCAGAACCACTTGTCTTAAGATAAGGACACACACGCACACACATTTCAAACACACACACACACACCTCTGATATGAGGCTATGCGGCTCGATGTTCAGCTCGACACCCGACTCGGTAGGGCAAACACACTCCACACTCTCGCCGGCTATGCTACCCTCTCTCCCATCTCTCTATCTAACCACTTTTTAATTCCCCAATTTTTTACTATCTGTCCCCCCTTTATTTTCACATCTCTCCTGCCAATCTCTTCTCCTCTCATCTCTCCGTCTCTCCCTCCCTCCCTCCCTCCCCCTCTCTTCTCCCCCGGGTGATTCAGATGGGTGATATCATATCAGACCTCTCCATCTGCCATCCACGAGCCAGAGGAAATCTGACTGAGTGAATAAATTAGCCGTACTTGACCTCGCGACCCCCCTTCCCCAGCGGCATCCGTGGCAACAGACTAGAATCTTCCCTCCCCCCGGGGATTAGATCGGAGCGTGCGATTGGCCGGTCGAAGGATCGCAGAGAGGCAGCCGATGAAACGACAAAATAACATTTCAGAGATTTTTATCCCCAAAGGGCAATTTGAAGGTGGCTGGCATGTTAAGCGTCCAATATGTTAAAGATTTAGAGTAGGTGAAGATGTGCTTGTCGCACATAAGTGATCATTTCTGGATTAAAAAAATCAGATCAGCTTACATGCAAATAGGTTATCATGAGTAATTTTACCTCATTTCATTAAATCAGATAAAATTAAATGCCATTTTGTACGACTTAAACGTCAACCACATTGCCATAAAAGTCACCGCTTCCGTTGAAAGATGCAACACTAATGTGCCTTGGAAAAGGTCAAACGCGGAGTCGCATGCACACATAAACACACGCCAGACACGGTATCAAGTTTGCGGGCCGGCCCGCTCTAGACGAGCTTCAAAGCTGCGTTGACTACCAGCCGACATCAAAGGAGAAACTCCCTGGGAAATGAAAGGAGAAAATCTTTTATAGCTATCAGCTGTCCACAACACTCATTCAAATCAATTTCCAAACCTGATCTCGGCTTTGGCACGCTCCCCCACCTCCCACACACACACACACACACCAACTGCCAAGAGAGAGGAGAGGGCCCGGAGACAGAGAGAGAGAGAGAGAGAGAGAGAGAGATGGGGAGATGTGAGATGTTTTACATTACCGCAAATGTACAGTAGACTACTGTAGAGTGTTGAGGACGTCTTACGCTAACACGCCTCTGGTCTGGACAGATGCCACAGAGTCACATTACACACCTCTCTTCCTCATCCTCTTTTCACCCTCTCCTCCAAACCTACCGCGATCCATCCTGGAAATAGCACCTTGAAAACGTAGCCACGACAAAGCTCCCGTCTTTTCTTTCTTTCTTTCTCCCCCATGTCCCTTTCTCTGTCTATCAATTTACTCCCTCTCCTCCTCCTCCTCCTCTTCCTCCCTCTCCGTCTTTCGCACTTTCTCCGCCGGTGTCCTCTCCCTGTCCGCGCTGTATATCAGATCACGCTTTCTCCGGTATAACCTCTAAAGTAGGGAGTGTGTCTGAGGTGTTGATAGCGAGGTAATACACTGATAAGTACCGGGATATTTCAATTTTATTATCATTACCCAGCAGGCCGAGGGGCGGTGAAAAGGGAAGGGCCCGCCAACGTGGAGCAGCCAATCCAATAAGAGGACACTGGATATTCCCTTGCCGGCCTCAATGGGAGAGGAGAGGCGAGGAGAGGAGAGGCGAGGAAACGAGGAGCGGAGAATAGAGGGTAAACGAGAGTGGAAGAGAGGAGATGAGGAGAGGAGATGAGGGGAGAGGAATATAATAAGAAAAAGTTAGGAGAGGGGAGGAAAGGAGGAATAGAAGGAGTGGAGGGTGTAGAGGAGAAGGTGAGTAGAGGAAATAAGGAGAGGAGAACAGAGGGTGTGATATCAGAGCAAAGGGTACAAATCTCATCTCCCTGGGTGATGGACACAAGCTGGCTGCCTTCTGGCCTGCTGTACATACACACACGTGTGTGACGAGGCCTCTCCAAACTGATCCCAGACAACCCCAAAGTGTCACCAAACTCGCCTTATCTCTTAAAAACAACCAAGATAATGCCACATGACACGTACCTATGCATATTGTCAATGCACAAGTGCAATTACACCCCAACGCACACACACACACACACATTAATGTCAGCCGGTGCCACTTACAATCCCATTTGCCACCGAGGGATGCCACCCACACGTTGTCTGATGCCGCGGCGTATGCATTTTATAATAGGAAATGTCACGGGGGGGAACATTTACCGCCGCTGTCATAATTTGATTACAGCGTGCAAGAACGATACAGCTGTCAGCGCAATATTAAACACAAACAGCGAGTGGGGCTTTTCACGTCAAATCTGCACTTTAAGTGACAATGTCATGCCAGTCTGCAAAATTGCAGTGTCAACGACAATGTGCTTGAACATCATTCTGATGGGGGGGGGGGGGG
>NW_022280045.1:617459-620528 GCF_004355925.1 Anarrhichthys ocellatus | reverse complement strand
CGATAGACAAATGAACAGTTACTGCAGATGTAAAAAAAAAAAAACGCGGCGAACGGACTCCGGCCTGAATCTGATTGGATAAAAGATCTGCTTACTTTAGACACTGAGGGTGTTTTAATTGCTGCTGGTTGTGAAAAGATAAATCTCAGTGAAGAGGCGATTCTCCACTTGTTGGTTGTAGCAGAAATTTTATCCAAGTACTTTTTTTGGGAAAGTCTTTTTTGAATATCTTTTGGGCTTTGAACATGTTTGGTCTTTTTTGGTTCAGCAAAACAAGCAATTTATAGGAGGGATGCACCGATAACAGGCCGGATACAGGGATCCGTGACAGTAGGGATAATATATATATATATATATATATATATATATATATATATATATATATATTATATGATATATATTGTATTATAATATATATATACATATATATATTTTATCCCCTAAGAGAGGTGGCGGTAAACGAAATTATAAATACAAATTTTCCTTGTTTCAAATTTTCAAAACATCCTCGTGTGACGGATATGATTTTGAAGCGACTTAATGGTGATCTACGTGGCGATGAAAGTGAGAGAGCGTTAACTGGTTTCCTGATAATTAAGCAGATTCTTTTTTTTGGGGGTCTTTTGGACATATCGCTTGTCCGCGGCCAAATTAAAATAAACTTCCCTCCCTGCGGCCATCGATCCAGCAACAGAGGTGCGAAACGGACATTAATTTTAGTTCACTTCTCGCTGCGCGAGGGAGAGGAGCGAGGGAGATCAATGGCGAGCAATAACAGCTGACTGCTGAGAGGGGGGGGGGGTCGAAAACGCTGACAAATAAATCATCTTTTGCTACTTTTCCTACAACCTCGACACTTTTTTTCCTTTTTTTAATCGCCTACAGACTGGTCCTTTGGGAAGGGAGAGGAGATGAGGCTTAAAGGAAGAAGTGAGGAACACAGAGATTCCGAGACTTTCACTTAAATATCGAGGCTTTTACGTTGAGTTTGGTTGAGGGAAACAAACGTGCAGAACTCCATAAAAAAGGGGGTCCGTTTAATTGTTGCTCCCCTCAAAAATAATTTCATTCATATTTTTGGGCTGAAAATAAGCACCATTACGTGTGATTGATGTGGCTCCGAGGCATGGTCTCTGGATGAATACCAAACAGGACTGGAACTTACAATGAAAACACCCCAAAACGTTTAAAAAAAAAATCAAACTCAGGCTTCCATAGAAGCACACAATTCAAAACACGACGTGGACGTGGAACGAAAAGCGGCGGCCTGTAAATCACTGATGTGCAAACTGAAGCGGGACATAATGAAAGGATACAGAACGTGTCAACGTGGGGCATCACTCCGGATGACATCGAGACCTCAAAAAAACACGCTTAGAAAGAAAATATAGTGTGTATCTGAGGGGGAAAGCAGCTTTGATTTGTCTTAATTAAAAATGAACACCGGTCAATTTAAATTCAGGTTTAATGACATTTTAGTCCTTAAAATAAAGCAACGCGACTGAAATCAATCCGTCAAATGTCTCATAGGAATATAATTAACAATATAATAATTAAACTGAGATTTGGAGATTTTGTAAAACGTCCTGGAAACTGAAAAAAATAAATGAAATACAGCTGCACTCAACAAGATGGATTACATGCATTTAATAGTATATACAATATAAAGAGAAATGGGCTGTGCACCATCGCCTTTAGTGGAGAATTGACATGGATGATTACAGGTGCTCACTTCTATTTAATTGTGTTAATAAGAAAATATGCTATATTAAACAAACACCCACCCCCACCCACCGCACCGGGAACAAACCACCACGCACCTACTGTTTATGATGCCATTTAACATGTTGTAAATATTGTTCCTGTAACATCTCTCCTCCTCCCCAATTGTCCACTTTTAAAAGATAATTATTGCTCGCTGCACGTGCGTGCCTGGGAAATGAAAAGGTTCGGCTGGTCGTTAGAAAAGCCAGGGCTGGTTGATCTGACAATCAATACAATCAATGTGAAGGGATTCATCACGATGGGTTCACTGGATCTGGAGTTTGTGAATTCTTTTTTTTTCTGAAGAACTATAATTCAATCTTCACAGTGCGGTGAGTTCAATGACCCGCCTCGGGCGCATCTTCGCTCCAAACGTGTGTTTTTACGCGCTATTTATTGCTGGCAGTGAGAGGACTTTTTCGACTTGGAAATTACTACTAATAGGTCTGCTGCATTTTTCCCACACTACTAATTTTATTATTCCCTGTTCGGAGTGTTGCGGCTTTGTGCGGCGGCGCGCCTGGTTTCGTGCGCGTTTAAGCGACTGCTCACTTGTTTGCTTTAGTGAGGTTCCTTCAAAAACACAAAACGGCACGGATGCGATTAAGACAAGAAAAACACGCGAGCAAAAAAAATATATAGGAGGCAAAATTAGTGCAAATTAGTGAAATATTTCTTCGACTGTAAAAAATACAATATAATATAAAATATCAGAAGTTCATCAGAAGAATCCAACTGACAAAAGAAATAAAAATAAAGTCATATGTCCACAGTTTTTTATTGTCCGCGCACGTCACTCCGAATAAGAACTTTGAATTTATACAATTTAAAAAAATTATAAAAACGAAATAAATGTCAAACCATGTCTACAGCACAAAGAATGCGAGGACGGACATCACAGAAATATAGAAATCATTACACAAACTCTTTATAAAGGCGTTGGAGTTGTTTGCCAAACATGATTAAAATAAATAAACCTGACTTCAGTAAAAAAAAAAAACTCGTTTCTTCTTAATGAGACACGGTAGTACACCAAAAATGTTAATAAAAAGTTAATGTTGTATCCGGTAAAACCGACGCAGCAGCAGCGGGACCTGGCGCTTGGGGAGAAGCCGATTTTGGCTGACTGTGCTCGGCCATGGAGCTGGAAGGCCCCCGGGACTTCCTCTGGCTGGGCTCTGCTTATTTAGGGGGAGGATGTAAATTATAGTGGCTCCCTAGTTAACAGGTGTTTCCCAACCGTGTGCCTGTGTGCATATGTGTGTGTGTGTGTGTGTGTGTGTGTGTGTGTGTGTGTGTGTGTGT
>NW_022280045.1:605920-617449 GCF_004355925.1 Anarrhichthys ocellatus | reverse complement strand
TGTGTGTGTGTGTGTGTGTGTGTGTGTGTGTGTGTGTGTGTGTGTGTGTGTGTGTGTGTGTGTGTGTGTGTGTGCACGTGCACGCGCATGCCACACAGCAAATCGAGTTTCTTCTTTGAATTCAAGACGTCTGTTTCTCTTTGAGAGAAACAATTGACAGAATAATTTGTTGCGTATTTGAGGACTTATAGGGGAGGCTCTTCTTTCTCTCTCTTTTTTTCTTCTAGTCTATATTTCTGTTGTTTTTCACAATGTTATGGTCATTACATTTTTTGTTATTATAATGGCTAAACTCACATTTGATAAAATAGAACGACAGACGTTCAAAACCCGAGATACAAATTTCGTTGGTGATCCCATGATTACAGCGAGGTTGTGGTCTTTCATATATACACGTATATATGTGTCAGGGATTCATTCAAATCAGCCTCGTCAGGGGCTTTATTAGACCCCAAAATAATATGCGACAGTTTAAGCCACATCATGTCCTCATCATTGTGAGCGCTTTGGTGCTGCAAAGCAACACTGTGTTTCTGTGAAAACCAAAGACAGAATGGCACAAGGCGCTAAAACAACCGCTCTTCTTCATGGGAAAAACTAAAAGTCAACTTTTAGATAAATTAAAGCACCGCAGGCCTGCTGGCTACGCTCGTTATTGAGGATCTAACTGGTAATGATGGGGAAATATCTCGGGAGCTCTGCAGCAGTAATACAGATAGAGTTTCTCTGGCAGACTGTGATTGTATTTTTTATTATTTTACTGGGAGGTTTGAGGGGAAAACTCCAGGATGTAATCATTAACACTGGTGGGACAGGATCCGCTTTCACCAAACGCAATGACAAAACCAATATATTAAGAGTTGTTAAAAAAGTTGAAATATTAGCTGCACTGTGACCGTGCAGCACTTGTAATGTACTAATTAATGCATGGTGATGCTGATGTATGCGTAATGGCACTGACACGCGCACTATACTGCACAATTGCGAGTGTTTTCCAGAAACCACTTTCTCGCTTTTAGTGGGAAACTCGAAGATGCACGCGCACACCCAGGGAGACACAAACAGACATAAATGTGAAAGGTCCGTGTCCAAACGGAGACGGACCGCACCGTGACATTTTTCTATTTATTTTACGCGTGAAAAAACGCCACTGCGCTCCGGTGTCTAACGCGCACAGTCCCCGAGAAAGAAAAAAAAAAGTTTAACGAAACGACTCGAAATCCGCTTCCAAAACCGAGAGAACGCAAAAAAAAAAGAAAAGGCGTGGAGAGACAAACTGTTCGAGCTTCAAACCCAACAACAACAACCACAAAAAGACAGCCAGTGTTACTCACCTCGCCGTGGCAGGATCCGCTTCTTCTTGCAGACGACTCCACGTTTCCGGCTCCTTCTTCTTCTTCTTTCTTTTTTTTTATCCTCACAACAAACCGAAAACTTTTCCGCGGAGTGGGAATATCAGTAACAGTGGCAACCTCTGGCTCTCGCGCAGCAGCACCGGAGATAACGGGAGGCGCTTTGTGGAAGCGAAAAAAAGTAGTTAACACCTCCCCGTTAGGTTACCAAAGCGCAGCCAGAGAGGAGGACGGAGAGAGCGAGGGGGGAGAGAGAGAGAGAGAGAGAGTGACTTTCCTCGAACACAGCGCAAAGCGGGGGGTATCAATAGCGCGATCGCGCGTGCAGCCCCTTCGCTGAAACACCGAGAGGGACGATCAAGTGAGAGGAGTGAAGCCGCGGAGGGAACGCACGGATCGCAGAGACTGTGGATGTGGTGTGAGGGGGGGGGGGGTTCTCACAGTGCTCAACGGCGACGTGTGTGAGGCTGGAGCTGAGCTGCGCGAGGCTGAACGTGGAGTGGGGGGGGGGGGGGTGGGGGGGGGTTGTGGAGGGAGGGGTGTCCAGGGTCCACATCGCTCCGAGGTGCAGTGCTGCCGCGCAGCGCTCAATGACTGACTGACAGACACACAGACCGCAGCAGCTCTCTCCACTCAAAACAACTCTTTTATTTTATAATCATCACTTCTTAATCTTTACAACGTCAGCTTCTTTAAAAACATTTCTGTATTTCACCGCACAGCGGTTCTTTCTCGCCTTCAAACCACCTGGATCGCTCAGGTTATTCATTTTCTCTCCTGCGAGAGATCAGGGACAGTGTTCATATCCTATATTTACAAGATGAAAAAAAAAGAATCAATAATAGTGGAAATATTTCTGCCATGGAAAAGTCAACTTTGCCAAAAAGGTGTCTTTCTTCCTCTGCAAAATTAAGTTTAGTGTCCGTGTGCATGCGTGGACACTACCCCCCCTCCCACAATGCTCCTGCCTACACCCCCACCCCCTGTCTGGTGTTTCGTTCCCCTGGGTGATTTCCACTGCGCTTTGTGCGCAAAGTGAATGAATTATCCCCCCCTCCCTCTCTCTCTCTCTCTCTCTCCCTCTCTCTTTCACCCAGTGGAGAGACTGCTCGCCATAAAGCCAATGAAGTCCACCTCTTAACAAAAAGAGGTGGACTACCAGACACTCTTATAAAGTGCGCACTTTAGAGACTGAAGTTGTAGTGGGGCCGCGGGAAAGTTCAACCGACCGTCAGCTGTGTGGCACAGTCCCCGGCATCGATCGACCAAAAAAACTCCAAGACATAAACGAATAGAGCATGCGCACTTGATGGGATAAGTCGAGCCACATACGAGTGAGCACCATTATATTGTGTAACCCCGCCCCAACTTCATCTAAGAAACACTGTTTTGCAACCTGTCTTGGATAAAGGTTTTATAGAAATGAATCCCTGACATTTGTGAATCTTTGTGTATTCTTTCTCTCCATTCAACTGGCAATACATTTCGAAAAAAGAAAAGAGAGTTCCATCTCTTCCACAACCTGTAACAAAGTCACTGAGCCTATACTCTTTCAATCATCTGACCACCATTGTAACAGACTGTCAGAGGGGGGATATTTTATGCAGAGCTAATTTATGGCACAAACAGGTTCTATCAGCCCTGGAATATTTCCAATTTTGTGGGGGGTGAAATTAAAACATATAATTTAAGCATACAGTGTGTGTGGGGGGGGGTGGGGGGGGGTAAGAAAGGCAGAGTGAGAGAGACTGGGAGAAGAGAGGCCTCCTGTCCCCCTTTCTTCCTCTCCACTACACCCCCCTGCTGGTCACATGTAGAACTAACATCCTCAGACTAACTTTTTTTTTTTCCTTCTGTGCCAACTCACTTTGGGTCAGTAGCTGTGAGCAGCTAAGTGTTTTTGTTGAAATGGTTTTATTCAAATCGGGCACTGAGAAGGTAAAAGAAGAAACGTGTGGGAATGGTGGATTAATAGAAATGGATCGCTTTGTAGGGTGGAGAATGGAAGGTGAAAACTAATGGTAGCATATATAGGGTGCATGCATGGGTTAAACTTGTCCACTTAGACGGGAAATCCTATTTTATTTTTGGATCCACATGATATTCTCCTGAAACTAATATAAACTGGGTTAAACAGGGCCGCTGCAATAACAGTGTGAACAATTTTCACACTGTGAGAAACAGAAAATAAGACATCACCTTGTTTTTTACCTTCAGATTTACTTGATTCCATCTAATTTCTTTCTAAACATGATGTCTCCCGCCTCCAGTTCATCACATAAGATGTGCGACGGTTTCCTAATGGAACTTTGAGCTGGTTTCACGCTGTAATCTACCGATGCTTTAGGTAACAATAGCGTGGGAAAAGTGAAGAGGGCCTTGTGTGTGTGTGTGTGTGTGTGTGTGTGGTCTCCATACACATAAGGGGCAGTAGCATCAGTAGCAGTGCCATTAGTGGTGTGTTGTCTTGCTAATAGGCTCAGTTTGGAGTCAATGGGCTGACTGAGGAAGAGGGCCATCCATGTATTAGATCCCTCTCTATTCAAAGTCTAATGCCACTCTTCAGCCCCACCTTCTGATGTTTTTAAATGCTGCCTCTGTGCGTATTGACTATAGGAAGCACTTTGATTGCACCTGTTGCCCTGCTGAGGCATCTGCCCTGCTTCTTTCCCCCGCTCTAGTGCAAAGGCATTCCTCCTTGCCGATGGATGTGCTTATTAAAACTTGTGTAAGACGTGTGGAATCTTTAATGGCAGACTCTTTACCTACCGAGCCCTTCCGATAGTTTGGGTTTTATTTTCGCGGGCTTTTAGATATTTGTTTCTGCCTCCACACAAGACAGCGACCTCTAGTTCTGAAACGTTAAGCCAATGCAGAAGCACCTTTAACCTGCATTCTTTATACTGGCCAGCAGGGGAGATTCCTCTGATCGCAAAAGACGTCCGGTTGTATAGAAATCTATAAGAAAATGACTCTACTTCTCTCTTGATTTGTTACCCGAGTAAACATTGTAAACATGAGTTTATGGTCTCAATGGCTAGTTTCAAGTCTTCTTCAATACAGCATGATGTTCATTTCATTGGGACTACAGATGAAAAATAGCGTTTTGGCTAACTCTGGCACATTTGCAGAAATGTTTTTATTAATGTGCACTGTCCCGTTCAAATAAACCAATAAATACATTTAGTACATTTTGGTCCCATTTAGAGTGAAATAGGCCACGTGGCTACCTTGGGATCGAAAGGTTGCTACAATGGTGTTGTCTGATTTGGGAGTTGTCCGTGTCTTCTTCTTACAACTTGAACTCTTTCACAGTGTGTTTTCATTTCACCAAAGTCAATTGTAACATTTTGGTCGCCTAAAAATGTAATTCGGTGTTTGGATGTACTTAGCTCCCAGCCTCTCGTGTCACTTCTGGTTGCAAAAAAAAAAGCCAAGATGGCGACATCTAAAATGCAGAACTCGTGGCTTCAAAATGGCAGTCCTCAAACCAATGGGTGACGTAATGGTGACTGCGTTGACTTCTTACATACAGTCTTTGCTCCACACCAATACACAGATGGAAGTAAAGTAAAATAAGGTTTGGTTTGTGCTCACGCCATTGGAAAGTTCAACAGGCCCAACTCTTTCCTACATTCTTAGGAAAATGGAACACAAAACAACAAAATAACTTTATGTAGGATAGCATATGAAGCGTTTCCCTACGAATGTCCAGCAACATGAGCTATCAGTGCGTCTGTGCAAGCCCCTACGGTGTTGTTGTTTTGGTTAAAGAAAGTTTGGATTGGGTAAGAATAACTACTCAAGTGGCGTTAACTTAAACACTGAAATTATGTTACAAATAACCTATGGTTTCACACAAGACACAAACAGCGGTCTCCTGGGTGAAAGTCCTGTGTTTTTAGACACACCCATCCACCCTGAACTCTTCCGAATGTTGAAATTTGTCCCTCTTTATAAAGCGTCACCCCTTTCTGGCTGACAATTAGCTAAATTACATACGTAATTATTACATTGGTTACATACGAATGATAGTATAGCATTACTTTCACAGATAACAGTTGATGACAATTTTCATGCAGTGCTGGTGTCAATCTGAAAGTGGCCTTGGGTATAGTATAGTATTAACGCAAAATGAATCTTAGTATCAATAGATTCCAAGTACTAGTCTGCTCCCAGATGCAAGGAATGGCTGAAAAGCCATCCTCTCCGGCACAAAGACCTCCCCTGGCTGATGACCTGACAAGAGTGTGCTGCGTTGTGCGTTGGCAGACACAGGTTAACATCAGGGCTCCCTCTGTTTTTCAGCGGCTTTCTGAGCAGCCATCTGAACCGAGTCATGTCCTCGTGTTATGAAACCCCTGACATCTCCTCTGAAATGACACGAGTGATAATAAAAAGCCGAGCTGACGGCAGAGGGGCCAGGGCTGCCCTCCGATGGCCCGCTCTCACCTCTGCTCGGGTTTCATCCTTAAATAAAATTCCACTTTTTCAAGACTCAGCTCAGAGGGCCGGACTGAGGCGAGCGCAGTGGAGAGGGTGTGCTTATGTTGTTCGTTGGCTTGGCCATCGGGCGTTCTAACTAAATGGTAGAACAGAGCAATCAGGTAGAAAAAGAAGGCGCTGGTGGAGACACTGTCAGTTTCTTTGGAGCTGGTTGGAGTATACACAGATAAAGACACGGTCTCCCAGCAGGCAGCCCTGGTCTGTTTTATGACTTGAACCTGTAATCCTTTGATATTTTAAGGCAGCTCAAACTTGACCCTCCCTACCACCCAGTGACTAAAGTAATACCCTGTTAAGTCCTTCACACCACGTGGGGCTTAATTCCTTAAACAAACCATGTTTGAGTGTGATTTACAGCTAATCTGGACAGGCGACGGTCATTTCTATCTTTCCTTTAATAATTTACGATTGTTGGAATTTCATAGCGCCGGCTCCCCAGCCGCGCATGCCGGCAAATCCATATGTCTGTAATATAATGAGATTTAAGCGCAGCGAGATTATAAATTACGGTGTGATTTGTTCTCTCGCTGTTTTGTCAGGGCATAGCCTTTGAGTGTGTGTGTGTGTGTGTGTGTGTATAGCTTGGGGACATGGCTGGCATTTGGCTGCCACGACGCTCTAATTGCTGACGTACACACAGATAGATGGGACCTGATGGTTGGTGTCGCCACTGGAGGGAGGGAGGGTGGGAGGAAGGAGAAGTGAAGGAGGAGAGAGGAGGACGAAGAGAAAGAGGTTGAACGGGGCTATAGCTGACCCGAGGATAAGGGGAGGAGAAAAGGGAAGTAGGGCATGGATGGATGGATGGATGGATGGATGGATAGATGAAGAGACAAGTGAGGAGGACAGATATTGTCTTGTGGCGGGAGACGCAGCTGCCAGCAGCTACATGGCCAAGCGGTTAACCACACTGAAGGAGCCACACTTAGAGAAAGCAAAGCGGAGAGACGGAGATATATATATATATATATATATAGAGAGAGAGAGAGCGAGAGAGAGAGAGAGAGAAAGAGAGAGAGGAGGGAAGCAGACTCAGCCACATTCATCTCGTTCTCAGATCCATTGCTCCAGGGAGCTGTTGGAAAATGAAGAATTACATGGCCCTGATCAGATTACATTACAGAACAAGTGATTACATGCACTTGACTCTTGTACGAAAGAAGAAAAAAAAATGAAGGGAGGGAAAGGAAACATACATGATCTGATTAATTATGTAATTATGTGGTATTTGTTCTGCTATGATACATGGGCAACAATCTGAGGGGAGGTAGATGGGTAATTTCATCAATGTTTCACTGCCTCCCGTCTAAACCTGCTCTGATATAAAATGTTGGTTTTGTCCCAGTCGTCACTTACAGACGCGACTGCTGTATATGCAAAAACATTCACCGTCATTATATTTGGTTTGCAGGAAGAAAGGGGGCTGTGGGGTCGAGCTCCATGTTTGAATTGAACACTTTATATTTCTGGTGAGAAATAAAAAGCTTTATTATAATTGGTGTGACCCAGTATGAGGACTATTCTATAATGAGCCAAATGAAGATCTCATCAGAAAAATGAACGTTGGTGGTTTGGTCACAAGCCTAAAACCAGGAGTCCCCAAGCTTTTTGTTTTTACACACCGTTTTCCAGAGTTGATATCGGACGATTCTGAAGAAACCTGACATTTTGCACAATTCCAACGCTTCTTTTTACAATCAACATTGGTTTTAAATTCTTGCTTTCTACAATATCTGCGCATGACCACAGTATGGCTACGGTTGGGGGAAAGACTGTGGTTGTGATAAACAAACTGTGGTTAGAAAAAAGAGAAATGGTTACTGAAAGACAAATGTTGATTGCATGTCTGCAACATGATGGACACTTTTTGCCTCTCTACATTAAGGGCACACTACTTCACACATTAGACATTTGCATTGGGTGTAAATCTTGAGGTGAGGAATTGTCCAATATGGATGAAAGGTCACTGGGCTGAAGGTATAGAAAACATATGCCATTTATCTACCAACCTCTATTTTGTTTTTTACTCATCTTTGCTAGCTAGTTGCAAAAAATAACAAAAGCGCACGCATATCAAGTAAGAAAGTAGGTAATGACGGATTCATCGCTGCATGAACCGAGGACCAACTTCTGTTGAATCAGCATCCTGATAACCTAACTAAAAACTTGTTAACACAAAGTCAACTTTCTTGCCTGGTATTAGTAACCAGATGTTGTGGCCATGACAGAAGGTTCAAGTGCACGTCACAAAGAAGAGCATATCATATCTGCTTAAATGTTCCACCGGTACTGGATTGGAAACCACTGCCTAAAGTGACTTGTGGCAATGTTTTCTTAATGTGCAACCTGTGCTGGTTGCATGAATAATGGCTAGCAGCACTTCTTTACAATAATGTGAAACCCCTCAAGGAGGAGGTGAGGTTGGATAGATAGGAAGCATGTAACTTCAACATGGGGGACAACCCATTGAGTTGTTGTCTGATCAGAATCTTTCCCTAACATCAACTACGTAGTTCTAGTTGGTGCAGCCTAATCCATTGCTGGCCAATCTGAAAAAAGGGTCATAAGAAAGGTATAAGCACTTATTGGCCAAATCCAAAATCCAGGAACTTTTCTACACAATTACAAATTTGCATTTCAGGGATTGCGTTTACAAATATAAGCATTTGGAAGAACGTCATGGTCCATTGTTGCAAAACAAATAACTCCACAGAAACAAGAATATCCCAAGAAATCTGAAAATAACACGGGTGTTAAAAATACGGGTTGAAATATTGTGTTGGCTTCAAGACTGGGAAACATCAGAGCAAACCTCCTCCCTCTGGTCGCTCCGTCGTCTTCAAACATCCGCGGGGAGTGACTTGTTATTTGCTCTGAGCTGTCTGCATGGTTTGGCTTTTTGATTAGAGAGAGATGGAAAGAAAGAGAGCAGGAGACAGAGGGAGAGAGCGCAGATAGTAAAGAGAGAGGGAGACAGTCTCGAGGCACATGTCAAGCAATGTCACAGATAATCACACATTGTCTTAAAATAGCTTTGAAAATGACATCGCTGGGGTGGGCGATGTTGGGGTTTAGGAGGGGGAGTCGTGAGAGATGCATCAAAGCCCGCGTAGCGTAATTAAAGACCAGATAAAGTTAATTTCTGACAACTCCCCGGGGGAACATTTATCAAGGGCAGAATATAAAAAAGTCTTATCAGTGAAAAATAAGAGAGGAGCTGGGGGGTTACATGACTATCTAACATACATCTGCTTTGTTCCCTCAAAGAGAGATACATACAGTATAAGGGGGGTTACTACAGTGACAGATAGAGAAAGAGTCATTTCCTCAGTCAGTCAGGTGAAGATGGTGAAGTGGCCTCCTTCTATCATCATCTACCCAGTAAAACCATCCTATTTCATAGTCCAAGTAATCTCCATATTACCGCCTCCACTGAAACTGTCCCTGCTGCTGCTTGGGTGTATTGCCAATGTTTTGACCAATGGAAATTAATGTTTTTTTTTTTTCTAGAATGAAATCATTGTCTGATTGTTTGCTCACATTCAAAGCCATATTTGCCATAGCCAGAAAAATCCAAATTCAGGGTTTGTGTAGCAGGGGTGGGCCAAACAAGTGGCACTCAATGTGAGAGCATTTCAATCACGCCAACAGCAGACTTGTCTTTAGGTCTTAATCAACACTTAACAAAATTTTTTTTTCAAAATCAACCAACAAGACCCATCTTAGATATGACCTATTTCATTTTTGTTTTGTTTTGACCACAGAAGATATTGCAATGGTTCTTGGTTGTCGCATTATCACGTTAGATACATTATAATACAATGTTGTCCCTCATTGAGCTTTAGGTTGCAGTGTTAGCATCCCTTCTTGAAATTAATGCACTACCTTAGTTTGTGCTTGCAGTATTTATGCTAACGTTTTTTAGTGGGAAAAAATGGGGCAAACAATGCTAAAATTATGGGTTTTTTTAGCTGATGCTTGGCAATAGAATCTTTGTCCTTAACTGACTTTACACACTAGTGCTAACGTTTTTTCTTACATTATTAGCATTAGTGGTCGAGGGGAAGGAATAGGGCTAATAACGCTAAAATTCTTCTTTTAGCTGATGTATCATAATAGAATCTTTGTCCTTAACTTTAAAACATAACTAATTAACTAACAATGCAACTTTGCTGACCAGTGGACTGCAGAATGTCCTAAGATTCTCTTGAGTTAATTGCTTTAAAGAGATAATGAGGTGACATGATTGAGAGCGAGTAAAGTTTGCAAACATTAGATTACATTAGCTGATTAGCTATCAATGGCCACCATAAGAGACTGGTCATACCAGACCAAGGCTGCAAATAGAATAGTCAAAAGAACTACATCCTGTGTCTTTACCGAAACACTTTTCCTCGATCCTCGATTGAAAACTTCCAAAGGTCAAGGAAAGATGTCAAGGAGAATATGCGACGACTGTTTTTTGTTCACTTTAAGCAACTTCATTTACAGTCGCCGTCGCAAGCAATTGTGGGACCGTGTTATTTTGTCGCCTTTACATTGCATTGAAGCACCTTTCCTCAGCATTTAGAGAATTCTACCTTCTCTCATGTACTACTTAAGATACTTACAGGTCATTTTACTCAGTTAGGAACCTTCCTCAGTAAAACAAGACGATTTGAACGCAGCCCAAGAAAAATCCCTGAGAGTATTGAATTGAGTAATGGGTAAATTCTACTGCTTTTAATGTCAACTCTTTATCAAAAGTAAAGTAGTTTTGCTTGAAATACTGTATGTATGAAACTTTTCTTCCTTAACACATGCGATGACTGCTCGGAAATATAATGTTTTTGGGAAAAAAATATATTTGACAGCTGAGACATTTTCCACCGATGCTACACAGTGTCAGCTATCAATTTAAATAAAGAAAAGAGAAACACTTAAATACAAATACGAAGGCATAACAAACAGCCCACACTTTTCTACCTCGGAATGATTTGTCCATCTACTCTATAGCCAGCACAAGCTGGTAGTTAAGCTAAAAATAATGTTTATTCCTGCAGACATTTAATGGTCCGTCAAATGGGATAACAAGGACGGCTGATTTGTGGCCCTTTCTCTGCAATTACCCAGCCTTCCCACTTCCTCCCTGTTTAAATTAAACAAGCCATTGATTTTATGCTGAATATTATTGTGCCATATTCCTCAGGAGTGCTTTTGACAGAGATATGGAGTGATTGGACTCAGAGATGCTAAGACAGACAGATATACAGTTGTGTGAAAAAGTGTTTGCCCCCTTCCTGATTTCTTATTTTTTTGCATGTTTGTCACACTTAAATGTTTCAGATCATCAAACAAATTTAAATATTAGACAAAGATAACACAAGTAAACACAAAATGCATTTTTTAAATGAAGGTTTTTATTATTAAGGGGGAAAAAAAATCCAAACCTACATGGCCCTGTGTGAAAAAGTGATTGCCCCCTAAACCTAATAACTGGTTGGGCCACCCTTAGCAGCAACAACTGCAATCGAGCGTTTGCGATAACTGGCAATGAGTCTTTTACAGCGCTGTAGAGGAATTTTGGCCCACTCATCTTTGCAGAATTGTTGTAATTCAGCCACATTGGAGGGTTTTCGAGCATGAACCGCCTTTTTAAGGTCATGCCACAGCATCTCAATCGGATTCAGGT
>NW_022280045.1:596135-605520 GCF_004355925.1 Anarrhichthys ocellatus | reverse complement strand
CATTTTGTTTTTCTTAAGCCATTCAGAGGTGGACTTGCTGGTGTGTTTTGGATCATTGTCCTGCTGCAGAACCCAAGTGCGCTTCAGCTTGAGGTCACGAACAGATGGCCGGACATTCTCCTTCAGGATTTTTTGGTAGACAGCAGAATTCATGGTTCCATTTACCACAGCAAGTCTTCCAGGTCCTGAAGCAGCAAAACAGCCCCAGACCATCACACTACCACCACCATATTTTACTGTTGGTATGATGTTCCTTTTCTGAAATGCCGTGTTACTTTTACGCCAGATGTAATGGGACATACACCTTCCAAAAAGTTCAACTTTTGTCTCGTCAGTCCACAGAGTATTTTCCCAAAAGTCTTGGGGATCATCAAGATGTTTTCTGGCAAAACTGAGACGAGCCTTTATGTTCTTTTTGCTCAGCAGTGGTTTTCGTCTTGGAACTCTGCCATGCAGGCCATTTTTGCCCAGTCTCTTTCTTATGGTGGAGTCATGAACACTGACCTTAATTGAGGCAAGTGAGGCCTGCAGTTCTTTGGATGTTGTTCTGGGGTCTTTTGTGACCTCTTTGATGAGTCGTCGCTGTGCTCTTGGGGTACTTTCGGTCGGCCGGCCACTCCTGGGAAGGTTTACCACTGTTCCATGTTTTAGCCATTTGTGGATAATGGCTCTCACTGTGGTTCGTTGGAGTCCCAAAGCTTTAGAAATGGCTTTGTAACCTTTTCCAGACTGATAGATCTCAATTACTTTGTTTCTCATTTGTTCCTGAATTTCTTTGGATCGCAGCATGATGTCTAGCTTTTGAGGATCTTTTGGTCTACCTCACTTTGTCAGGCAGGTCCTATTTAAGTGTTTCTTGATTGAGAACAGGTGTGGCAGTAATCAGGCCTGGGTGTGGCTAGAGAAATTGAACTCAGCTTTCCAAAGATGTGATAAACCACAGTTAATTTATGTTTTAACAGGGGGGGCAATCACTTTTTCACACAGGGCCATGTAGGTTTGGATTTTTTTTCCCCCCTTAATAATAAAAACCTTCATTTAAAAACTGCATTTTGTGTTTACTTGTGTTATCTTTGTCTAATATTTAAATTTGTTTGATGATCTGAAACATTTAAGTGTAAAAAAAAAAAAAGAAATCAGGAAGGGGGCAAACACTTTTTCACACAACTGTATAAAGGTTGACACAGGGGGAGAGGAGCAGATGGGAGAGTGGGTCCCTTATTTGTTTAAAATTTGTATGAAAATTTACATTTTGTAAGACGGTTTAAAATAATGCTCCACCAGTGAAACCTACAGACGTTGATAAGACAAAACAGACCTAAACAATATAAATAAAATATCCCATATAACTTATGCTATCTTTCTGCTCATAGCCTCTTCTTGTTGGGTTCAGGTGACATTAAGTAGAATTTCACATCTCCAAACTGCGAAACAAACCTTTTGTCGTACAAATCCAGAAATTTATTTGACTTTTTTTCTAACTCATTGCATGTATCTGTCAAAACACAAAAAAGTAATTTAGATAAAAACAAACAAATGTACTGTTGCCTTCTGCGATTGCATTTTAAACCTCCGGAGAGCAGCTCCATATTGGACATCAATGAGCTGGTTCTGTGTTCTTACACTGCTCAGCTAGTCTGACCATCTGAGAGGAATACGCTACAAACAGTATTGAGCCAAATGAGGAAATTGGCCACCGAAATGCAACTGAATGGCTCTTTTATGTATATATTATTTTATTTTATGGATAACAATGGTTGCTATACAGACAAAACTTGTTGGCAGGGTAAATACAGTTTTGCTTTTGGTCTCTTTTGGGGAATTATTGAGAAATGTCAAGGAGGGAATTCCACTGATTGTGATCATATTAGCGTTCAGGTGACCCATTCTCACAGACTGAATATAGTAGGGACAGATGGCAGATTGGCTTAGGTGGATAAAGAAGAACATATACATAAAAAATAACTTTTAAAAAAGTGAAATTATATCAAACAAAAAAAGGTGGGTAAAGCACAGGAACTGGACATCTTAGATTTAGGGAATTTGGATTGATCTGATTTCAGCTAAGAATAACACAACTCTGCAAACTGTAGGTGCAGGCACACACTCAAGCAGCCAGTACATTCTGATTTCCCTTCCACTGTGTTAGTCATGTTTCTGCGGGCGATTACGCTCCATTGTTGCGTTCTCGGGGAAAATGTGATCACCTTTGACAGGTTCATCATGGAGGCCTTCGAGAGGCATTTTGCCTGACTTGGCGGCCTGACAGTCAGCGACTCTATTAGCTTATGTGTTTTCATCCAAAACACAGATGTGTGTCACCCAGGTTTCTAGGCGCATGCACCCGAGCAGACACAGCAGTCGCTAAGGAGTGACGATTACACAGAGAAGTCAAGTGACAAATTCAAGTGGCCAGAAGAAATATCAATTCATTTAGGACCAGTGAACAGCAAGCCGGGCTGTCAGGGAGAGACGGAGAGAGAGATCAAAAGGGCTTACTCCCGATATGACAGATGCATTAGAGACGAGAGCCACAGTTAATTTTGTGTGTCCGGGTGTCGGGGGTTTGAGTGTGTTTGTTCTGCGGCATCTCCGCTGTGTCTTTGTGGAAGACACTGTAAAGTCAACCAATCGGTTAGACCTGTCCATTGTGTTTTAGGATAACAAAGAAAGATGTATGTGAACATTGTGTGCTCAGTATCGACCGTGTCTCGCCTAGTTTAAAGATAAAATGCAGACAATAAATGTTGACTATTTAAACACGAGCATTGGGTGTGTTCCTTACACTCTTGTTCCCATGTGAAACTGGCCAAATGTAATGATGGAAGGTC
Organism: Anarrhichthys ocellatus; assembly: GCF_004355925.1. Taxonomy (NCBI): domain Eukaryota; kingdom Metazoa; phylum Chordata; class Actinopteri; order Perciformes; family Anarhichadidae; genus Anarrhichthys; species Anarrhichthys ocellatus. The sequence goes on along the minus strand of NW_022280045.1, from coordinate 602,689 downwards.
ATAACCAGATATCTCTAATGTAGTTTCAAAAGATTTTAAAATGATCATACGGAAACATTGACAGCAAAGAACAAGGGTTCTTTGGTCCTGTTGGTCCGCGGAGACTTTGTCAAGACATTAGCACTGCACCATTACAAAGGACTGTTGGGCAATCGTCCCGATATTCACATTGGAGGACAAAATGTTTTCCATGTTTGTAAAATTCTGTCTCACATTACAAACCACTGACGAAGCTGAACTAACACAGCCCCTTGCAGTTTTTTACTACAATGTTCTTTTTTGTCTAACATGAGGTTAGTGTGGAGGGACTCTTTTTAAAAGTTAAGGTTCCTTTGGTGGTAATGTATAGCCTGACATCGCCAGAACAAACAACAATTGCAAATTTATCTGGAACCTCTCAGTTCCTTTTCGATTTCTAAGGGGCGTTATCAACGGGGGTTGAAGAAAATGCCTCTGGACGCAATTGGAAAGACCTCTAACCAATTAAAGGAATGAAACATGTGACTTAGCAGAGAGCGATGTAAATGTGTAAACAGACTGCTGTTCTGGGTGGGCGACTGTGGCTAAGTGGATAGCAGGGCCGTTTTTCAATCAGAGAGTCGGTGGTTCAATCCCCGGCTCTGCTAGTCGCATGTCGATGTGTCCTTGAGCAAGACACTTAAACCCAAAATTGCTCCTGTAGTTGTGCCTACGGTATAGAAATGTGATAGAATCTGAATTGTAAGTCGCTTTGGATAAAAGCGTCTGCTAAATCAATGTAATGTACTTACCTGAGAACCAGACGAATTTGCCAGCTCATGTCCTATTTTACACCTATTAGACATACGCTTGTGATTGGCCCGTCAGATCTGAAGTTGCTGGAAATCTGTCAGAAGCGGAGGGGGACCAGACACATCGGTCAGAGCAAATCAAACATGAGCTGATAGATTCATCTGGTTCTCAGGTACGGGAATGTAGCCCCTGACCTAGCAGTGTTATATACACCAAGGGTCCTTGGAAAGGAAATCTAAAACCGACAGATACAACAAAGACAATTTAGCTTCATCTGGTTAACCCTGCATCCTCCATCCCCTGCTCACAGTGCACATAGCATTGACCAAGACGTCTACCCTGCTCAGTCAGCTTACAGACTACATTACCAAGCATCATTCCTCTGTCTGGTAAGAGGCAAAACGAGCTTGAAACTTCAAACCAGAATTGGCAGCAAAACACTGATTTTCAGCCTGGTGTTATGTGATGGGAATATTCTGTGAGGTTACTGTATTAACTTTGTTTAACTGTAGTAGAGAGCGGCGATGGTGGGGAACAGGTTTGCAGTGCAGACGGCTATGCTAGCTGCGTGTTAGGAACAGGATAACACTATACTGAGGCCTTTTTATCAACTTGCGTCATGTTGTTTTGTCCCAACATAGTGTCACCGTAGCTGCTGTAGCTCCGTCATGTAGCAACATTTTTGAGGAGGCGGAGTTCTGAATCGAGCTTCACCCTCAAAAATGACCAGCGCTCAACTTTGGCCATAAACTTTGGGTAAAGACTTTAAAAAGAATTAAATACAAGTGACTGAAATAAGTGTCAATTCCAAGGGTCAATCTCAGATGCTCCTGCTCCTTAGTGGTGAAAGGAACCAGTTTATGTGGTTTGAGCATCAGATCAGGATGCCTTACGGAAGCTTACCTGTAGAGGTATTCTGCGTGCGTCCAACTGGCAGAAGACCAGGACAGATCCAGAACATGCTGACATCTGCCCATAAAGAGCTGGAGGACATCTGGGCTGCCTTTCTTGGACTCCTGCCACCATGGCAGGAACCTGGAGGGCAGCGGGAAACCATACTGTCGAGGTACAATGATGCAGGATACACGTTATTTAGTCCTGCTGCCCCATTGACATGCATTATAAGTAAGTTAATCTATAGTTTCATTGATCTTCACCAATGTTTATGGCATTCATCTTGAATGTGTTATAGTTACCATACTGTCATTGTGGTTAACATGTTTGTCCATAATGTCCGCGTGATGGAAATAATAGTAAAATCAGAGCAGCATTGGCTATAATGGGAATGGTGCCGCTTATGGCTAAATCAATATTCATGTATATGTTAAGCCAATATTTTGTGAGAGGCAATTACCGCTGCAGTGAAACGGTGTCATTGTGTGCGAGACAGAACGACTTGGAAGTGTGGAAACATTTTGATTAAGGCCTCCTCAAGGTGATCTCGCCATATTTTTATGTGTCACTCCCCCCCCCCCCCCCCCTCCTTCGTCTTTTTCGTTTCTTCGACATAAGAAAAAAAAAGGAGCGTACAGATGTTGAAGTGTGCTGACACGTCCTTGTGGAGGGATTTCAACCATGATGCTAATAACAATAATTAGCTCCTAAGTGTTTGTGGAAAGGGGGGAGGGGGAGAGGGTAGAGACATGACTATTCTATCATTGTGCTTGTGTGTGTGTGTGTGTGTGTGTGTGTGTGTGTGTGTGTGTGTGTGTATGTGTGAGAGAGATCCAGGACAAATGGCTTCCTCTTGTCTTTTTAAAAAGAACAAATTAGCAATAATTGCTTGTTTCAGGGGTCTGGGGATGAAGGCAGCTTTTTGCTACTTCATTATGCCTGTTTTAACTCTCCAAGACGCACACACTCACACAATCACACACACAGTTAGACCATTGAATCTATTAACAACATAATATTGTGACTATTTATGAGCAACACAGCAATTAAATTGAGTACATTTACCTCGTAATGAAAATCGCAGAGTTACCGAGGACGGAAAGTGAAATAGCACCGAATGCAGCCGTTTATGAGCAAAACCCCTATTAGAATAATTAGAGGTTGAAATGTTGAGCTAGCATGAGCAAAGAATCATACTGTTTGATTGGAATACATTGGGATTAATAACATTTCGTCTTTTACTTGGAGTGAATACATAGGAACTAAATCCATACACCACTTAAAGCAATCAAGGGGAGGACATTTTCCGACGTGCGAAGACAGACTCTCCCATCAGCTTTGATTAGCGCTACAGTCCGTCTTTCTCGGCTGTTAGATATTTGAGAAATTATTATTAATAACAAAATAATTTCCACAGATTAACCCCATTCTGACTCTATTCCTGATCTCCCGGCCTTTAGGAAATTGATCTGGGGAAAGATTGATGGCTCTCCTGCTGTTTTAAAGCGTTTGTCCTTGCTGGTCTGTTTTGTTCTATTCGTCGTCTATTGTACCCGAGTTCCATTTCCAGACCTCTGTTTAATGATGCAGATGTATCTCTGAATGTGACATTGAAACAAACTTAAAGAACATTTGAGATTTTTATAAGATTTCTTGCACTAAATTCACCTTTATGATGCCGTGTGTTTAATGGATTTTGATCTGGTGTGGATTGTAAGAGAAGATGTAACAGTGAAAAAAAAAAATATATACAAATTGTTAAGGGATGATATTTTTTGCATTTTACATTTATTGGATAGGGACAGTTGGGATCCACAGGAGGCATGGGGAGAGATGAGGGGGGGTGACAATCAACAAAGGTTCCCGGAAGGAGTCGACACAGGGACGTTTCAGTTATTACGCATCTTAAACCAATAGGCCACCAAGATAACTCTTGATCGAGGCTCCAAGTCCAGACCATGTTTGTTTTGGTGTGACAGATTAAATATATAACTGTTTACAGTGGTTGATACAACTAGATATCGCAACTTTAATTGAAAATACCTTGTTCATCTTATTTTATCCCCCCAGTATTTACATGGGGTTACACCTTACAAAAAGTGTAGACCAAAACAACAACTCCACACAGTCCTAACGGAAAATGAAACTTTAGCTTGCGTTTCAAAAAGGTGCAGTGGTATTTATTGTGATGGACGAGATAAAGGATAAACTATAGGCACAAAGTAAGCATTTTGTATACAAAAGTAAACTTGAAGAAGAGAAAAGTTGGCCCAACACTCCCATGCCCTTTAATAGAGCTCCATGAGGCACGGCAGAGTCAGCCAACCAGACCAATACACAATAACTGTTAAAAAACGGAAGGGAAATAAAGTCGAAGCGTAAGAGTTCACTTAGCGTCGTGGCTACGTGTGCAAAGTGCGACAAACACACACTATTAGACGTGTAAGAAGAAAGCGGTGTAGGAAAGCCATGAAGCTGCATTCAGACAGACAACAACACTGTGAAAAAGTGAAGCCCACTCATTCATTTGAATGATCGAATGAAGCAGCGTGACCGCCAATACAGATGATTCGGGCAAGAAAGCGCAAAGTCGTCCGGCAAAAACATTTAACGGGGCTCAACTTTTTGCCAGAGTGTAATACGGCTTAATGCAGCACGGCGCTGTGATGCCCGATCAAATATGAATGTAATATGTGAATAATTAATATCCGTGAAAGTCAGACTTTCAGACATGTAAAAAGTTTTTTTTTTTTGGTACTTGGAATCATCTCACTTCTCCCCCTGAGCTCTTCTCCCTTTAGCCTACAGTTTTAGCTTTGCAGGTCAATGTTGAGTGTCCCTGGTTACACGGCCAGGAAAGGTGATTTTTCGGGATGTGGTGTCATCACAATAAGTGTGTTGAGCTGAAGCGTGACAAGAACATGGGACGGCAGCAGTAGCTGCCCTCGTTATCCACAGGAGAAGGAACCTGACGTTACCTGATTTTCACAGGTAAGAAAGGATGTCATCGCAGAGAAAAGGGGAAAGATGTGTAGCGTCGAGGTATAACGTCCCATTGGCTTTAAGTTAGGAGTAGAAACTGTGATGTGTCTAATGCCTTTTTAACATGTTAATACAATTCATACAAGTAATGGAAGAAACCATCAATATCAACCATAAAACAATAAGCAACTGTTTTGAGATATTAGCAACCAATACTAGGCCTTTGGTTGCCATTAGTGGCAACCTTTGTAGCATCAAACAGCCAAACATGAACAACTAAATACAAATATTTAGTTTTAACATTTGTTGCATAAGTGATATTCAAATATTGCTGTTACAGTCAGAATCACAACCAGACAACAATGTTGCTCGTGCATTGATGCGTTAACTTGCGTGCGAACAGCATCAGTTTCAGAGTCAACGGTGAAGCAGATTTAAGCTGTTTGACCGTCGGGTGAAAAGTTTGACTCACTCGTTAACATCACAAACAATTCTGCAAATTGCTTCAACTGACAAAGAACCAGATGAACCCGAACAAAAAACAAAAAGGTCTCGGGAGGCAAAGTATCACAACATCTTTGAGCTGGATGGAAAATTATACATGTAACATTTTCATTATTAAGCTGATGTATAACTGCAGAGTATCTTAATTAGTCAAAATGTAGGGTGACAAAAAAATGGCAAACATATTTTCAGTTTCGGCAACCAAAAGCTGATGCCTGGTTGCCAGCATGGCGACCACTTTTAAAAGTGAGTGTTGAGCGTTAAAAATGTAATGAAAAATGAAAATTGAACACAAACGCTACAGTTAGTTGGGACAAAATATCTGTTTGTGCTTGCTTACCGTTTGTGAATTTGGCATAAGTGAGGAACCTATAGCACTATGGCCCTCTGGGATATGTAGTTAGGAGTAAGTGCTTCACATATAAGGGGTGTACCCTGCGGGGCATCTACGTCTTTATAGAGCCTCATCTTCAAGGTCCAAGGGGTCAGCCAGACCCTTTTAAAAAACATCAGCCCCAATGCCCCATGGGATATGGAGTTCCTGATGGGTTCCTACCAACGAATTGCAAATGTTGACCGAGAGGATATCAGTTAGTCACCACAGTGACTGCGGGGTCACTACGGAGGATTCCCATTTCCTTTAAGAGCCTGAATGAGCTCTGCACAAACATGAGCAGATGGATGGATGACTGGATGAATGGAGAGGGACCGACCTAGAGAGAAAGAGAGAGGGAGCATCCTTATTTATTGTTCATGCATTTTTTAACAGCGGAGCAGTGGGGTCAAATGAGTAAACAGGACTTAACCTGAGGGCAAGAAGGAAGGAGGAAGGAGAGCAGGAGAGATGGACAGATTGGATATGTCAGTGTGGATGGATAGAGAGAACGGTTGTGGGAACAGCATCAATGGTAACGAATTTAGGATATTAAGGAAACTTCTTTAAAGTTCAGCCTGCATGACAAAGTGAGTGCATTTGCAGTGAATTGAGAAAGCATCTTTGTTGGAAAGAAATGGCTTCTGTGTCCCAATGTGGACACTTTTATCTGTTCTTATGTTCTACCTTTTTCTCTCTCCCTGTTGAATCTTTATAGATACACATTTACTGCATTTAAGATCCTGTTTATTTAGTTGGTAGCGGGGTCAAACTCAGCCCTGCAGATGTCTTGACCTTTGACCCATGACCTTCACATAAGAAACACAGAAAAAATGCACATCTACACACACACACACACACACACAGCCTCAAGCATATGGCTCTGACTGATGTAGTTGAGATTAGCTGTACGTCTCTACGGGGAGCAGAACAAAAACAGCCGGTGTGTGTCTGTTTGAGTGAGAGACACACACAGTGAGAGAGAGAGAGAGAGAGAGAGAGAGAGAGAGAGAGAGAGAGAGAGGTCTGC
>NW_022280045.1:593203-596035 GCF_004355925.1 Anarrhichthys ocellatus | reverse complement strand
TATATATATATATATATATATATATATATATATATATATATATATATTGTATACAGCATATTGTGTCTTGTGCTTATTTTCACCCAAACCATGATCTTTCTCTAAATCTAAGTCATTTTTTGTGGCTAAACCATATCGCTGTCACATCATAAAACAGTGTTATTTTTCAACAGTGATTTGTAACACAGAAACACATGATGATGTCGTCCTGATGAGAAAACACTTCTATGTGTCGCACCTTCGGGGCACGGACCAACAGCGCTATTGTTGTTTGATTCGGAGAACTTGTTGCGTTTCACGCCTGATGTTTGAAAATGAGAAGTTTCACTTTCACATCTGACAATCACACCTGTGATAGGTGGAATTATTACATGTGTAATGGTGTAGTGTGATAAATTAACGTGCCCTTTTTTGTTGTGTTTTTAATGACCACACTTCCCAGAAATAATTTGCCAAACAGTGGATACAGTGGGTTAGTTTATTATCTTTTGGAAGTATTGTAATTAATGCCACCTCCAAATAAACCAGGAACATAAGCTAAATTTCTGTGTTACAATACAATTTTGCCCCAAAGATTACCCAAACTCGCTATCTTGAGAACAAAAAAGCTTCCTCTCGGTGGACATTGGCTGCATCCCTATTGCATACATCTATGTTAAACAAGTTTAAAACAAAACAATATCCACGCAGCAGGCGGTCCGGCCGGCCACCTCCTCCCGCTCGCCCTCATCTCCGTCGTCATGGCGTTGAAGTGTGATTAGAACTTCAGCTAACCAACATGGCTGACGATATTGACTTCCTGTCTGGTTCATGCAAACAGGATGTGACAGATTTAATTTGTTTGTCAGCCCACCTTAATTTAAACAGAAGGCTGGGAGCGGGAGCGAGGCGAAGACCGGGGAAGCGAGAGAGAGAGAGAGAGAGAGAGAGAGGCTCTCACACACACATTCGCTCTCCGATTGGCTCACTCACAGTTCAAATTAGTGTTTGTCGCTACGCATGTCAGTTGCGGGGGTCTCCCCTTTGTTTTGAGTGGGCTTCTTTTCCACCAAATCAGCTGAAAGTGCCATGAATGCACAGCTTTTACCGAGCGCACGCCGAATCAAAAAAGGTCAAAATATGGGACATATTTAGGACGGACAAACACATAAACTGGGGAAACAAGACAGAAAGAAGATGTAGTGGAGGGGGTGGAAGGGGGGGGGGGTAGATTAAGCGGGAGTGACTTGATCGTGACATGATGGTGTGGGTAACAAAGTGTGAGAGAGAGAGAGACGCACACCAAGAGAGGAAGAAGGGACAGCCTCAAGATGGAGCACGGACCCGATGGACGGTCTAGACTCGGAGAGACGGTCCTGATGGTGGTAGAGAGCGAGGGTGTGACAGTGAATACAGAGGGCTGCATTATTGTTTAAATCATTGATCGCTTCCCTCTCTCTCTCTCCATCTCTTCCAGCTATACATCTATCTTGCTCTCTCTCTCTCTCTTATACGCACTTCCTCTTTTCAATCTTTCCTCTTAACCTCAGAATGTTTTCCCCGTGACAGTCACACAGGCAGCCCGTCTTCTCGTCTTTGTCCTCAACCTCTTTGTCTTTCTGACATAGGTCGTGTCTACAATTATTGTCCTCTCTCTCAACCCTGTTTTATTTCTCTTTTCTTACGGTTGCTGTTATTCAAAGCTATACATTCGCTCATCTGCACGGATCTATTGCTGTTAAATACAGCCACTTTTACTAACTGTTAATTTCCAGTGTGGTCGGGGTTGTGTTTTCTTTTCAGCAGTTCAGCTTTAAGGCCGTCATCATCTCTATATCTTTCTGCAAACATCGGGAATATTACCTGAAGGATTCAAGCCGAGCATGGGAGAAAACGGATCAAATGTCTGCACGCGTCTCATTTGATGGAATACGATTGTATCCTCTCTCAGTGACTTCAGGCTTTCACTGTTTTGTTTTTAAGAAGTGCGACTAAGTGCCACCAGTATTTTAAGGCACATCCTTAATTAGCATATTAAACGCCTGAGCGCTGTAATTAAAACAAAAACAAACAACCTTTTTTTATGCTTGGATGAGATGAAAAAAAGCAAAATCCGACAAAGTTTAATTGAAACAGACATAGCAAATTGATCGTGACGTAATATGAAGTGACTCAAACGCGCACTGAAGAGACGAAGAATATCAACAATGAAAGCAGGAGGCCGTAACCTCCCTCAAGCAAACATAAAAGCAATATTTTTCACCACGTTTCCACATTTGACAGACATTCTTTTAATGACGTCATCTCGTAGCGCCCTCCTCTTCTGCAATAGTTTAATGGCACCCAACTAGAGAACAGAGTGCTGCAGGGATGACATGTTTCTGTAGGCCAACCATAGACCTTATTTCAGGCATCTAACCAAAAACATATTCAAAAATAACCATTGACTTTGAGACAAGGGAACCGGAAGTGCAAAAATGCCGACTCATTTCTGGGTTTTAGGACTTATTTAGCACTCTAGTAGCGCCATGAACTGTTAGTCTCTATGAACCAACTCCTAATACTTACAGTAATGGATGGAAACGTACATTAATTGCTTTCGCAGATTTTCTAGAGTTGATTAGAATGTGCGCTACATTTTAATCAACTTTGCTGTTGTTCACTTAATGCAGTGGTTCTCAAACTGCGGCGGTATTGCAGGTGGGGCGCAGGGGGAAATGCAGAATTTTTTTATTTCAAGAACTGTATTCATACCTGCAAACTTGTCGCTTTTTGGCGAAATTCGCCTTTTTGAATCAAAATATATCATCGTGTAGATCCGTAGAGCTTTTTTTTTGGGGGGGGGGGGGGGGG
>NW_022280045.1:590092-592803 GCF_004355925.1 Anarrhichthys ocellatus | reverse complement strand
AGGAGAAAAGGTGATGTCGTGATCTTCACAATAGAACATCTTTGACGTGTTGAGTCTTGGTCAATCAGCGTTCAGATGTCGACAGCGTCTTCATTTCCCTCCGTTAAAGTTTAAGTTACGTTATGTTCCATTACCGTTCAGACTTGCTGGGTTAAGTTAACGTCCACTGCATGCAAAACTTTATCGACTGTTAACGTTCGTTATTATCACGATTTAGGAGGAAAAAAACGTAACGTGATGAAACATGCAGCCCCCCGTGTTCCGGTTCAGTTCACGCGGTCAACGTTAAACCCGAACATCAGCACATATGGTTGCAGGTTGTTTGTTTAAACTCAAAGTAGAATGAGGATGAGATGATGAGGTCAAAGAGCTTCAGGAAGAGGAGGCTGGTTGTGTAGCTCAGCTTGACGCAGGGCTGAGCTGTGAGTGGAGCTGGGCCTGGATGAAGGTGGAGGTCTAAACAGACGTGAGTACAGCTTCCCGCTGTCACAGTGTTTTAAATACATTGATAAGGCAGGGTATGCTAAATGTAGCCTCTGCTCCAAGGAGATAAAGTACAGCAACAAGGGCTCACGTGTCCTCTCATCACACTGTACACACTGTTCACTGTGATGACCACAGCCAGTGTACTAACAGTCCCAACAGTCCCACGTGCAGCTATTATTATTATCACAGCTATTATCACAGCTATTATTTTACTTTTAGAATGCTACATTTTAAAGCTCATATTTAAAATAAAATGCTCCTGATATGTGTGACACATATCTGCACTCATTTTGTTTTGTTTTTCACAGGTTGCAGTTTATTGTGAATATCTTAGAAAGATATTCACAATATGCTATTTTTTGCCAAATATTAGTTATTTTTTGCACAGATGGAACTTTATTTGAATTGTTCTAACAAAGTGATTGCACATTGTATTTTTTGTCTAATGGAGCAATCTGGTTTACTTGAAAGTAATTACAATTTTCTTTATTCTATTTGAAAAAGCACAGACGGAGGAGTCACAAAATGTTATTTCAATAAAAGTTCAACATGGACCATTTTGTTACAATTTTGTTGGGGCGGTGGGGCATGAACATTTTTCTTCCTCCAAAGTGGGGCGCGACAGAAAAAGTTTGAGAACCACTGACTTAATGGCAGAGACGGCTCCATTGGCATCTATTTCCACTATTAACTTATCTGGAGTTAATTGTATCACAAGATATTCATACATCAGTTGTTCATCTTGCTTGGTAGATAACCCTGCTCACATGTAGGTTATGTGTGTTATAACATCAGCTATGTGCTATTGATTATATATGTCGGGGCAGCTTTAGATCAGCTCTAATGCCAAAATCATTAACCATATTTATATGGCCTCATACACAGCTGAAGAGATTGATGACTAATTGGTGTTTACATATATATTTATTCCTAATTGTGTCATGTTTATTGCCCTCTATCAACTGCGATGGGCATGAAGCATGAATAGATTATTTGGGGGTAATGCTGATTGATGACGATTGGTGACCGGTAAATAGCCCCAGTTAGTATTGATCGAATATGAGAATGGAAACCAGTATGTGCACATAGGTGGTGTCCATCACTGACATGAAACCCTCGATTACATAAAGCTAAAATATCTATGATGATGAAAATCACTGCCGAGCATCTTCAATACGTTTTCTTTTCAGCTCAATTCGTTGATTCGGGACTTTTCCCATTTTTATGAGAATTGGTTATAAACATGATTTTGAACTGGGGACATGTTTCAGAAGTCCATCACAGAAAATAAAAAATGTCTTGTGTTTAGGGTCTCCGGGATCTATCAGCTTTCATATGATCTTCATAATCTTTATCAGCTTCCCTACCACGACGCTGCTTCCAATGATACCCATTGTGATTCCCATGAGATCACCTGAGTCGTTGTCTAATCTCGACGAAGAATTTGGAGAATTTATCTTGAACCTTGTTTTAGGATTGGTCGGTTCATCTGTACATTGTGCATTTCTTTGTCCGTGAATGTCTGATATACAGTATATATATATATATATATATATGTATATATATATATATATATATATATATATCTGTTAACCCACAGCTCATATGAAATATCTCCTTATTTGGTGTACTATCAGAGCTATCATTTCCACATTTTGTCATCTTCATCAAATGTAAAAGCTCAGCTCAAAGGGAAGGGTTACCGCTCCAATTGTATCATACTGAAGGAAGATAAACATTTAGAGGAAAAGGTTTGGTTGATTTTCCAACTATTTATTTTTAGAAATCTCTTTTTCAAGAGCGTCAATGAGATGAGACGAATAACACCAAGAATATCGCACAAACACACAGCAGTGGAACTCCAAACAATGAGGGAGTAGAGCCAGTGTCAACAGAACACAAGGGTTAAACTAAGACTGCGTTGTTGTGACAGCGGAGCCTATCCGGTGCTTTTGCTGTTGTGATCATTTCAAAGCAACACTTCTTCTTTAGCAGCGCGCTTCATCCACGGATCCTTTTTTTCCGTTGTCACATTCCTCTCGTGCAGACCTCAGCACACATCTGTTGCCGGTTGTAGAACATCTCGCCCCAGACGTTATTTTGGTATCCAGCTGGAAAAGTCACCTTCCACCACGCCGACGCACTGCCACAAGGCTGCGGTTCTGGTTTGTTACCACGGAGACAAGCGCGTGGAGCGACGGTTGCTGTTTTGGCAGCGATGCTTG
>NW_022280045.1:565948-589992 GCF_004355925.1 Anarrhichthys ocellatus | reverse complement strand
TGTGTGTGTATGTGTGTGTATGTGTGTGTGTGTGTGTGTGTGTGTGTGTGTGTGTGTGACAGTGTTAAGCAGGCGAGGGTGACAGTGACGTGACACTGGTGAAATAATTATGAGTCCAAAACAGGGCTGACAGGGAGCAGCCCGTGCCCTTCAACTATCTGTCAACTGTCATTAACATAGAGCCCTGATACACAGCCTGAGGGGGGAGAGAGAGAGAGAGAGAGAGAGAGAGAGAGAGAGATGGGAGGAGAAAGGGAGAGACGACTGCATCTACAGAGGGGGACACAGCCAAAATGATCCATCTTCAAAAGTCATTTAATCGAGAATTGAGCCCAGATAAGATAAGTTAACAGGAATCAGATCATCTGCACGGTCAGACGTCTCTCTGGCTTAATAGGTTCGGAAATAACGTGGACATTTGCAGTAAGAGGAAATATTATAGGGAGAGATTTAGGAGATGGGACAGGGAGAACGAGAGGAGAAGGTGAAGACGGGACGAGATAGAGAGCTAATGTGACAGACGACGAGACGTTATGTAGGGCGAAGTGAAAAAGTAACAAAAGACCCGGGTGATGATGAAGGACTTACTGTTGTTACATGCTCATTAATGTCACTTCAACCAATGCTCATAAATCTAAAGTACTACTGTAGTGGGCTATAATGCTTTGTTCAAGGCGGTGTAGTTAAGGCACTAAAGAGAAGTGACATTGATTGTGCCCATTGGTTCCTCTTTTCTATTTACTCATAACAACCACAGCCATTTCGCTAAAAGAGCAACGACCACACTTTATAAATGTGTGGCGTTGTCTTGAGGAAAGAAAGGCCCCAGAGGTCACCTCTTCAGTTATGTGTGGGTTTCACTCTCTGACCGATAACAGACCCTCGTACACTGACGGTGAATGTTAGTCTACTGAGGTCAGAGCTTCCCCAGTGCGTGCTATGTTGACCCGAGAACGCAGATCTCTTCTGCTGCGGAACTGTGCCGGCTGTGCCTACATGTACCAAGATGCATTGCGCGCAAGATGCGGTTTTGCTTCTTCTTATAAAAATACACAAAATAAACTAACAAAGCAGCAGCAAACTAAATATTCTTAAACCTGAAACCAAAAGAATACAACCGTAGACATTCTAAATTCAATCTCTTTTACCGCAAACTAAAAGAGACTTGATAGCTTTGTTAATTCATCGTAAAAACACAACAACACTTCACTTAAACTTGACAAACACACCATGGTTAGTCTTTCCACTTATCCAACAATCAGCAACTCTAGTTCGGTTGAAATAAATCCTTAATTCATAGAGTAAGATGTGAAAATATGCCGACTCTATACGCTGTTGTCCCTCGCTGCAGCGGCTCGTTAGAAGCATACCGTTAAATAAATTACCAAAAAAATCTTCCCCAAATCACCCTGCTGGTCGTGGTGGTGTTTTCCAGTTTATCTTGGTGGTCCTGAAGAAGGTCTCCAGCAAACCTCTGTCCCAGTGAGGAGGAAAACCTTCATGCATAGTTCCGCGCACGCGGCTCGCTCTCTCTGGGATGTCGTTGGCGACAGGGTCCAACAAAAACTGCCCCTTGCTGACGTTTATTACAGCAGAATGATTCTGCTTCTGTTGCCATTGGAGGGCACTTTGAGCAATGGCTCCACCAGATGGTGTTTGCTCTCGGCTGCTCAGGTTGCGGAGGTTCTGCGAGCTCGAGCGGCCTCTCGCCGGCTGAATACGGCTGAATATCCAAACATTGTAAAATCTACCCAGTAGCAAAATCCTTGTTCATAACATCATCTGCACTCATGTTGTCGGATACCATTTCTACTGTTGGGAATGTGACACAACACAAGCAACGAGAACACAGTAGTTTTGGATCACCATTGCGCCCACAGCAACAAGCTGAAGAGGCACACTGTAGTGCTTCTGCACGCCAATTAATACCATTAATCTATCAAAATTCTTAACGTTTTAACGGTTAATGGTTGACATCCCTATATAGAAGTATAATTTCCTCTTACTCCATGTTATATGCAAGAAAGAGCTACTTGCCTCAGTCACTCTGTGCACTCGCTGTCCATCTGTATGTGTACAGGCACATAAACATGTTGTAGTGTAAATAAAAGGGCGATTATTTCTATTATTAGTAGCAGTATTTGTGGTCAGTGATACAGAGCGAGGGGAAGATAAATAGAGTTACACCACTTACATCACTCTAAAAGCTGCTGACCAATGAGGATGCAGCCCTGTAACACCTGCCCACGTGAGAAATTAGTGTCAGAACTGAAAACAACTGGCGGTGAAACTGAAAAAAAGTGACAGCAAAAGAAAAATGCTGATCGGTGAAAGCAAAGCAGAGAATAATCAAATCAAGTAAAGCAATCTTGTATAGTTGTGTTGTATTAGAATGGATTCAACTTATTTGTATTTAATTTATTCTCCTTGTAAGATTCTTGGTAGATTTTGTTCAATTACTATGAAACAAATCTAATGCCACAATAAGGCTGTCATCAAAAAAACCTTCCCATTCACGATGCACTGGTCCTGCAAATGCAACGTTAAAAAGTTCAAACTGGCTAAAATTTGGCTGCAAATCAATGGCGACGTCCGGACAAACATGTTGAAGCACACATTCCTGGCAGATAACTTTGTAACGTGAACATGGGAATCCTCCTGTTCACCAGGCAACTGTCACCACCACAGATCATAAAGATGGTCACTATGACTCTGTAGAGATGCAAAATACTTCCACATAGTGTAATGAACAGCTATCGAGTGTTTCAGCGACCTCTCTAGCATTCAAACTGGCTCAGACTGGCTTTCTGGATTCATATTTCACTGTTCCACCTGTCCTTGAAGCAACATGCAGGTGCTGGTAACCATCAATGTTTTCACCCAGTGTGATTGTCAGACTGAATTTCCAATTACAAAGGCTACAATTGAGCAAATCAAGTGATATCTCACTGCTAAAGATATTGTTGCCAAACGCCTTACCCTATGAGATGGCTTTCTTCTCCTGTAAGTGTATGTGTGGAAGTGTTTCTTCGGCAGCCTGTGGATTGATAAGTGGATTAGGCGAAGGCCCCGGGTGAGATATGTCAGAGAACGCTCCGTTACCAAGAGTCAAGATGTAAAACGCCTCAGTGTACATAACTCTTCTTAACGGGGAGTAAACCCCTCCTCAAAACAAGAAGACACACAGTACATTTCGCAACAGTATATTTGGAAATAAATCTCACATGATGCACCATGAAACACTCAAAGAGACGACGAGAGGGGCAGAGTTAAGGAGAGAAGAGATAGAGAGAGAGA
Source organism: Anarrhichthys ocellatus (assembly GCF_004355925.1). NCBI lineage: Eukaryota > Metazoa > Chordata > Actinopteri > Perciformes > Anarhichadidae > Anarrhichthys > Anarrhichthys ocellatus. The sequence goes on along the minus strand of NW_022280045.1, from coordinate 586,695 downwards.
GATGATAGGTGGATTTATGGACGGGGGGGGGGGGGGGGGGGGGGGGGGGGAATATCCCAGCGCCTAAGACGAGCCAAACGGCCAACAACAGACTGACGGACTGAAAACACAAATAAAGAGCCATTTTTATGATGTGAATGGATGGGTTCCCTGGAAGACACTTGGCTGGATTTTATTTGGTCGCGGCTTTGGCCCGAGCCAGTACATATTTCTGTTTTATGAAGAGACTCAACGGCTAAGACAGCGGCTAACAGAGTGGAGCGAACCCTCTCACCTCATTCGGATTGGCGGAGAAACCGCGAGGAACGGAGAACAAAAAAGGCAGGTGAGAAGCAAAGAGATAGAAGAAAAGAGAAGAAAGTGACACAGATGTAGGTGATACATCAAAAATGTACAGCGCGTACCTTCGAATGCTGCTCCGAAATATGTTAATTCATATTGCCCAGTCATAGTCACTAAAGCTCGGTTCCTAAAATTCCGACACACAACCCCAGACATTTGCTTTTCATTTTTTTAGTGGTCTGATGTCCTTAGTCCACCTCTAGAGACACGTAAAGTCTACTGTTGGGAACGTAGAGGAGCGTGTTTGGGTTATCAGCATCTAAGAAACTAAATTCTTGACATCAATAGAATTATTAATGTCAGTAACAATTATTAATGATTATTAATAACGGGGCACCACCCTGCGGACAGGGACCAATAACCAAACTATAAACTAAGTCTCATAATTGGTGGTCACTCACGATATTAACAGTCTGAGTACTATTACACGTTTGGAGTGCGAGTGAAGGGTTAAGTTCGAGCACAGGCCACTACATCCAGTTGTTATTACATACCTATGCACAAGTAATCACAGACGACTGCTCTTTAAAATATAACAGAGTTTATTAAATCAAAATAATAAATAATCAAATCAAGTAATATCACAATCAACAAACGCTATCATACAATTATATGTCTAATACCTAAAGTCAAATGAATAAAGTGGGGTAAGGATATGTGTATCGATATATGTGTGTGTGTGAGTGTGTGTGTGTGTGTGTTTGTGTGTGTGTGTGTGTGTGTGTGTGTGTGTGTGGAAAGAAAAGGGGAGGCTACTCAGCAGTGATGGTGGGTAATCTCAATAGGGGCGTGTGAGCCTACAGACCAAGATGGCGGAGTCTAGAGACCTGCGACAAAATGGTAGAGAGGTGGCTGCTATAACCACGTGGGACGGCGTACCATGTGGGTTGGGGTCAGAGATTACGTAATCACGAGTCTGAGAGGTTCACCCAAAATCAGTAGCTCTAACTACGTGTATGTGCGGGTTGGTAGAGGGAGAGAGAGAGAGAGAGAGAAAATCGAGCTCTGAGCGTGGTGCTCTGCGCAGTAGTGAGGAAGTGAGGAATAGCACGCTTTTACGGGGATAGTTGCGGTTCTAGATCTCACTCGCAGAGCCGATTTGAAGAGGAGAGAATAAAACCAAAAACAAAATAAAAGAATCCCCAAAACAAACAGATCTTTGTCACTGCGGTGAAATGCGAGTTTGTCTCCCTATCACCCCGAAACTCGGTCGGCCAGACGAGAGTCGGCCACCGTAGTTTTAGTTTTTAAAGTGATAGAATCACAAGCTCCACATCCACTAGCAGCAACGGATCAAATGCGAACGGTTACAGCAGGAAATACACAATATAACGGGACTCCGTGGTCCGCGATGCTGGTGTAATAACATGTTATAACACGACAGTAACGTAACACAACAAGATACAGGAATAACAATGACATAAACGAATAGTCTAAATTAAGCTAATGCTAAGCTAAGCTAAGCTAGGCCCAGATACCAGTAACTCTTACTTTGAGAAGCTTCGTTCGGCAGGGTCCTTTTCCCGTGGTGGGAGTCATTCAGTCCTCGGGAGATGAGGGGTCCCGGTGGCGCGGCTATTGGAGCTAGCGCAGACTCAATCCCCTCGCTGCAGAGAGGGGTTTTCTTAACGTCGGAGGCGTGCAGGAGTCGCTCGTCTTTGGCCGGAAATCTTCGGCTCTTCAGGGGCTCAGTTGCCCTCTTTTGCTGGCAAGGTGTGCACTAAAGGGTGGGAGGACGGGTCGTAGAGATTATCCATTCTCGCACTACGGGATCCAAAACTCAAAATAAAACACAGTCTGTAGTTTCGACCAGCGAATGTGACATGTGACCTGATAGGATTTGATGAGGCCGCGGCTCCTCGTGAATCTTCTTGTTGCCAGGACGAGGTCCGGAGGGAAGAGGCCTTGTGGACCTCCTGACACCAGCGGTGTCTGGACGGAAGAGGAAGAATTCTAGCTGTGCTCAGGCTTATAAACCAGGTGGCACAACCAGTGGGGGGCCCTTTCTTGGCCAATGAGGGACCAGCATCAGGTTTCTGCTGGAGCTGGGGGGTGTGGTCATCCGGCATGAGGTTTCTTGCAGACCCCAGGTCAGGCGTTTTGGTGAAAGGAAGGAACATGGCTGCTCCTTTGTTTGAAAAGCACGTGTGAAGGTCTCAGCCAGCCAGGAGAGCAGGGTCAGATCCCAACACTACCAACCAATCGGTGGTTCTCATTCCACGTTCTAAACTTAAATCCAAGGATTTACAGTCGTTGCCTAAAGTGTGGAACAATTTACCCCTCAAATTATCTTTTTTTTCACAACAGAAGCTAACAGTCGTGCCTTTGTTGGTCTGTTTGCCACTTAGAAGAATAAGACTGGTAGTATTCTATGCTTTTATTATTGGCCTCAAATCCCTTAAAAAGATGCTTTCGTCCAACTTGCAATGCTTTCCTATATGCTCTTTATCACATTCAGCTTCAATTTGTTCCCACTGTAAGAAATCTTTCAAAAAAATATTAATAGTTTCATTTTCAAAAAGACTGTAATATGCTGAAACAGCTGGGCACTGTAACTTTTAGCAAACAGGAGTAAATCATGCATTTCTTTGGGACTATTTTCAGCCGCGGATGGATACACATGGATACACTTCAGTGTATGTGTTATTGACTCAAAAATAAACTAGAGTGTGTGTGTGTTCCTCCTCCTTTAGTCACTTAATATTGGCGACATAAACACTCAAAGGGATTAAGATTGCAACAGGAATAGTACAAGGGAAGTCAAAAATGTTTTAATGAAAATACCTTAAACCTTTGGTACAAGCAAGTTCGAATACAATATCTTGACAGTTGTTATATTTATGTTGTGTAATAAATGTTGTGCTGGGTTTTTACTTTTCTTTTATCTAACTTTTGTTTTGTTTCACATTGTTTTGTGAAACAATGTGTTGTATTTTGCAACTGCACATATTGTGTGCATATTCACACATAATTGAGGATAATTTATTTAGGCTAAAACCAGGGAACCCAAAAATGAAATAGTAAAACTCCCTTCTTTATTATGCTTTCTACAAAGCTCAGCAAACTCACACATAGTTTGTTACAGGTCAACGGAAATGGACCGTGGAGGCTCGATACACAGCAGTCCTCGTCTCCGTGTCTTTGATAAAAGTGCTGCATGAAATCGTTTGGGAGGGATGAGTCACGGCATTGTAAAACAAATTCCCCCGTCGATGGTAAAATAGTCATCACTGTAAAATTAATTGCACCCGTCGCCCCTGGATCTTTGACAGCGAACATGTGACAGTTGCTGCTTTCAGTGTGAGAGAACCCCGGTGAAAGCAGAGACGGCTCAATCTCTTCCTCTGCCTTTCATACAGTATCTCTTTCAATCTCTCGCACACATGCTAATCGTCCCCCCTCTCATTTGCATGCTAATGATTTCACTCTTCCTGTTTAGCCCTCGTCCGATCCCTCTATTAAGTTATGTGCCGCTCGCGCACCCTCCCATGTCTTTGTGTGGGTGTCGGCTGACTTTTCTGTCTGTTGTAGGCTCTTTCTGGAGGTTATTGTTCGGTACCAGGGAGTGGGATTTCAATAGCCGATGCTTGATCTGATACAGGGAGAGCTAGGCTTGTCGCTCATGGAACCACGTGGAAATAAAAAGATATGAAAGCAGCAGACAAGAATACTGCAGGAATAGTGCAGGATCCCCGAGTGGCAATTATTACTATTCAGTGCAAACTGAATGAAATGTGGTCAAAATTGAAACAGAAAAGATGTCATCATTGACATTGAACTTCACTTCTCAACTTGATTTTATTCCTAAGTAAACTATTAAATTGTTTGTATGACTCCATGAACTGAAACATTTTAATTTTCTTACGGACTTTTACCCCAATATCCGGATTCAACTTTTTTTTCTTCTTTTTATTTCAAGGAGCAGGTGGATTTTCACATGCATTTTATGTCCCTGTGAATCCAAACGTCGTGCTTTCACTGTCATACAGTACACAAAATACTCTTTAAACAAATACCACTTGTTATAAATTTAATATATTTGAGTAATTTAGGGATTCCTCAAAACAAAAAGTCCCCAAAAGTGAATAAACAGCGGTTCAACTGTGGAGTGTTTGTGCTGCAAAACACATTTAAACCTGAATCCTTCAATCATTGATTTTATTTTCATTGTGAATGCACCGATCTGAATATAATTTTCACTGACTTTCAAAATAAAATGTCTTTTTTCTGGATAAAACTAAATAAACAAACATTTCAACTTTATCCTAACATGGAAACAAAATAGTTTGGTACCAGAACCCAATAAGATTTGAAATGGCAGAAATTCGCCTAAACTGTAACACTTGTGTTAACCTACATTTTCCAACTGAGCCAAAAACTGAGTGAAACAATTCCACATGGTGATCTTCACAGGATTTGTGATCGCAACACGTCATCTGCATTTCAAACGTTGTGCACATCTGACAAATCAAAGAATTAAAGAAAGAGTGAAACCTTTGATTATACAACTACTAAACTACTGAACTAAAGCAGCTCATCAATCAATATCTTAAATGTCTATTTGCGTTAATTGCCTCTTGCTGCCACACATCACCGCAGTGCAGCGGGACACCATTAAACTGCTAAACAGCAAACTGAAAACTGTGAGCGTGGGGCTCGTTTGCCCCAGGTGGTGCTCATCAGAGGGCCAACTCAAGCCGGTCGTCCTAGAATCAGAGGAATACACAAGTACAGAACCAATGTAATGTGCATGCATTACGAAAAGCCTGGCGGTAGATCTGAAGAGCGTTGGACAGGCCTCAAGAAAGCGCCTATCACACCAGTTCGCTGAGATGGATTCACTGCGGACTCAAAGCGTCCAGCAGCGATTGAAAAGGTCACCCGTGTCTCCGCTGCAACCCCTTCACGTCCTGCACACCTTGGCCTCTAATCTGAATAGTGTGTGTGTGCGTGTGTGCGTGTGCACTGTGTGTAATCTGAATAGCAATAAGGCCGGCTGATAGATTGATGCATAACAGCAAGGAGCATGCAGAGCAGGCAGGCTATTTTTGGTGTCAACTCCCTTTACTTTCCAGCGGGCCCCGTTGCATTCAGCCACTTCAGATGTCGTAGATCTGACACGGAGCTCTGAGGCTGGGGAGCGACTTCCATCAAAGTTGTATTATGTCGTTTCAAAGCGCCCGGCGATGGGGTTTGCCATTGTATTTTGTACCTTGGCTTGTTTAAGATAAAAGGAACAAGTGCGGAGTCCCGCATGCATCTCTGCTCTGTACTTAAAATCCCCAAAACAAGAGGTGAATGACATCTTTTAAAAAGTCAGCAGTCATCACTCATTGAAAAGGTAATTACATCCCTTTACTAATTACCCAACAGCACAGAAAATACGTTACATATATTAAGGCCTTTACCTACTGGGGGCTGCGGGAATAAACGTCGCAAAATGTTTTTCTCTTTCAATAAAAGGTTCGAATAGATTCTCCAACTGAACAGCATTTGAGGTAAATACCACTGAAAGGTTGTTTTTTTTTGTTTCCTTTTAGCAAGGGATTTGAGTACCCTCTAGTACACAGTTACATAGTGTATATGTCTAGGACTTTTATTGTGAAAGGTAAGAAAAGCATTCCAAATATGGTAACTTCTGTTCATTGGTTGCGAAAGAAAACATGGCCACGGCCGTGATCCAAAATGGCAACGGCGAAACCGCCAAACTCAAGGCTTCAAAACAGCAGTCCGTAAACCAATGGGTGACGTCATGATGACTACGTCCACTTCTCATATACAGCCCATACAGTCTAACTGAGCTTTGTGATGGGAAAATATATTATTGTATCATGCTTAGTTTTAAAGAATGTACTACTCGTAGTCAGGCGATGTTTTTTAATTAGTTTTGTATCCAGGTGTCTTGTTATCTCTTCCCATGAAGGATGAGAAGTGAAGAGACACTGTGTCTTTGTCTTAGGAGAAAGACACAGAGAGACCTTGACTTCAGAACTGAATTTCAGAAACAGACATCCTGTCTGAAATACTTGTACTCCCCTTTTGCCACATTATCTGAATTTGTAAGGTGTGAACCTTTTGTATGCATAAATGATGTTGAATGTTGCACCTTTTAGAAGCCTTCTCACAGTACATTGAGATACGTGTCTTTGGGACTGCTCTCTCTTTATTGCAATAAAGACCAACAACTTTGATTCTTTCGAGACTCTGTTTATTGATCCAGATTGAAAACTTCCACCCTTCTCTCGATTAATCATAGAAATCTTCCATCACAACTTACATTGCAGCAGGACATTGCAACGGTATGTTTGTCCAGGTGCCTTGTGACGTATTCTGCAACCCAAAACATCAGAATGTATCAGAGTGATTATTGAAATAAGAATAAACGATAAGCCAGGTCTAAGTATCATTGCAGGAGCTAGTTGTTCATTTTCATTCTCTTTCTCACCCCCCCCCCCCCTGCGGTCACCACACTGCAGCCGGCCCACAGTGAGGACTGCGCTGTCCTTTAACAATTAACCAGCCGCTGAGAATATTAAGATAATATTAGAATGCCTGCCTCCATCTGCGGTCCGGGTCCTGATTGCTATCTTAACCTCTGACTGGTGGTGGGTAATGGGGGGGGGGTAGAGAGGCACAGCAGTCCGGTCTGCTCAGAGACACCAACAAGACTGCGAGGATAATTCTACCGCCTGCCATTTGTGGATAATAGGGAGGACGGATAATGTATGCATGGCAGATATTACTGTCTGGGCTGTAATGTGTAGCCACACAATCCTATGCATGCACACACACACACACACACACACACACACACACATTTATTAATCTCTGCAACTGAACAGGATGGCAGCAATACTGAGCTATTATATCTGAATCATCGTGGATATCTTTCTCTCTCTCTCTCTCTCTCACACACACACACACACTAATCCTCTCTGATAGAAATACCGATGTGTCAAAGACATGAGGGCAACTCTTAAATCAAGTTGGGGAGAGACGGAGGGCGGCAAGGGTGGATGGAGAGATGGATGGAAGGAAGGCTGGAGGGGAAAGATGGAGGAAGGGATGGGGAAGAGGGAGGGGACGTCCAGGCGAGTTCCAGACTGTTTATAGTTACATACGACGGAGGGGGACAAAAAATAATGAACAACCTTGACATATTGTTTCACTCACAAACACACACTTGTCACAGCAACCCAACGTCCCATTGATACGCCTTTATCTCAGTAGGTGATGAAGATGATGACTAGTTTGTATCCACACGAAAGGCACCGACTAAAGACAATACAATAGAGAAAGAGAAGTCCACACGCAACAATCTGCTTATCTGTTGAAGTGTGATATCGCCATACATATCTGAGAGGGAGGGGAAAAAAAAAAGGCAGTAATTTGCAGCGGTGCTAATAAATCACACAGATATTATGAGAGCAGGGATTGAGACTTTTTAATTATGACTTAAACATCAAACTGGAAACATGTCTCAGGGGATTCGGTGTAATCATTTCATCGCCCTCTTTTTTTGTCTCGGCGGAGCTGAGCGATGTGTGCTTTTTGTATTTATTATCACTATTTGAGCGATTAGATTAAACAACAAGACAAAGAGACGGTGGAAGAGAGCGTCACGGTCTGTGGAGGAGAGAAGCAACCGGAGGAACTTCCAGCGGATTTCTGCATCGTGACACATAAAATCGCAGTTAGGATTTCCTCATGACCTCATGAGTTACACAAACTCCTCTGATTAGCTCAAATCTTAAATCTTTATTGGCATTGTACACTTCACGTGTGTTTGTTCATGGCATTGTCTTATATGTGCTCACAAAGCAAGTTGTATTGGCATAAAAATAAAAATAATAACGGTAAAGATCAAACAAAGTGGTCTTTTCCTTGCGTGTGTATTATATAAAGTTATTACTGACTTCATGAATAAGTTACATATTTACAGAATTGATTAGAGTTGTCTTGCTGTGAAGTGATTATAATTTTGGTATTAATTGTATTGGTTTCAGGTTAATGCCATGCCAATTGTTCTTGCCTAGACTGTAAGGGAGTCAGGAGGGAGATGGTGGAGATGGATACCTTTCTAGTTGGTAGTGTGATGTCAGCAGGACTCCCGCACCTTTAAGTCTTCGTGTTGGGCAATATTATAGCATGAGCCGGTAGAAACGCGTCCATCGCTGGAGATTAGGCAATAGTGCTACCACCGCTGTAGTTATTCTCTTGCTGCCTCGCAAAGGTGACGTGATTTGGGGCAGACACGGAGGAGAAGTTGTAAATACAGAGCAGGAGGAGGCATCCCAACCAACCCGAGAAGAGGAAGAGCTCTGGTTACATGATTACCAGACATTTTCCTTTTGGTATCGCTGAAACTATTTTGCGTGACTTTTACATTTCACTGGTATTATTTACACTAGAAATGATTCTTCTGAGGAACCTCACACCTCCATGAACTTTAGTTTTACTCTTCTGAGTCTTTTGTTGTTTTAAAAAATAAAATCTTAGAAGATATGATCAAATGTGATGAAGTACGGTACAGTTACTTTAAAGCATTTCTTAATTGAATTTACAGAAAAACAAATAAAAGACTCTGGCCACATCGCTCACCCTAAAGTCTTTATTTACTGTGTCACTCTTTACACTTTGCTTCTCATAATGACCCATAAATTAAAAGTAAAATTCTTATTTTAGTAAATGTAGAACAGCTTGGTGAGACATGATAGAAATCCTCACAAACACACACAGGGACCACATCAGACTTCCCCTCTTTTTCTTTCTTTACCCCTAATTCTCTTACACTTCACCCCTCTGGTCCCCCCCCTCTCCCTCCACCCCTTTTGTTCTGTGCACCCCTATTTATCACGGTGTGAAGGTTGAAAGAGATATTATTATGGGGTGTCGGGCTGGAGAGAGGAGACAGGGGTAGCCACACGGATCGCGTGGGGAGAACGCGGGGCTAATGACGGGAGGACAGGCTTGGTCAGTGGCCTGTGGTACCTGCTGGATGTGATAGATGGAGAGCGGAGAGGGAGGGAGGAGGGGAGGGAGGGAGTCCTCTCTCTCTCTTTCTCTCTCTCTCTCTCTCTCTCTCTCTCTCTCTGCCGGCACATGTATTTCATTTTATTGTTTCTCGGGAAATTACTTTGTAACATTTCTACCATGTAAGTACGGTTTTAGAAGAGACGTAGAGACGTGTCGGCTGTACCGGCAGTGTTAGCTGTTGTTCATGGACGTGTGTTGATGTGTATGGCATCCAGTCACTGGATGACAGTGACACATCTGGACTCGTGGGCTCTCTATGCAAGCTGTAGGCTACAGTCTTCAACCCTATCGCCAGACAGTAATGTCAATCAAGTCAAATTCTGCAAAAACCCAGGATTATACTAGGATGCACTTTGGTTAAGGTTAGGAAAAGATTGTGGTTTCAGTTCACAATCATGGTGTTTCCTGCGTTCTTCTATATTCAACCAGATCACGACCAACATAACTATAACCATTCGGTTGGAAATGAATTTTTTATTGCTACCTGCTACTGTATCTGCTGGATTCCAGAAACTACCGTCTAGAAATTGAAAGCGTAGTCTGACTGGGTTCAGGTTTCCTTTCAAAACGTGCTTTCTAGGAGACAGGGTTGTCCTGCATTGTCAATGACGGTTGGCATGGACTTTAAATCGTGATGTGCAAAATTGTCCAATATGGACGGAGGGATACTGGGTCCGGTTGGTAATTCAGGTTCTGTCGAAGGTCGGAACAGCAAACTTTTACAGAACCTTAGATTTTCAGAAGACCACCAGCTTTCCCTCATCTCCCCTCGCTGCCTGGCAACAATATAAATAGTCATATTACTTGGTAACCACTTTATTGTTTTTGTTTCCTCCATGTACTTTAGATAAGCATTTAAATGGAAGTAATTTCCATTTTCCAGTGTTAATATTTGACCACTCTGCCCCTGCTGTAATGAGCCAAAAGTAATAAAATCAGTGTTTTCCCTTCCTGCTTTGCGCGGCCATTCGTTTGGTGCAATTACATGCTTTCTGCATAATACTGTATTTACATAATGCTTCTAATGATAATATTAGGCCACTTTTGCTTGTGCTTTTGTTATTAGCACCAAAATAGCTTGAAAAGAGAAATAAATTGCAATAATTATCAGTGATGAGTAATAATCATGAATATTTGATCAAAATAAAAACCTTCAGCTTCTGCTCAGGAATGGATGCTTTAATTGTTCAGAAAATCAGCATTTATATTCGTTTGTGTTATGAAAAATTAAACAAGGCAAAATTCATTAACTTTGCCATTCATTTAATCTCACCTTCTATACTTTGTAAATAATAAAAAATATATATTACCTCAGCCTCACACTCACACGTACACACACTCACACAAGTGCAGCGTTGTCGAGAAACAATCTAACAAAGAAGGCAGATGAATATAAAGGCTGGATATCAGACTATTCATCACCAGATGATTACCGGCTGACAGCAGTAATTGAAAAACACTTATTGGAGTGGTTGGGGAGGAGGGCTGGTTCAGTCCCATCACACAAAATAACCCTCCGAGGGTATAAGAGCAGTCTAAAGGTGATGATAAATGGACATATTTTCAAAGGCGAGCTTCAGGTTTGTCTGCTGTGTTTTTTTCTTAGAAACATACTATCTTGATGATAAACAAATATTCCTTTTACAAATAAAAAAAAGGAAATGAAAATACCGCAAAAAGTGTCATTTATAATGAGCAATTTCAGCCTTTTAGGGTTATGTAATATTTTTCTTAACAACCCATTGGATATACTCTTTTAATACATGTAATTATCAGAAAATAGTATTTATTTACTATTTGTTTCTATCTTGAAATATATCAGAGGAAAGGAGTTTATGGTGCTATTTTACTACTTTTCCTGATATTTTACTTTTGTCAAGAAAATATTTGCATTATAAAAAAAAAGAAATTAGATCTGAACAAAAGGAATATGATTGGTAAATGATAATATATTTTATTTTGGTCAGTGTGACTAATTAGTAGGTCAACCAAAGTATTCCTTTAAGATGGGGAGAGACCGTTAAATTACAGTAAACTAGAGAAACTCCAGACACATAGTGAATAAAACCACAACAGAGACTGATTTCTCTGCGTTAACAGCCTCAGAGGAGCACAATCGTACAACAGGACGAGAAACGGATTAGAATTTAAACACTCGGCCTCCCTTGGATTCAAATTGTTTGTGCTGATTGCTTGACTTGAAAAATAATGAATAGATTGGGAAAACAATTTGAAACAGGAAGTCATGGTTGCGAGAGGTTGAACCCTACTGGCCTTAGTTATAATCTGACCTCTAGCAGCACCATGAGGTCATCATTTTAGCTTTTGTGTGAACTGCTGGATGGATTACCATAGTACATGGGATTTCATTCATGTTCCCCGTGGGAGTGGGATAACCCGTAACCTGCTTTGGCCATCCCCCTGACTTTTCATGTCGCCCCATTATCATGTAAAATGTTCAATACTATAGTTATGACTGAATATCTGCAAAACGAATGACATTCACCAGCCTCAGCTGTTGGTGTTCAGTACTAAGGTTCGCACCCTAAAATGAAGACAATGATAGCATATTAACAGAGAGCATGTTAGCGTGCTAACTTTAGCATTTGGCTCAAAGGCAAAATACAGCCTTACATGGCTGTAGAGTCTTAAGGCCTTTACACACCGGAGGCGTGACAAGAAAACTACACAAAAATGTGGAAATACTCTGCTGTAGATATTTCTCAACAAAATGATTCATGTGATGTGAATTTGCGACAGTTGCAATTTTTTTTTAAATAAAAGGTTTGAAGAGATTTTCCTTTTGGTGAAAAGCTCTGAGGTACCTTAAGTTCTCTCTACGGAGTGTCTAGGGCTTTTATTGTGAAAGTGCTCCCGTAGTTGTGCCTACAGTGTAGAAATGTGATAGACTCTGAATTGTAAGTCGCTTTGGATAAAAGCGTCTGCTAAATGACTGTAATGTAATGTAATGTAATGAAAGGTAAGAACGAAAGGAGTGAACCTGGTTGGCGCTGCCGCCTTGTCAAGGTTAAAAAGGAGTTATAAAGTTTGCTGTCTTAGTTCCGTTCCGGAGATGCTGTCTTGTTGTACAATATAGAGTGCATTTTGAATAAATCCATTCTACACAACGTGATTGGTCGATGCATTTATTCGCGGTGCAAAAGCCCAGAAAAATGACGTTGTTCTTTTGCCACGTAACATTTGCGCTCTGTGTTAAAGTGCTCATGAAAACAACAGTTCGCAGAAATACATTGACTCGCGAGTTAACTGAACTAAAACACAACATCCCCTGGTGTGTGAAGGCCTTTAGTCTTGTTAAGGAATTCTTTGTCCTGAACGTGACGTCATCTGCTCTGATTCCATTCATAAAAATCAAACATGTTTACAATAATCTTAAGATGCCCTTAACAAGTCTGCATAGTATGAGTTAATCTCCCCATCTCTTTCTCTTTCCCTCCCCATGTAATATCCCACGGCCTCCTCTCCTTACAGTGCGCGTCATGCTCGGCTCCCGTGCCAACGTATCTATCAGGATGCTGTTACTTAAGATGCCATCCATCTCTCAGCGCCGGCTCCCTCTGATATTCAACACGGCCAATACTTAACACTGCTTTTTAACCAACTAAGACATCATCATTACTTTGAGTGATAGGGTCTCTCTGAGTGGAGTTGTCCTCCTATTTCATCCCTCCGTCTCGCTCATTCTTTCGTCCTCTCCCCAACTCTCCCGTCCCCTGTCCCCCACGCTGCCATTCTCATCTCTTTTTATCTCTCTTGAGAGGGTTCGATCACTTTATGTCCTGTCCTCTGCGGTGTCTTGTCCTCTGTAATGAGGGTCTTGTATCATTACATGCCTGCAGTGTCCTGTCCCGTCCATATCCGTGTCTTGCTCCATGTAATGTGTGCCCTTCATCATTGGCCGGCTATTGTCTTGTCATGCTACATCTTGTGCAGGCATACACTTATCGGAGTAGCACTTATTGGACGGTCACCATTACATGCACTTGGAAGAAATTGCGATGCAATTTACATGCATTCTGATGGAAACATCAATGGCCAGATCTCTTGTACATCATCCCCATTGATCCTTCGCTCTAGCACTGTGTATCCTCAGAATAAGCAAATAACTTCATGTAATATGCTATATTGAAAGTATTGTGTTTTCATGTAGCTATAATAGGATTGTGGAGTTGCCAGTTCAATTTATTGAATTTCTGATAAATCCGACAGTTGATACAAGTTACGATCGAGTATGTATATAGGTGACCCGAATAGTCGACTATTAGATCTAAGGAGTCGGATTTTGCCGCCAATCTCACTGTTGAATCGTCGCAGAGGCGGGAAAAAAAAATGCGGTTATGAAACAAAGGATTATTCCAGGAGCTTGGTCATCAGGAGGGAGCTTGGAGTAGAGCCGCTACTCCTTCGCGTCGAAAGGAGTCAGCTGAGGTGGTTCGGGCATCTAATTAGGATGCCTCCTGGACGCCTCCCACTGGAGGTTTTCCAGGCACGTCCAACTGGGAAGAGACCCCGGGGAAGACCCAGAACACGCTGGAGGGATTACATCTCCCAGCTGGCCTGGGAACGCCTCGGGATCCCCCAGAATGAGCTGGAACATGTTGCCGGTGAGAGGGAGGTCTGGGTCGGCCTGCTTGACCTGCTGCCACCGCGACCCGACCCCGGATAAGCGGTGGAAAATGGATGGATGGATGGATGGATTATTCCATTCGGGCTATATAGGTATGCTAAATGTCTGACTTTACATAGAATTGTATAGTTTCCCTCAATAAATCATTATATATTGCCTATTTTGGTTTAAATATCAGCCTATTAATAATACTATTTATAAAAACAGAATTTAGTACTTCACTGTGCGGGATAAATCTCCATGACTGAGGAAGTTCCATGTTCTATATTTGCAGAACCGTCAGAGCAGCGTCTTGGTGAAAGGCTAAATAACACCATCACAAGGCTAGTGTTTTTACATTTAACAAATATGTTAATCAGAGCATTCATGGTAGAATGTAGCGCTAACAGAGCACTACATTTTTATATTTGAACTATTCTCTAAAATTAGCATGGGGAGGTAAACTTTAAACAGGGGGGGGGGGTCAATTAGCAAAAGACCGGACCAGTCAGATCAGACTGTGTAAATTCCAGCATAAAGCATAAACAAAGTATTTGTCTCTGATTGGTTGTTAGATGCGTCACTTAAAATGATTGTGTTGACACATACCGTAGATTTAACTGAAAGCAAAGAGGCTTTTCCTCGGCGGACACTCCCAGCAGGCGAAGCACTGGTGTAACTGGTGAAGTTGATTAAAACTCCGTTGCTATTTAGGTGAGTCAGTCGGCCAGCGTGAGCATTACCAGGACAGAGACACCTAACTGGAGTCCACAGTCCTCGTTCTACGCACACATGCACTCCAAAGTTTATCAGAATCTCTGACCCTCACTTTCTGGCCGACCAAATGAATCTGCGCCTTAATGAAATTGTTACAGTATGTGTAGGTTAACTGCTGCCTCCAACACATTTTCTCTCCACAGAATGACGGCAGTGCTGACCTAACAGAGAAGAACAGTGGCCACAGAGGAGGGGCTCCTGCAGCAAGGTCAAGCGCAGTTAAACACAGAGGCCTTGCCTGATGATGATTTAATAGAAAAATAATATTGTAACTTAGAAAAGTGAGAGGAGAAGACTTTTATTGAAAGTGAAGCACCATTTATTTACATGACAACACGACTATGACGACACCGGAGCCAGTTCTGACGAAGAAGTGGACATTTGAGTTGAGATCATTTTTGTCCCACTTCACTGTCCCCAAGGTCAGTTATGTGAGTACTGAGTGTCGTGAATGATGTACTGGACATGTCATTCGTTTTTCAAACCTGTTCATTTTCTGCCTCTTTTATTACTTTTACTTGACTTTTCTTTCAATAAACAATGTTTGTACCTCATGAAACCAAAGATAGACACAATGTGGGTATTCTGTAACTGGAATTAAAGCATAATAACAACTGTGCATTTTTGAATGTCACTACCGAAATGATCAGAAATGGCCGCTGTCACAAAAATGATCCGAATATAAAAGAAAACAGTGTTCCTGTCTCTCAAATCATTTTTGCTCCTCTTGGTTTAAATCGCTCATTTCTTTCCTTTCTTGCACTCCTCTGGCATACCCCAGTTACTGCGTGAGTCTCTCATTGACTCCCTCTCTCCGTCTGATATGCGTGTTGTGGATCATCTCGTCTCACCTCCCACCCTGTCTGAGGGAAGCTGACAGACCCCAGATGGCTTGTCTTTGATCGGCCATAACAAGCAACTCCACGTCAAATTACAAGGGAGCCGGCGGAGAGAAGGAGAAATAAATAAAGAAGTAGATAGACCCTGGGAACGCGTGTCCCTGTGATCACGGCAAATGAGACCCTCATCATTTGATCACTTCATCAAAAGAGACGTCGGCGCTACACCTTTTGGAGAAGAGACGACGATATTTTAAAAAGCAAACGCATTGATGAAATGCTACGCAATCCGTTTCAGCGGCTCCGTGGTCATTACACCTTAAGGCTTTGGGGAAAAGACAAAGAGAGAAAGAAATAGATTGCTGGGGAAATTACAGGCATCGTGGGAAGAAAAAACATCATGTTTACATTTGTGAGGTGCATTTATGAGGCACCGTGGGCTTAAATGAAGCTGCATATTTCACATCTTTCTAACAGCTATCTTCAGTCTAAAGCTGCCAAGTCTGAGAACACTATACGTCTATAACAGAGCCAAAGGAAGTGGCCCCCATGTAGGCAAACATGAAGCAACAAACACACACGGCACTGTGGCCAGTTGCACTGTGTGAATTGTAGGAGATCTAATGTTTTTGGAGCTTAACCCACAGGAGGGAGTAAAAGTCAGGATATCTCAGCCATCGTTCATTCGCTCATGTGCAGTATCAATATCAATGTATACCATAGCGCCATCAATACTCTGTGTAGTGTCAACATTTCATATTTCCTGTTTAATATGTCCACGAATGTGAACTCAACCATCCAGAGTTATTGTTAGTTTTATGTCTCACTTATTTATAATACTTGTTTGTTTTTACCGATGGCCTTTGCTGCTGTAATACTGTAAATCTCCCAGCTGTGGGACTAATAAAGGATAATCATATCTCATCTCTTTTAGCTTAACTCTGACCGTGCTTTGGTTTTAATCTTTCTCTCGCAAGTCCTTCAACTTTGTGGCGGTTATAGAAACAACATTTCTGGTGTTTCACTTTGAAAGGCAGATTTTAAAAACAGCTTAACTTCCTGTTGAGATCTGTTGAGACGCTACGTATCTGAATGAATGGGGATGTTCAAGATAAAATGTGCACGTACGTGTAAATGTATCAAAGTAATTATCTCTTGTATTCACTCTAGAGTATAAACACAGTTTTCAAACTATTCTAATCTGACAGGAACATTTTATGTGAAATATTTGTAGTTACGTACAACAATAAAATAATTGAATCATTCTTCTTTTACAGCTATGATGGGGGGGGGGGTACCTTTATCCAATGTGTCAGTTTCTTTCGGAATGAAGACAACTAAAAAAAACAGCATTTTTAATGATCATGGTGAGAAAAAGAACCTCAAAACACAACCATAAAAAAACCCAATAATATAGAAATGTATGCAATTTTAAATCAAGAGCCACAACTGAAAAGCATACAGTCCCTACTCATTACTATGTATTCAAATCATTTGGAACTTCTCCCGCATCATAGAGTTGGAGTTCATTTGCTTTACAGAGAGTTGGTGTGAGAACTACACAACGTGAAGTGTACACAATCCTCCAGCACGCCCACTCTCTCAGTGTATGAATATAGAGTGATGGGCCTGCCCAGAGCGTGGCTCAGGTCACTGTCATACTGTTAAGAAGCAGCCACTTGAAAACACGGTCCCTATAGCTCTCTCTCTCTCTCTCTCCCTCCCTCTCTCTCCTTCTGTCAGGATCTTGGCACATCGTGGGAGGCGCTAATGGAAAAGCTCCTGCTCCTGTTCCCCCTTGTTCACCACACTAATGTGAAAGGCGCCATCCATGTTACAGCTGGGTGTTGCCATGACCAGGCCGCCCTGTCATAGTCCGCTGGCCTCCGAGCTAATGGGCCGACTGCCGAGGGGAGAAGACGGATGGAGAGAAGGAGGCGAAAGTGTTGGCGTGGACGGAGGAGTCGAGGAAGCTCAGATGTCGCTGACTGATCAAAAATGATTATGTATTTCATATTTATTTATTGCGTTTATAGAAAATCATGCTCATCTTCCTGCTGTTTCAGTGTTTGAGATTCTCATATTGCCATTTGTCAGAGCTCAAACGTTCAGTCTTGTCACATATTAGTGACGCAAATAGATAAATGAATCGGCAAATATTTATAATTCACCTTTTAAATCATTTTATTTTAACATCCTCTGGTTTCAACTTTTCAAGTGTGAGGATGTGCTGCTCTTAGATCGCTGCAAACTGACAATGTTTGGATTGAAACTATTGTTCAGACAAAACAAGACCTCTGAATACGAAAAATAAATAAATAGACATTATACTGGGCATTTTCACAACTCACAGATTGATTGAAAAAACTAAAAAGTGGCATATGAATCAGTAATCAAAACAATTGTTGGCTGCAGCGCTCCAATTCTTTTGCACCACTTTTTCCATAAATCTAAATATCAGTTGCTATTATAAAAAAAATAAGATACAGGTGCTAAATCGTCTGGTAAAGCATTCAGTTGATTACATAATGTCTTAGTAGAAACCGTGTTGCTTGTTTTCAATAAACTGTGTTAGACTTCTGTATGAGTGTGTATTAGCAGGAAACTTCACTTAGTCACACTGCAATAGCGAGATACTTTATCGTAGGTGAGTGTGTCTGTGTGTGTGTGTGTGTATGCTTTAGGTGTTCATGTACAAAATGGTGCTAGAGTCTGACAGCATTTCTTGTTTCCTTTGCATATTTCTCAGTAACAGTGAACCTGAGAAGACTCACCTTTGTGTTGTCCCCAACACACACACACACACACACGCACGCACACGCGCGCACACACACACACACACACACATGCGTAAGAAAGCTGCAGTGGTAATTCTCAACAAGACAAGTCTGTCCATTCCTTCTCCTCTTCTTTCCAACTGGACTACAGCTTCAAACGAGCCTCCTCAGTTTGTCACACACTGATCCACTACCAGACTCTAGCCCCCCCACTCTGTGTGTGTGTGTGTGTGTGTGTGTGTGTGTGTGTGTTACCGTATGTCTCCTCACACCCCTCATCACAAGCTGTGGAGACAGTGGTCTCCCTTAACGATACTCTCCCACTCTCTGGTTGGACTTGGTGCTGCTGAACAAACAAGTCTCAGTTTGTCAGACCCAAACCAGACTGTAGTCTACTGTCGGACAGCACGACACCGAACCGCCTGGTGACACATCGCGCAATCCCCCCCTCACCTCCTCCACCACCTCCACCAGCACCACTCAGTGTAGACACAAGAGGTAGAAGGTCTGGTAAAACACTGTGTGCACATCAGGTAGTTCCTGGAACAAAACATGGGGGAGAGAACACAAGCTGTGAGATGATCAGACAAGTTGCCG
Source organism: Anarrhichthys ocellatus (assembly GCF_004355925.1). Lineage (NCBI taxonomy): Eukaryota > Metazoa > Chordata > Actinopteri > Perciformes > Anarhichadidae > Anarrhichthys > Anarrhichthys ocellatus. The sequence goes on along the minus strand of NW_022280045.1, from coordinate 567,700 downwards.
ACTATGTGATTATCCTGTTTTCTTTTTTTTAACTTGTCAGCGCTATTCTAGAGCCACAGAGGATATTATGCAACCTTTTTTTTTTTTTTACAAGCCGAGTATTCTCCAAATCATATCCACTGATCTTCATTTGTAACATTTAGATTTAGATTCATGTTCCGATACCATTTCTCCTTCCCGATACCTGAACTTGCTTATCGGCAGATACGGAGTATCAATCTTATACCAGTACGTTATAAACAACAACAAAAAGTTATAATTAGGTCATAATTACCTCCATAAGATCCCTTTCATATTGCTGTGAAAACATCCGCTTCAAACAAATTCATAAACATTTGACCACATCATGAGAACATTGTAATATACCTTTCGCACCATTATGCAACTCGATGCAACCTCCGTTAGCTAACGGCACCTAGCTCTCCCCTTCTGCCGGCTTCAACACTGATTTGCTGTTCACAGTGTAGCAAAATGAGCCGATAAATGACATAGTAACGTGATATGGGATGAGAGCACAGACAGCAATTCATGCTGGATCAGAGGCCCTTCTAATACTGGCGTCGCTATCGGAACAACCAACATTGGTGAAATGTCCCTTTGAGCAACTTGACAAATTCTGAAATTCTATCTTGACGACATTTTGTTCCCGATTTGACGAAAATCTGCAGGACAAATCGTCCGTTCGCACTGTGGAAGTGAACCAGCGTCTCGATGGGAGGCAGAGAGAGGGTGACATTCCGAGCCACGGGTCCCCAACATCGGCTGCGGAGGCCGAGGCGTGCTCACTGTGTGGCGTTCAAGTCCGGCACCGTGACCTCCGTTACCTTCTCCGCTCATCATTCGCAATATTTCTCATTGTGTGCTATCTGAAACAGATGTGCCCCATAATAATCAGGTAGGTCGTGGCGTTAGCCGCTTTAGCCTCGAGGTGGTAAACTTCAATGGCAGGCAATCAGATTTAAGCCAGCCAGATTCATGTGTTGAGTGGTTTTAAAAGGTTCGCATTAGCCCGCCGCAACACCCGCCACAGACAGGCTTAATATCAGGTGTAAAGGCTCCGTCTGTCTATCATACACACTCCATTGTTGCCAGTTTGGCTCTCCTAACTCCCCCCCCCCCCTACCACCGCCACTCTCTTCTAACCGGCTCTACTCTCTCATTCTCTGTCACACTCCTTTCTGTCTCTCTGACAATTGCGTTATTTGGACTTATCGGGGAATACGAAATCGGAGCAGCGCGACATCTCCGCGCCGGGGCCCCAAACAGATATGCCAATTCATTTCGCAGCCGGCGATTTGACAAGCTAGACTGCTCCTCTTGAAAGACATCATTCAAGCGCGCCGCCGCCGCCGCCACCGATCCCCACTCCCGTCCTCTCTCTCTCTCTCTCTCTCTGTCTCCGTCTCCCCCTTCACCTTCTCCTTTCCCCTCCCTCCTTTATCCCGCTTTCTCCATTCCATCTCGCTGTGTCCTTGTTGCAATCTGTAGAGCTTCGTCTCTTGAGATTGAAAAGGGCTCACGGCCCGCGACAAAAAGCCTGAGAAGAACATATGAGCAAAAAAAAAAATGTATAAATAAAAATACCTCCTCTAAGTCCCTCCCTCCCAGTGAGCACTAACCCGGATTTCAACGTTGATTTCTGGTTGAAAAAGCGTTGATTTGGGGTCTGAACGTCTTTTGAACCGGCTAAATTACGGTGACAATATCAACGTGTCACAAAACACCAATTTGTTTTAAAATATTGATGGTTTG
>NW_022280045.1:535620-560948 GCF_004355925.1 Anarrhichthys ocellatus | reverse complement strand
TACCGTATTCGGGGGGCCAGCTGATAACACCCAGTACCATGTATGTTAAATGCTTATTAGACACACTTAGCTAAAACTAATGCAGTGTTATTTAACAGCACCGCAAATAATTACTACAATCAAGACACCTATTATAAAAGAGTTGCTTTTGTGTTTATGGTGCTGAATTGCATTATATTGTGTTTTATCTTCAATGAAGTATCCGTAAAGGTTAAACAAATGAATTCAACAATCCTTGGACGACCAGACATTACTGTAGAAAAGGTATTTTAGGGCTTAAAAATGACCCACAGCAGTGTTTCTAATTGGAACAGTGAATATACAAAAAGCACTAGCAGGTTAATTAAAGTCATTACTGTGTCATTATTTTTTGTTTATACACTATACATATCCAACTATTTGACCACCTGCACATTTCTGCATTTTTTCTGTAAATGGCGTTAGTGAACACATTTTAAAATCACACCTTTGTTGAAATTGTAAGATGTTACCATGTAAATTGTAAGAAATATAACAAAGGACAGCAAACGAGGGGCCTGCTCTGTGCCAGTGAACCAGCTGAAGGAATCACACACACACACACACACACACCAATACACACACACACAAAGCCCGGCTCAATAATGCACCTAGTGAGTGTGCTGCGCGATGTGTGTGTAGCATCCAGATCAGACACCCTGTGACATTCCCCCAGCCCCCTACACACAAACACACACACACACACACACACACACACCATGCAAACACTTACATATGCACACATGGCACCCATCAACCCCCCCTCTCTCATACACACACACACACACCTCCCCCCTCTAGACAGTGATTCTATGTTCCATGTCGCCACCCTGTCTTGTCACATTTCCTTCTTGTCTGCCACACTGTCTCTCTCTCTGTCTGTGTCTCTCTCTCTCTCTCTCTCTGTCCTCCTCTTTTGTACTCTCTCTGTCTTCCTCTCCCTCTCTTCTCCCATCCCTCCATCCAATCAATAACTGCTGGCACTTCCTTCCACAGCTCAGGAAAAAACAATTAAAAGCCATCGATCCCGGCGCGCGCACGCACACACACAAACGTGGACACGGGTGAACACACACACACACACACACACACACACACACACACACACACACACGGGTGTGCAAACACGCGCTCGGCCATGAATATGCAAGTGGGTCTCCTTGACCTTCAAAGACAGGGGAAAGCCAGGTGACTTCATTCTTCATGGGACTGCCACTGGATACGTCTGTCGCCCCCCTCACACACACACACACACACTTATTGACAGGAAGAGATGTATGTGTGGGACACACATGCAAACTTAAGTGCGTCTGCGGGTGCATGCGTGCATATATCTCAGCAGCCCGGACACATGCACACAGTTTGATGCGTCCACGCCATTTAGACCACGGAGAGTATCCGAATATGTGAATTGATCGGGAGAGTCGGTGAGTCGCTCTCCATCACGGGCGGGTTCATTAACCAATGGGTGCTGCGGGTATAGTGATCGCTTAGAATCCTGGGGAGATGGCTTTAATGATGTGTTCATTCACCCAACCGGCCGCACAGGCGAGAGAAACAAGCATCCACGGCACAGAAAACTACAGCGCTGCCCACTGACTAGAATATCCATCCATCTGTTCTCAAGCGGTTCTCAATCCCACGGACATGAGACACGGACATACACGCAGGGCAAACACTAGAGAGACTGGACGTGTTAGGCATTGTCATTTCCAGAGTCACATTTCTATCGCGTTATGCAAAAGATGACAGTTTGGAAATACCAAATGGCATAGAGTGCATCAGTGCTTGGGTCATTTTGGGGAATTGTGGGCCACTTGGGACGAGCTGATGTGAACAGCAAACAGCTGCAAATCAGGGCTCAACACTGACTCTTAAAAGCAGTTGCCGGGCATCAGCTTTCGGTTGACAAAACCAAAAATGTGACTTGCTTTTCACAAACATTGTATACAAATAAAGAGAATGGGCTTAAAAATCCTTATAAAAACAATTTCATATAGAATCAATCCAGAAAAACGTTCAGTCACACTGACCCTCTCATAGACCACATGAGAGAGTTTGAGTTCTATACATTGTTGGAAAGAGGAGATGAGCTTTCTGACGATATCAGTATTGTTTTTGTACTCCAGATATTAAGCAACATACGTCACTTTACATACTGACGTTCACAGAGTCACGATTTTGAGAGAAAAAGTTTTCATTACATTTTAAATTATTTATTTAAATGAATCATGAACCACGAAACAAATCTTAATCTTGACTTGTTCACACAAACACGTACACTTCACTCTGTCACTTTCACACACTGGCCACTTAAATCTCGATGAGCAGACATTTTCCTCTGGGTATCACATCTGCAACACGCATGGCTGCCCATCTTATTGTTACAATTATTAATAAAGACTTCATTGTGTACCCTGAGCTTTTGAAACCAAAGCTACGCCCTTGTGAGTAGTACATGTAGCAGCTGTTTTTGTTTAAAGCAGTCACTGATGATTTGACATGGCGGTACCCCGGAACTTGGATTTCACATCACCTCACGAGCAGAGCTGCAATCAAGCCCCAGCAACTTCTCCTCAAATACAATCAGTGTCTGTGATTGCCGTTGTATCAGCTCGGTCCAATCCATCTATTGTTCCGGCCAGTGTTGTGCCCCGGATAGACGAGATGGATGGACGGATGGAAGAACGGCCATGGGGTACATGGACACAACAAGGAAGGCAAAGGGTGATGGAGGATGGAAAAAGTGGAGAAAAGAAAAAAAAGAAAAACAGAAATGGCTGTTGCAGTGGGCTGAGCAAAGAGAGAGAGTAATAGAGAGGGACAGCAGTCACACTCGGGCTGTTGCTCAATGAGGGAGTGGCCTCGAACGCCACCTCTAATCTGTGTCCAGTCAGCCCTGACACACACACACGCACACACACACACAGCATCTGTAGAGCTGCTGCCAGTTTCAGCTACATGAAAAATAGTCACATCTCTTTGCTGCTGATTGACACGGGGGTTAGAAATGGAATTATTTTGTTGTTGGGATTTTTTTATTTATTGTGTGTGTGTGTGTGTGTGTGTGTGCCTGTGTGTGTGTGTGTCTGTGCCTGTGTGTGTCTGTGCCTGTGTGTGTGTGTGTGTCTGTGCCTGTGTGTGTGTGTGTGTAATGGTTGATGTCACTGCAGGCCAGGTGTTCCTCAGGGTCCGCTGGTTCTCTTTTGGTTTGGGGAGTTTGATGAATGAAGTGAAAAAGAGAGGGGGGGGGGGGGGGGGGGGGGGGGGGGGGGAGGGACGTGGGGAGTGGGGGGGGGGGGGGGGAGAGAGTGAGCGAGCTTGATAAATGATTGGAGAGTGATGGATTGACTGCAATCCTCCTACATCTGAAGCATCTGCTGTTATTGTGCTGGCTGCTGAATCGGTCAGGAGCCATGGCCTTCTGTCATCTGTTTGGATGTATGATAGCTGCCATTGCACAGATAGTCCAGCATTGAAGTTCACAGTTTAGGCAATTCAACGTCAGAACATTGAACACGTCACAACGTTATGTATTTTAAGGATAAGGAGATTTTAATTGGGCACAATTTACCCTTTGCTATGTCCCTCCCTCGAACGCAGACTAGCCAATCATAGCGTAGCTTTAGCCAGCTGCGACAAGGGTCCGACAACTCTCCGGCTCTGCTCCATAGACTCTCATGCAATTGTTTCAGATTTTCTTCATTTTCAAGCTGGCTTTTCAGGATTTGTAGATATTCATGGTTAAACGTTGTGTAATATTGATACTCTTTACTCGGAGAGGTTGGAAGGAGATTAGCAGAGTGCGTTCTTCTATGCTACGCTAGCTACTGAAGGTATACTGAATGTAAACACCTGCTGCTCTTGCTTTTTAATGATTGTAACAGTAAATGAAGAACTGATATATCCTGATATATCCTTCAATATAACAACCTTCTGTCTGCTTCTCTCTGAAAAAAAATGAGGTAACATTTATTTGGGGAGTGCAGTTAGTGACAGTGTGGGCTCCATGGTAGCTCTGACAGCTTGATGGAGTAGCAGCGTGGGGTGGGGCTTAGCAAAAGGTCAATAAGTTTAGTTACAAACATGACCACATACAGAAACGAGTTATACAACAACAGTAATGTCACCTCCTGTGTTTTCTGTATTTCCAACGTGTTTTTTTAATGCTCTCCTCCGCGAATCGAGTTTGAGTGGCTCAGTGATCCTGGGAGCTATGTTGTCCGGGGCATTAGCCCCTGGTAGGGTCTCCCAAGGCAAACAGGTCTCGGGGGAGAGCCCAGACTAAGAGCGGTTCAAACGACCCTAATGATAAGCAGCCCACGGACTTTAGCCACCTCGCCCGGACCAGGGAAACCGGGGCACCCTCCAGGAGCCAGACCCAGGAATGGAGCTCGTCGGCGAGCGTCTGGTGGCCGGGCCTTCGCCCATGGGGCCTGGTCGGGCTCAGCCCGAATAAACAGCATGGAGCAGCCACCCTGTGGACCCACCACCCGCAGGGAAAAGCATCGGGGTCGGGTGCAATGCAGACCGGGCGGCGTGTCAGGCGGGAGGCCTGGGCGAGCCGATCGCCGGCAGCATGGACTAGCTCTAGGGACGTGGAACGTCACCTCGCTAGCGGGGAAAGAGCCAGAGCTGGTGCAGGAGGTGGAGCGATACCAGCTAGATATAGTTGGACTCACCTCCACACACAGCGCTGGCTCTGGAACCAAGATCCTGGAGAGAGGTTGGACTTTGTCCTTTTCCGGAGTTGCCCAGGGTGAAAGGCGCCGGGCGGGAGTGGGGATACTCATGAGCCCCCGGCTGAGCGCCGCTGTGTTGGAGTTCTCCCCGGAGAACGAGAGGGTCGCCTCCATGCGCCTACGGGTTGCGGGGAGCAAGGCTCTGACTGTGGTTTGTGCTTACGCACCAAACAGCAGTTCAGAGTATCCGGCCTTCTTGGAGTCAGTGGGAGGTGTCCTGGAAAGGGCGCCACCTACCGACTCCATAGTTCTCCTGGGGGACTTCAATGCTCACGTGGGAATGATGGAGAAACCTGGCAGGGGGTGATTGGGAGGAACAGCTTGCCCGATCTGAACCCGAATGGTGTCTCATTATTGGACTTCTGTGCTTGCCACGGTTTGGCCATAACGAACACCATGTTCGAACATAAGGTGGCTCATAAGTGTACCTGGTACCAGAACACCTTAGGCCGGAGATCAATGATCGACTTTGAAATCGTATCATTTGATTTGCGGCCGTATGTCTTGGACACTCAGGTGAAGAGAGGAGCAGAGCTGTCAACTGATCACCACCTGGTGGTGAGTTGGATCAGATGGCAGGGGAACCGGTTGGAAAGACCCGGCAAGCCCAAACGTGTAGTGAGGGTGAACTGGGAACGTCTGGCGGAGGACCCTGTCCGGGAGGTCTTTAACTCCCACCTCCGGAAGAACTTCGCTCACATCCCGAGGGAGGTTGGGGACATGGAATCCCAATGGACCATGTTCAAAGCCTCTATTGTGGACGCGGCCGCTTGGAGCTGTGGCCGGAAGGTCATCGGTGCCTGTTGTGGCGGCAACCCGAGAACCCGGTGGTGGACACCGGAGGTGAGGGAAGCCGTCAAGCTGAAGGAGACCTTCAAGGCCTGGTTGGCCCAGGGGTCTCCCGAAGCAGCTGACAGGTACCGGCAGGCCAGAAGGGCTGCAGCTGCGGTGGTCGCGAATGCTAAAACTCGGGCATGGGAGGAGTTCGGGGAGGCCATGGAGTTTGTGAGTAGTGTGAATTACTGGGGTATCACACTACTCAGCCTCCCGGGGAAGGCTTATGCCAGGGTGCTGGAAAGGAGGCTCCGACCGTTTGTCGAACCTCAGATACAAGAGGAGCAATGCGGATTCTGTCCCGGCCGTGGAACAGTGGACCAGCTCTTTACCCTCGTAAGACTACTGGAGGGGTTCTGGGAGTTTGCCCAACCAGTCTACATGTGCTTTGTGGACTTGGAGAAGGCTTTCGACCGGGTCCCTCGGGGGTTCTTGTGGGGGGTGCTGCGGGAGTATGGGGTGCCGGACCCATTACAATGGGCGATCCGGTCTCTGTACGACTGCAGTAGGAGCTGTGTCCGCATTCTCGGCAATAAGTCAGACACGTTCCCGGTGGGTGTTGGCCTCCGCCAGGGCTGCCCTTTGTCTCCGGTCCTGTTCGTGACTTTCATGGACAGGATATCTAGACCGTCTTGGTGAAGAGGGAGCTGAGCCGGAAGGCAAAGCTCTCAATTTACCACTCGGTCTACGTTCCTACCCTCAACTATGGTCACGAACTCTGGGTCGTGACCAAAAGGACAAGGTCGCGGTTACAAGCGGCCGAAATGAGCTTCCTCCGTAGGGTGGCCGGGCTCAGCCTTAGAGATAGGGTAAGGAGCTCGGTCATCAGGAGGGAGCTTGGAGTCGAGCCGCTACTCCTTCGCGTCGAAAGGAGTCAGCTGAGGTGGTTCGGGCATCTAATTAGGATGCCTCCTGGACGCCTCCCACTGGAGGTTTTCTAGGCACGTCCAACTGGGAAGAGACCCCGGGGAAGACCCAGGACACGCTGGAGGGATTACATCTCCCAGCTGGCCTGGGAACGCCTCGGGATCCCCCAGAATGAGCTGGAACATGTTGCCGGTGAGAGGGAAGTCTGGGTCAGCCTGCTTGGCCTGTTGCCACCGCGACCCAACCCCGGATAAGCGGAGGAAAATGGATGGATGGATGGATTTTTTAATGCTGCGAATGTTTTTTTTATTTTAGCCCCTAGTATGAGTCTAACTCAATAACTCAATAACAAGGAAAGATGTGATTTTCATGAATTGATATTCTCAGATTTGACAAAGCTCCTCCAGAGCCAGATTGTGGTTGTGGCAAACAAGTTCAATGGGTTATGCAACAAAAACACTTAATTTTTACAATAGAATTGTGAAAGTGACCTTTAATCTTAGCCACTATACGTAATGCATCCACGCTAGACTACAATAAAAGTTCCATGTATTCATATTTCTTTCTCTCTTCTTTTGTTTTTGCCTTCTACTGATGACATTGGACCACAGCTGGAGCTGTTCGATCCATGCGCCTTAAAGCTGTGAACTTAACCCTCACTGAGCACCTACACCCACGGATGTCCAGGGCATCAGGTGTGTAGGAAAATTGTGACACGTTACATATATGCTCATACATCATGAAGACACACGAGCAAACAGCTGCTCACACTTGCAGAGGCCGTGGCCCTTCAAACACTGCACCTCGCAGTGAACGTTGATGCGTAGATGCCCTTGAGCATGGCATCGATGAACAGGGTGTGTCATTTGCAATAAAATGTGTGTGTTTCCTTCTCTTTCCCTCCTGAGTACATTAGCAACATTTCCCAGCAGCACTTCAAAATCAATGCATACATCAAAACTTGCTCAATATGAATCCCGACCAGATCGAGGTGGTTCCATTAATAACGTTTACTTTGACGATTACTGTCATAAGCTACAGCTCACCTTCCAGGGGGCCCCAGCGAGATCAATTGACATCTGCTCCGATTGGTTAATCGCTGCTTGCAATTTTGCTTGGCAGCCTATGAGACCATCTCCCTCGTCTGTCAATCATACGGGGCTGATGTGTGAGCGCCCGGTCAATTGATTCCCAGTCATCTGAACATAATCCCTCTGCAATTAACCAATTAGACGTTCAACCAATTCAGCACACACCCGAGACGAGTTGGAAGCGCGGGCGTTTACCACAGTTTGTGCTTTTGATTGAAGGCCAGCATCGAGGAATGTGTGTGTGTATGTGTGTGTGTGTGTGTGTACTGACGTTATCATGCTCGAGGTGAGATATTAGTAACAGGTGGCTAACTGGATCCCTGGGGCTCCATGCACTCCACATGGAGATCCGTGTTAATTGAGAGATACGTAATTAGTTTACGAGTTTCTGCGTGTGTGTTTGTGAGTGTGTGCATGGGAGTGTTTAATTGCGGGACTGTTAATTAAACCGGTTAATGCTGCAACTTTATGGCTTTACTATATTACCCACGGAGTCCTGACTTTTTCATTAGCTTTCGTCGCCCCAGCACGTCTGTCCGTTTTCTGTCTGGTGCGTCCTGCATTGAGTGCAGCAGCCGCGTCAGTGCATCGCCGTCCCCGTCCGAGTGCTGACAGCCATAAACCGGCAGACGAGCATGTCTCTTTCAGCAGAGTCAATTTTAAAGCCCTGAGTCGCAGCTCTGAACTGGCAAATCAATAAAATCAGAGGGAGTTAAATAATTTAGAGCGGGCTTTAATTAGTCTTCTCGTCCTGCAGTATGGATTCCTCCACAATATTGATGACAGAGTGCCTGTTTATGGAAGAGATTGGAGGACTGAGCTCTCTTCTTCCCTGCCTCGTTATCAGAGACCACGGAGTGCAAAGCGACATCATAGTATAGCGGCATGGATTCAAAGTGGATTCTTAATCTTTTTTTGGGGGAGGATATTAATGCAGAAGTGAAACACCTGCCAGTGGCAATGGATTGCAATATATAATGTTTGGACTGGCTTGTTCTTTGTGTAATTGCTGAAAACAAAAAAGGTCAACCCAATCACTTACTCTCATTTAATGAAAATTGTAAACAATTGTTTGAAATAGAAATTAAATGGCTTTCATATTAAGGGAAAATGGTAACTCCAATTCATCATTCAGGATCTTAAAATTAGATATTTTTTTTGGCCCTGAATCTGTTACATCGTATCTACAAGCCAAAGATCTATAGTTCTCTTAAAGAGAGAGGGGGGTGTATGAGTCTTCCCCAAGTCTCCTTGAAAACTGGCTGAACTCCATCTGCTGATGAAACAAAGACCGCAACTAAATACACTGTTAAAAGTCCTAAAATCCAGAAATGAGTTGGTATTTTTGCACTTTCGGTTCCCTCGTGTCAAAGTCAGCGGAGTTCTTTTTTATGGGTTTTTAGTTAGATGCCTGAAATAAGATCTGTGGCTAACACAAGCTTAAGAGGTTTTAACATTTTGTTCTAAAATATAAAACACATCGGTAAAAAATCCCTCTCGTAAATTTTGAAGCTTTTAGGTGTCTTAAAAACAAAGGTGGTTGCTGAATGAGACTGCTAAACGCTGACTAGCCCTTCGTTAGCTTAGCGGTGCCGACATGTGCGAAGACATGTGCGAAGACAGGTGCGAAGACATGTGACCGTGGTGTAGTTTGTTTACAGCCTAGCGTTAGCTTTCAAAAAGCACAAGAGTGGTGTTCATTTATCATAATCATGCATTGGCACAGGGATCATCAAAAATGCTATCATCAAAAATGCAATGGAAACTTCTGGGTTGGCCTCCAAAAATACGTCATCCCTGCTCTATAAACCTTGAGGTGAAATTTTTCTCTCAATTGTTAGATTTTTTTAGATGTTAGTTGATACAATTGTTAAAAAACGGAAGGCAAGTTGGAGCATTTATTTCTTACTGTAATTGTTTCAATTACATCTGCTTTTACAGTCATTGATGAGTTGTGCTGTACATGTAAAGGTTAGTTATGGAAACTGGTCGCCTTTACTTTCGCAGTATTGCTTGAAAGTGTAGGTGCTGTACTATTTGGTGCACATATATTCATGGGCTGGACATATTTTGTATGCAAAAAAAATAAAAAATGTCATTATAGGATGAATCTGGTGACGCTTTCCCTGAAATAAATTTCTCTTCAATACATACAAAGTGAAACTTTTTGTCAATGAGCCGACATTGCCTGGCTGTAGATAGCTTCATTGTTCTGCACTCGCACGCATTGCTTCTTTATTCCCTGTTTGTTTGTGTGCTTCTGCAAGTGTGACGTGCATGTGCACCCGCTGCAGTTATCGGAGCGTCTTCAGTGTCTCACTTGTATGTCTGCTTGCACCTTTGTGTGTGTGTGTGTGTGTGTGTGTGTGTGTGTGTGGCGGTTGTTATCAGTCACGGGGGGGAAACTATCGATCATCTCTTTTAATTACCCCGAGCACAGCGAGAGGCCTAAATTAACTCCTCTCTTCTCCTGTGGCTGCTGAAAAAGCCATGCATATTTCACGACCGGGAGACCAATCGTATGTCACTCAGCCCTTCTCCTGTCCTCCGACAAGACAAGACTTATCACTGTTATTTATCTCTCCCATCCCTCCCTCCCACCCTACCTCCCCTTCACCGGCAAGCATGTTGTCTGTGTGCAAAACAAAAGCGTGAATAATAAATATCCACATTGTGTGTGCGTGAGTTTGTACTGAAGCATGTTGCCTCGGTGAAAAAAAAACGTGAATCTCAAGTGTCCTCATCCTTGGCTGGCTTGCTTGTTTGTGTGTGTGTGTGTGAGTGTGTGAGTGTGTTTGTATTTGTGCGTGTGCAGCCATGTGTGTGTCCTCGCTGCTATAAGAGAAGCAGTAAAAACCCATAGAGGTGCATTAGAGGTGTTTTACCATGCTGCTGTCATTGTGGCTTGTCTGCTGGTGGTGACACTGAGCGCTGTTTTCCTTCAAGGGACTGTTCTGTAAGGGCCTTCTTTCTCTCTCTCTCTCTCTCTCTCTCTCTCTCTATTTTGCACTTTGTCTTTCACAATACGGTCTTACCCCATTGCTTCTTAATTTTCCTACGATCATATCTTTCATTTTTCTTCTTTCCAGACTGAACTGGTACATCCCGACATGCTGATGGCGAGCTTTGGGAAGGACGTGTAAATGTCACACACTTGAATGCACATGAAACTACTCATTTCCACTTTTGCAAAGGTACACAAACAGTTGAAAGAAGAATATATTTAAAAGACAAGCGCATGACATGGACACGCAAACATGCACAATCCAATCCTGGTCGATGAACGCCATCAGAGCTGGATGCGACAGCACAACAATAGACAAAATGGTACCAAAGACCTTTTGAAGAAATCACTGTTACATGGAGGCGGGTCACATTTGAAAGCCAATTAGGAGTATTCTCTAATCTCTGCATGTGAACTACTTCAGTCATATTCCTTTTGGTTAACTCCACCATGTGACTGCTCCTTCCCCCTTTCAATGACGTTTGTCACGAATCCCCATATCCCCTGCAACAAGTACAGATGTCGCGAGCTACAAGATGCGCTGACGAGGGCACATCAGGATGTGGAGGAGATAAATCTTTTCTTCCCGTTCTACGTGCATTTGCTGAACGCTGAAATGATTCAAATGACGACACCGTGCACCGGTCAAATCAAACCCTCAACTGCCCCACAATGCCCGCAAATCTGAATCGCTGCATCCAATAGAGCAGCGAGTAGGTTTATTCGTCTCTTTTTCTGCTCTCCTCCTCCTCCCTCTCTCCTTAACTCCAGCACCGATCCCATCATTAGAATTTGTAGCGAGCCTTTCACATGCTGCGTCTACGACTGCACGTCTAAAACCTGTTTCTGTAAACGACATTCCACCTCACAGCAAATATTGCTGTATATTATTTTTATATTTAGTAATGTGTTAACACATATTAAAAAAACTAACTTTTTGAGCTTGATTTCCGCACATTGGGACAGTTTAAAGAAAGCATTTTTTTATCTGGTTACAATATTGTTTTAATTCTTCCTCAGGTATTGGAACTATTTTTGGGGGATTTTTCTGTCTTTCTGTAGGGAAAGAGTTTCAGCTTGCACAGAAAGAAAGAACAAGATGCTGTATAGTGCATCATACCTGAGGATGCAGTTAAAATACATCTTTATTTCGGTCCTCCACACACATCAAGGAGCTTATCAAAAATGCTGAATTAGAAAATGCTGGACTTTTTGTGGAACTTCTGTGCTCGAAGTTTGTGAAGAAGCTGATACACGGCGGTCGGTCACGTGATCTATTTTCTGCAAACATCATTTTATAAAGAGAGAACCTAAAAGAGATTTTTTTTTCTCGCGTGGATGGAAAAAAACAAATCAGATAACGCCAGTGTGACTGAGAAACCTTCGACAGGTAAATGCAGTTTACAGATTTATCTGCCTCGCCCATTTCCTTCCCTCCCTCACCGTCAATCTCTTTATCAAGCTGCATTGGTTGATTGCCAGCCTATGAAAGCTATTTGTTGTTATTTTTCAGCTCCTTTCTTACCATTTCATTTTCTTCCCTCTCATCTCTTGTTTTCCTCACATTATATTCTTTTCCTCTCAAAGTGTGTGTGTGTGTGTGTGTGTGTGTGTGTGTGTACGTGTGTCAAAGAGAGAGAGAGAGAGAGAGAGAGAGAGAGAGAGGGAGATTTGAGTTATATTGGTGAGCTGACATGGTAAACAAGCCTTGCCTATCCGTCTGTCTGTTTTCCAACAATGAGTCAGAGAGTCCGTCAGCTACACAATCAGTCAACCCGCGAGTCAGTGAATTATCCCACAGCTCCTAATGGTCCTTCCTCAATCCCACTCTCACACACACACACACACACACACACACACACACACACACACACACACAGCAGCCATCCTCTGTGTAATTTAAATGACTGTCAGGTCAGTGGCGAGAGCAGCACCTTGCCACGTTAAAAATGCCAGGCGGCTGCCATCGTCACCGCCAACAAGCTGCCCAAACTGTCACACACACACACACACACGCGCGGGCGCAGAGAGCTGTCAGCCACCGGTCACAATGCATTTACTTAGTGACAGAATTCTAATTAGTGGTCTGGCTGGTGTCACCTGACTTGGAAAGAGAGCGAGAGAGAGAGAGAGAGAGAGAGAGAGAGAGAGAGAGAGAGAGAGAGGAAGAGGGAGATTTGTATGGTGTAAGGGAGGGAGGCATTGTGGGGGGAAAAAAAAATGTGGACGAGTGAGATGGAAGGGTGAGGAGAGGTAGGGAGAGAAGGAGTGGCGGGTGGAGAACGGAGCTTGTCGCGGTGACACAGAGAGAGAGAGAGAGAGAGAGAGAGAGAGGGAGGCAGATGAAGTAAAGTGGGAGAGGAAAGAGACAGAGGTGATGATGTAAAACTGCAGGAAATGAAATGAAGAAAGTCAGATGAAAGAACACATCAGCGCTTGTCCTCCCCCCCCCCGCCTGCATTTACATAAAACGTAGCACATTACCTCCCACGAGTGACGAGCGATCCCAGTAGCTCCCAACTGCCCACTTGCCTAATTGTCACGTGGAATGAGGGTGCTAGAGTTTAACCGCGCACGGCCCCATGACGTGACTGCACCCTCCACCGTGACGTGCCATCAGGCAGAGGGGACGGCAGGAAGCCGTGAGTAGGGAGCAAAGATCACTGTGATTTACCCTCACTGGCTTTGATTGGTTTGCATCACCTCGGCTGTCTCTGATACTGTCGATACTGATGATACATAAGGTTTCAGTCTATATCCTAACGCAACGATGGATTGCTGGAACATGTTTCAAGTTCACTTCAAGTGTCCACCGACATTCCAATGCCAAGACTTTATTTCCATTGTGGTCCTGAATGGGATCGTGTTTTCCAACAGCATCAGTGAGGTCAGGCTCTGTTGGTGTTCCATTTCATCCCGAAATGTTTTTTGGAGGAAATTTTGGGGAATACATTTTTAATCAATTTCTTGCTGAGAGTTACATGAGAAGATTGATACCGCTCTGTTGAATATGGAGCTGGAGGAAGCAGCTGATTAGCTTAGCTTAGCATAAAGACAGAATACAGTTGGCCCTTGGCTTTGCGTGAAGGTAACAAAATCCAGCTACCTGCACATCTAAAGTGCATGAATTAACCCATAATACCACGTTTGTTAAATACGTACAACAAAATGTGGGGTTTTAAAAGGGGTTATACTGTAGAAGTCACTGCACACGTCCAAGAAAATGTTTTGCGTATAACCCCTCGTAAAACCACCATTGCATTTAATTCAAAGTTTGTCTTGCTCAAGGCAAATTTATGACAATATTACACAGTTCATTTGAGATCTAATTTTCAAAATGAATCAATGGTTTGCCAATGTCCTGTAACAGACCTTCCACGATATAAGATAAATGTAGATGCAGAGTATATGGACTATTGGCGCACATATGACTTTAAAGATGTTTGACAAGCTTCATGGGGAAAATAAATAGCTGGAAGGGTTTTAAAAATTGTACTTCACAATTAAGCCTTTGATGTTTACTGCGTGAATTTAAAGCAACTGCCAACCAAAAGTAGCTCCATAAGTCACTAAATCTAGCGAGAAAGTCGCAAAGTCGGCAACACGGAAGACTCTGGTGACGAGCAATTAGTGCACGGGCAGAAAATGCGCAGGCAGGTAAGTAACCCGTCCACTGGTAACATCCGAGCCAAATAAAATGATGGGATTATTACTTATTACAGTCCTGCGACAGCCACAGATACCTTTTTTTTTCCATTTAACTAATTTATTGTTGTCGTTACGTAATGAGAATTTCAACAAAAAATATCAAAAGTGTTACCAACCCTGTATTAGTTCTGTTTGGTGTGAAATATGTTATGATTAAGCACCAGCAACACGGTGCGCAGTAGCTCAGGATGGGACTTCAGTATCCTGCTCTTCCTGAATCTACCCTCTTGTGACCTTTGCTGATCTCAGCATCTCTTCTCCTCCACCCCGACTCCAGTTCCCCACTCCATCTCTCCACTCGACTGCCACTCTGCCTCTTCACTCGCTCTCCATGCTCCAGCTCTGCCGCCTACCTCGCAGTGGTTTTGTTCCCACTAGAGCTTCAAAACAGCCACGTTGTGGACCACTTAAATATTCATCAGATTTGAAGTCCTTAATTGTAATTGTCCAGTGTTGAAATGTTCTCACCTTAACGGCAGTCTTTATTTCAGTGCTCGTAGGAACTGGAGATCTTCTTCACCGGAATAAATAATAAATAATTCCCTTGGCATTACTTATCTTATAACTCTAGTCCGAAAAATCCGATTGAGAACAGTTTTGGCAGGTACTGGAAATGGACCCAGTTTAAAAAGCCGGAGCACAGGGGACACAAGAGGCTTTTAATCCCCTTGAAGAGTTCATCCAGGCCCTATTACCGAGCCTCTACAGTCGGGCTGTGGGGCTAGCTCTGACCCTGGAGGTCTAGAAGAGAAAAGAAGGCTCTGGGACTCAGTGAGCCCAGGATTGAGAGCTCTTCACGGGGTCAGGCAGCCAAGAGGTTCCCTCTCCGTCGTGTTCCCCACTCTGGTACTATTAACTGGCAGTGTGAAGAGGCACTTTGTTTCTCTGCTCTGCATTTGTCTCTCTCTGTCTGCTGGCCTGCCTGGCTAGTCGAGTCTATCCCTGGATGGTTGGGAGAGAGGGGTCCTTGGGACTCATCATATCCAGGATAAAGGGCTCTTCAAGGGGCAAGCAGATAGTGGAGTGCTCCCCTCTGTCTTAATCAACTTCCAGACCCTTTACACCTTCAGGCATTCTCAGCTGCCCTTATGTCAAGGACCGATATACAGATCCACATATCCGTTTGTAATCCTACAGGCCAATGTTTTATCGTCTTTGTTTCAGTATTATGTCTTTGTTATGCATTCTATTCCAGCGAATTTATGCATTAGGTTACATCCAAATTAACTGCGGCTCATTTTGCTGGGGGATCATCCGGGAGTCCTGCAGAGACCCCTGAAGGAGGGACCTTGGACCCCACTGTGAGGAATACTGTACTCTAGACATGCTTGACTACAAGATGTTTGGCAGCAGCATCGTGTATATTTTACTACGGAGGGAGGGACGACAGGGAATCTTGCAGATTCAATTGTGCAACCAATGTCAGCTGAAAACTTTCAACAACTTGGTCGGCTTCTTAACTGACGTCTTACTCAATGAAGGATGACTGCAAGCGCCATATTTAGTGTTAAACGTTTATTATCTTGGCCCTTTCCTGCAGCCAGGCACAACATTTGCCACACTGGCCCTGTAATTATTACCTCGATTATTTTTGTAAATTTTACAAGAAATTATCATTCCAGTGCTTTTACTTTAAAATATCACCTTTTATTTAATGTGTTACTTGGTGTTTGTTTGTAATTATGTATCCTCATTTTTATAAGTACATTTTAATCATTCACACTAAGTAATATCTACTAAACTACTGTATTGAATGCACTACCTGACACAACAAAGTAAAATGTACTTGGGTAATACCAATAAAACCTGGCAACCTATAGCGCTAACTCAGGGGGTGACGTCAGAGGAGATTTCGCGCTCCTTTCTTCAAGGAGACGACGGAACAGCAGAACCTGAACAAGGACGGCAGCGTTTCACCTGAGGAGAGGAACTTCATGGACGGGAGCCATTGGGGTAGGTTATATGTTTAATTAATACTCTACGTTGCTGTTGAGCCTTCGGTCAAGTCTGTGTTTGAGTTGTGAACACTGAAGAGTAGCGAACTGGTCAGTTTAGCGTGCTAGCTAGTTAGGCTATCATGCTAGCTAACTTGGGGCAGCATTACAGACATGGCTCACGGCGCTACATTTTGTGGACATGTTTTTGGTGGTTTTGGTCACGATTTTACAGGGTTCCCCCTTGAAAAGTTGTTGGCCTGGGGACACGGTGCTCGACCAGCTGCGCTCTGTCGATGAGGGGGAGGGGGAATTACTTCGGTTTTGTGAAGCCCACTTCTGCCACACAGGTGCTTTGCTGTGCTGCCACACACGCACAGCGCGCTTTCTCTCGGACATCCTCAAGTGCAGCCTGAGGAAAATGTGACAAGACAGGGGAATCATAGCTAAGCAGCAACAAGCACACTGGTCATGTGCTAAAAAATATCCCATACGTGGTGGAATTAGTGACTTTAGAGCGAGTCTAATACACTTAACATTATTTTGTGACATATTTTTACAGTAAGTTATATTTCTGTCATTAGTTTTAAACTGGTCTCTTATGTCTCTATCCAATGTGGTGTCCTTGATGATGAAGGCTTTGGGCATGAAACAAGGTGCCAGTACTGTGTTGAGTTAGTGTTGCATATCAACATGACCAGGCCTGCTGTGTATCTCAGTATTAACGTTATGTTGGCTTGTTTATGTGCTGTTTTTTTGTGTGGGGATAAAACATGCTATCAATATGAAGATTTAAGCCAAATTCAGATTTAATGTTGTGTGTTCATGTTTTAACATAATTTCTCTATATATTTCACAGAATATTAAAGGACGTTCACTCTCAGCAAGTTGACATCAACAGTTGACACAAGGTAAAATCAACTTAGTACTGTTATAGTTTAATTAACTTGACATACATTTGAAGTCATAGTTTGTGTTGCTGTGAATAGTACATTATACTGGGAGGACTACTGCATTAATTGTTTTAGCAAGGTACCTCATCTTGATTATGTTTTTTATTGTCTTTTGTTTCAGATCAATGAGGAGTTCAGAAGAATAACCACAGTTCATCTGGAGCGAAACTTTTTGTCGAAATTGGACAATTGCACTTCCAACTTTCTGGAGATACTTGGGACAAAGGGCGGAGTTACAGGAACCAAGACCCATGCTGGAATCACCCAGCCTGGTAAAGTTTAGATATCTAATATTATATAAAATTATGTTGGGCTCATATACACTGAGAATAGATGCATAATGACGCATTTGAACACATTCAATATTTGTTTGTTTCCCCCACTATCGTCATTTTTTGAGAACACATCAGACTCGAAGATGTAAAAGTGAACATTAGTAAATTTGAATTTCAAAGAAGTCATTGAAGAGGACTATGCTCAACATGTCATGAAGATCCTTGTCATCCATGGAAATGCAACACAGAAAGGCTTCACTCCTGACAGTCGTGTTCGTCGTCGGAGGGAAAAGAGGTTCTTGATGACTGTCAAAGTGTGGCAAAGGCTTGCCTCCTGCTCATGGGCTTCATCTATGCGTATCCAAGTGTTGTCAAGCAATACCCATCGTTTCAAATTAAAAGTGTTTGTTAAATGACTAAACGTTTGTGTTCTTAAATTTCTTATTGGCAGCACTGATTTAGAAATGTTTTGTCTGGCAATGCCAACCAGATTATATATGTTGGTATTTGTGTGTGTCTGTCAGCAGTGACCTCTTTCACCAGTTAACAAGTAAAGCTGCTGTAGTTTAAATGAAGATGTTTTGTAGAAGCCTTATGTTAAGACAATTTTATTAAATTAACAGTAGCCCAGTTTAAAAAAAATGCAACATTCATATTTGAACAGTTGTGTAGAGTAGTAGTAGATAAAAGATATATTGTGTAAATATTACTTAATATTTCTCAATTGGAAAAGCTAGTTAAATATACATGAAACACCTAATTGAGTTTTACTGGGGTTTTGTAATTGGATGCAAAGGTAGCCTGAGTAAAGATTACTATCAAAGGCTAAGTACATTTTATGTCTAAGGAAGACATTTGCAAGTAAAAGTTACTTGAAAATTTTGGATAAAAAACAATTCTTACTAGTAAGTAAACTTAACTTGAGAATTCCTGAGTAAAAATTACTCGGAATTTCTGAGTGCAAATTGTTACCTAGCTTTTTTTCAAGTAAATGTCACTTCTTTTTTTTTTCAGTGCATGTTGTCCGTTCAATTGTCAAGGGAATTTCAAGTAAACCTTTGAAATGTCCCAGAAAAGATATGCGAGTTGGGACCGTTTCCATCAACTGGTTTAAAAACCTGGCAACAGCAAAGTTTCCTCAGAAGTTGGCACTATGTGCTACGCATGGCTGTACTCGGCCAGTAAAGTTTCAGAATTAGTTTCAGTTTGGCACGTTTTAATTGTTCTTTCACGTCAGCTACAATTCACCATGTTTCAAAGACTACCGTTCACACGTTTAGGCAAAGGTGTGTCTATATCACATTTAGGGCATAAGCTCTTATTCAACAAAAGCAAAAAACACCTAATTCAAGCATAAATTGTTAGTGCAATGGAGTTGGTTTTATCGAATTCTGACTTTTCCATACAGCTTTTCACATGTTATACTTCAAAATGTGCATAAGAAATTGAAAGATCTAAGATGGACTTTGCTTGAATCTGAACTGTGATATGGGGGTTGGGGTTAAAAGACTTGTTCGAGGGTGCCTCAGTGGTGGTAATAGTGGGAATCAAACCAGCTTCCAGTCACAAGCTTCTTTCGGTATGTTTCATCTGTGTGTTTCTCTGCTCGTTTCTTTTGTCTTTAAGTTGATTCCTTTGCTTTTATGTTCCATCACAGCATTTCATCTCCTGTCATCAAGTACATAATGGTGCTTTTATAAATATAGAAGATGTAGAAGCTTCCACGTGTACCAGGAGGAACCTTTTCGACCTATTTTAACTGTCACTCATTCATCAATTTACACCAAACAAACCCGATGCATCATCTGCATAACCATAAAGGGCATGGGGGGAAGATTTATGCTAATTGGTTAACATTTCTATCAAGGCCTTGTCAATATAATGATCAGGCAAATGTTGCCACTTGGTCTCATGTGCTTCAGTGTGCTTGGACGGAAAATGAATGCAGCTTCTTTTTTTTTTTTTTTTTTTTTTTTAAGATGGGTGTGTTGCGCACTGTGGGTTCTGATTCAGTTCTGGACCAAAGAACATAGGTCTAGGATCCAGGATCAGAATACCACCACAAACCAGGCCTGGATCGGTGGCAGAAAATCAATGGGTAGGAGAAAGTTATGTCATAATGTATATCAAATGTTGTCAAACCAAATAAGTCATCATTGTTAATTATCAATACGGATTTGCAAGTATTCTCTGTTGCAAATAAACTAATTGAACTATAAAAGTTTGGCAAAGCAAAGGGAGGGGAAAGGATGATTTGGGGTGAAGCACAACTTGCCACTTCTGACGCTAGCACAACACATCATCATCATCATATCTCCTCTGGCACTCACACATTCCCCTCAATCTACCCACCGATCAGCTGTTGGCCTTTCGCCTTTCACATCAACAGACATGCCCTCACATACGTTTATCCTGTGTGTGTGTGTGTGTGTGTAGTTATGAGACAGGGTGATTGCCATTACGTGTCCGACAGAGGTCAGCCAACCCGCATCTACACACACACTACTACTAAAAGTGATCCATATTGTTGTCATTGTGTGGAAGAGGGGAGGGGAACAGGAGGAGGAAAAGAGCAAAGGGGAAATAACGGCCTATTTTTTGTCTTACTTGTTTGAAATTTAAGAATTCTTAGAACGTTTCAAGAAAGCAAACTATTCCTCTTCAGATGGGAGAAGGAGTTCAGTGATGGAGTCCGACCTCAAAAATGTCGCGTTGTCAATACTTTGGCCAAAATACCTGCAAAACTAATTACAAAGCAAAGATAAGCACAGTAGCACGCTAAACTATTCTGGTGATTACGGTAAACACTACATCTGCTAACAGCATGTTAGCGTTGATGCTGGGTGCATGTTGCCATGCCAGCATTAGGCTAAAGTACAGCCAGAGGAAGTACATTGTATGCTGTCAACTGATGTCCTCACACTTGAGTTTATGACATTTCTTTGATAGTGAACTTTAAAGTTGCAACCAACATTATTTTGTAAAATAGCGCCCCTGCTGGAGCATCAGTAACAGCTAAGGTGGACAGTGGTACTGCAGCAGGGAAAAGGCTTCCAAAACAAACAAAAAACCCAAAACCATAATAACGTGCTGTGAGAAGTTATAAATTATAAGTTATAAAAGAAAGGCTGCTGAAATCAAGAAGATATCACAGCAACTGTAGATGTATTATGTGTTTGCTGAAATTACAGGAGATGCTTGGAGAGATTTAGGAAAAATGGTGAATCGGATTTTATCGGAACATTTGGCACCGCTTTTAATGTCAGGGTATTGCGATACCTTTCTAGTGACGGTATACCGTGCAACACTGGAGAGGGGTTATATATCAGAAAAGACCCAGACAGAAGAAGTCCGTGTTACTTTGTAACCCCTGTGCGGCCTCTATGGCCTTCGTTTTCACTGTGCACTGACACAGCAGCACAACATTATTAGAATTGAGTGTGTGTGTGTGTGTGTGTGTGTGTGTGTGTGTTGTAATTAGAGTCATGTCAGTGAGCAAATGTGCTTTGACCCAGGCCTCTGTCAGGCCACAACATACTGACGCCATTACACACACACACACTCACTCATTACCTCTATGCTGCATTTGGCCGCTTCACAATCACAGGAACCGTTGGCAATGCTTCCTCAAAGTTCCTTTTGGCCAAGTGGATGGATGGATGGATGGATGGTGTGTGTGTGTGCGCATGTGCGTGTGCGTGTGCGTGCGTGTGCGTGTGCGTGTGTGCGTGTGTGCGTGTGTGCGTGTGTGCGTGTGCGCGTGTGCGCGTGTGCGCGTGTGCATTCATGGTGCAGGGTGGGAATGTCTGAGGGCAGCCGTGACACATATTACATTCCCTCATTCCTCCGCCGTCCTTTGTCAAACTCAAATGTGGTACATTGACAGGTTGGTTTTTTAGGTAAATCTTACCAGAGCAGTTACAGTACACACATATGTTGACTCTGCGCGTGGTATTTTAACATAATAAATCATTACCATCACAGTGGCCCTCAAGCGATCACATTGGTTCATTTCTCTTTAGTCCTTTACTGCTCTTCCCTCTTTTATTTCCCTTTGCTCATCATCCCTCCATTTCCTCTTTCATCCCTTCTTATCCTTTTTTTTCACTATTATCTATCTTTCCACTCTTTTTTATTTTTGCTCTCTCTACCTCAACACGCTCTATCCCATTTTCCCCTCCCTTGTACTCCATCTCCGGGCTTAGAGCAGTCATGGCGCTTAAGGGAAAACACTCAGGTAGGCAAAGCAAATGTCAGAGCAAATGGTTGCTCCCCCAGGAGGGATACAAGAGGAAACCTTCTTTTCTTTTTCATTTTATTATTTATAAATCTACTATATTCCACCAACTCACACTCTGTCAGAAAGGGTCCCAAACAAAAGGTACCACTGCACAGTACAGTAATACTGCACGGGCTTTGTACATGTAAGGATATAGTTCAGGAGATATTATATGTTATTATGTTATATTTTTTGCTCAAATGCCATTATCGTAATACAGATTAAATGTAAAGATCGGCTGTTCTGGCGAAAAACATTTGCTGACAAGCAAACTAATACCATTTGTGCATTTTTATTTGTGATTTAATCATTTATGGTCTTGTGTTTCTCCCATGCATCACACTTTAGAATTGTGTCAACACATGTTGTAAGTCATAACAAAGGTCCATGAACATTACATTGAAAATCTGCTCCTTATAAAGTGATGATGTACAAAACAAAAATGCAGAAAAAGGGTAAAACTTTCCAAGAAAGTTGAAGAACTACATTCTCAGTGATGACACAGTAGTGCATCTGTTTGACATCCTAGACAAACTTGAGTCAGCAAGGTTTTCAACGCTGACCAATCAGGAAAACAATCATTGCTATGACACTACCGTTTAATGTTATTTGTTCGGAAATTGGATGAATGAAGATAAAAAAAACAACAACTTTGAACGTCAACTTTTATCCATCTTCCAATTTGGATCAATCTTTACGTTGAGCTTTACAGCTCAAGCATACTTCAGCCGCGTCATTTCGTGCCTGTGTCACACACCGAACACGTAATACAGAAGAAGTAGTTCGTTTTGGGAAAGTGCTGATCATGGGAGCGACGTTGACCAATTTGCGGGCTGGAATTTGCGAGAGTTGACGCTTAAGACGTATCCTGACAAAATGAAGCGCGCCAACCCACAACGACGGGTGTCACGATGCTACTGCTGGGTGTTCACCTTTGGTCTTGTTTTCGCAACGCTTCACACCAATTGGCGTAGCGAAAGATGACGTAAAAACTTCTAGTTACGATAACGTTGGAACATTTGATATAATATCTCTCTCTCCGATGGCTCACAGAGGGGTCCGTACTTGTTGAAACAGTTGTTCTCACTCGTGAGGCAACATCATTAATGGTCCATGCGCAACTGCCAGCTATCATAATATCACGATCCATAACTACAGACACTGGGAAAAAGAAGAGGAGGGAGGGAGGGAGAGAGGTGCAGGGGGACGTAACGCCAGTGGGCCACAGTGAATCACACTTGCGGCTCTCCACTCTCCCCGGCTCTATTCATCTGGGGGTGATGTAGGACGGCGCGCTTCCTATGAATTATAGAAATGAGCCCATAATAAAGCGATAAATATATTTCTCAAGGAGAGCCGCCGAGGCATTAGCTGAGACATTAGCATATAGGTTGCGTCCGCTCTCTATCTAACGCAGTGATTAACTAACGGCGCGCGCGCGCGTGTGTGTGTGTGTGTGTCTACGGGTCTTAAGGCACGATGCGTGCGCAGTGAGATGAGGAGGGTAAGAATGTGTAAAGTGGTGATTTTGAAAGTGTATGTGTGTGTGTGTTTAAATTAAGAAGGGGTGATTGCAATGATGAGCATTCACGCACGATTGCGTGGACATTTATAAGTGTATGTGTATTATACACAGTACGAGTATGTGTGTGTGGTATGTACAGTATGTTGCACTTGTTGTATTTGTATGATATGTGAATGTTTTTTTGTGAACACAAGTGTGAAGAATGTATGTAATGGACACTCACATTTGTATGTATTTCTACGTAAATGTATATATGTGCTGCCCTTGTGAGTTAATGGGTAAATACATGTACACGCATACATGCAGGGCAGGGAAAAGTCTCTCCCCCTTCACAGACACTTGGTCCCATTTAAATATGGAATTAAGTCTTGTTCCCTCGACGTGAAGGGGAAACATATTTATCCCCGATAACGATGCAAATAACATATTTTCACCTGGTTAACAATATAAACCACTGGGAAAAATCTTATGAGTTTTTTTCTTTTTCCTCCAAGTCCAGTAAATAAAATGGCCTCATTAGCATACAGGATGTGGTGACTATGGTATGAATAACACTTAACTCCTGCGTCGGGTGTCATCATTTACAGCTCAATGCAATGACTGCCAAACACCTTCATTATGTTGTGTTATGGTGTGCGAGTGTGTGGGAAGATATATATGCATGCATAGGCTGTGATTATTGTGCTTGTGTGTGTCAGTAATGCTCCGTTTCTCCCTTAAATAATTCCGCTACTTAGTGAAAGAGGAGCAATAATGAATTGCAATGTTTCTCAGGCCCTCTGCAGGAAATATGTGACTTTGAGTTATCTTCCCCTGCACCAGTAATAACGATAAATCACGGTGTTTCCTATATTATATTCTCTCTGCTTTTTGGCTAACTGTTAGTGGAGCTTTCTAGAGTCTCAGAGGGAAGAAAAACACATGTTTTATTTATTATATTTCACTTTTAAAGCTGCAGTAATCAATATTTCATATTATCACAGATTATGATGTGTAATGTAAGAGGGCCCACAGAGAGTTATCGCCTGACTCTACACTTTTCTCACTGCTCTCATCAACCGTTTTCGGGTAAAATGCCTCTGATAAAGCCACAGAATGCTGCCGATTCAGACGGCTAACGTTAGCGACTGATCATAGTGGAGCGTTTAGCAGCTAGAGAGCCTCAGATCTCCCTCAGGAGGTAGCGTCTATTGGGCTTACATTCATCAGGTGAACAGACACGACTCCAAATAAATGCTGATGTCGCTCCGTGTCTGCTGGATGTGTAAATAAGTAACTACATTCATGATGAAGATAACAATTCATTTGCCCAAAGTAAACATAAAAAAAACGTGTCGGATTCATTTTATAAATATTTTATTGTCATGGTGCCGCTGCCTCTTGACAAAGCGCTCCGGAATGCTTTCGCTTTGTTCGTACATAGCACTTGTAATGCCAATATAAGCCAGTTCCAGTTTGCAGAGATTGGGCACTGCATTGTTGGGTCTCTGTCTAAAATGCTTCCACACTTCAGAGGATCGTGGGTTTTTGCTAGCTGCAGCAATCCATGCTTTGACCGGGTGCATCCATTCTTGCGACGCACATTGATTACGTCTAATGCGTCAACGAATCTCCCCAGCCGTAATGCCATAATAACTCTATAAAAAGGTGATATGTCTCTGATATAATATTATGTGTTCATGAGTGAAAGTACAGTGACAAGAGGGAAAAGGGGAGCGAGATTGGGGACAGTAAAAAGATCTGGAGTTCCTGAGTATTGAGACAACAAAAGAAGACACGATCGTACTGCTAATGTCTGTAGAGTCAGTAGGGATGTTCCTAATGACTCATTTACCCGACGTTGAAACGTCCGTGTAGAACCATTTGAAAACAATAATCACAATATTTAATGACAAAATTGCATTTTAAATGCCGCTGAAATCAATATGTAGAATTTGTCCGTTCCGGTCGCCCAGTTAGGAATGCGCCTCAGGAACCCGGCGTATGGTGTAATATTTGATACCCAGTGAGTTTTTCCGTTGAATAGACGTTGAAAAGACGTCTACGCCCAACGTTGAAAAGATGTTCAGAATTGGTTCAAAAGTGAAAGTTTTTTCGC
>NW_022280045.1:522816-525620 GCF_004355925.1 Anarrhichthys ocellatus | reverse complement strand
GTGTGTGTGTGTGTGTGTGTGTGTGTGTGTGTGTGTGTGTGTGTGTGCCTCACCCTTCTGGCTCTGCTGATGTGAATACCAGTTTGACAACTGCCACCCTGAGATGATTGACACATCTGGGGTCAAACAGGACAGACCACACACACACACACACACACACACACACACAAACACACATACGTAATCAAATATTCACTCTGGACAGGATGCCAGCTTTCTGAAGCACTTTTTCATGCCGAGTCTTTGGCATGATCCAGCTGTCAAATCTCCACTGGTGGGAGCAAACCGACGATGACGTGAGTCAAATATCGACGCTTCATTTCTTCTTTTGTCTTTGCGACGGATTGGAAAGGCCGAGGCGGTCGCTATGACTATTTAAAAAAAAAGAAGGTAATAACATTGTTAAAGCCACAGGCTGCAACAGATGCACAGCAGCTTTCTTCCTTTTTGGTCGGGTGTTCACAAGGAGCAGCAGCAGCTGGCATGTTGACACCCACACGGCACGCAATCTGTGGCGCACACTCTCAGCCAGCTGGCCTCTTAGCAGCCTGCAAAGGCCGAGTAACTACCTGGTCGATTCCATCGCTTCTAAACAGTCTGAGCTGATGGTAATGCGGACACATAATCATCACATCAGAACCTATTTACACATCCAATATTTACTATCTAGTGCTCCTGCAGCTAAATGATCCACTGTGTTTGCCAGCTAGCCGCTGATTTAATCCACTTGGTGCTGGGCTGCTGGTTTACAGTGGGTTTATCGGAGCTTTTTTGCTGTAAACAGCTGTCTGCTGCAGCTGGAGACGGTGCTGATGGGACCAAAACAGACAAGCTGCAGTTGAGCTTAAAGAGGCTAAAATGTATTGAAGCTTAGAGGAGCTGCAGAATTGGATGATAAGTCTCAGTTTATCTTTATTCTGAGCCCAATTAATTTACATTACATTACATATGTTTGATCCACTAAAGGAAAATTTTTTTATTATTATTCATTACTTAGTAACGCTGCGGTTTGTGCAACATATTTGGGAGAAACATTCCGTGACCCGACGTATAACGGTACAGTGATGTTGTTTATTTCAAATATAAATGAAACAGTATACATAGGATGATAATGTATTCCTATTATTATGATCGAAGAAAACAAAAAACTCAGTTTTAGAAAGCGAAAAGAAACTTTTTGCAGAGATCTGAAGTTGCGACAACTCATGTGAGGGATATTTCTAAGATATCTGCATGACTGACACCTTGTGCTTACTGACAAATGTCACCATAAACCACAAAAACCTACCTCGATCATCATGCCATCTTTGATGAGGACCAAAGTTACTGGATATCTAAGCCCAGTTTCTTCTTCTCTCTTACTATCCGTTGAACAAAGCCCAGTTGCTGCTCTCTTGTGAGTGGACCCGCTGTGACTTTCACATGCATTAAAAGTGAACATCATGCAGAGTAGCCGCTCTTGTTTAATGGCCCATCGCCTTAAACATGGGCCCACTATGACACCATATCTGAGTTAAATCACACTATTTATGACTCAATTTCTAACACTAATGCACAGAGGCACATCAACTCAACCAGCATTCCTGACTGGGTCTCAGGTTGCCTCACATTATGACCGACTGTTGCTACCCAACAGATGCAGTTATTCACTGTGGAAATATCCACATCACGATTTGTGTGACGTCATTTGACATCCTAAAACCTGCAATAACTGATTTTTGTGGACATTTGTCACTGCAAGAGACCCCTTTCACGTTGTTGTTGTTGTCACATCATTATTCGATACATTACTGTAGAAATTATACATGCACTGTTTCTTGTCCAATTCAGATTTTTGATTGAGATTTTCTTTCTAAGAACAGTTATTGACAGCAAGGCTCCAGGACGTTTTCACCATCGTCCTGAAAAAATAATTTCAACCATCCCAAAGTCAGTGTAACTATCAAACATTCTCCTAAAAAGGTGTTTTTCATTTGTTATCATCATGTATAGTGGTTATTTGCATAGCAATGCACTGTTCGAATGATTAGAAAATAAATGATTGTAATTTGACTCTAAATACTATCTAAAAATCGAAAAGATCTTGGCATTAGTCATTTTAATGATGTATTACAAGTTGCTTGGAGCTCGGGTTAGGAGGTCATAATTCTGTTTCGTATATTCGGTGGAAACATCTCAAACAAATGGATGTATTCAAGTTTCTCACCAAAAACTACATTTCAGAAGATTACATTTGAACACATCACGATAGCCATATAATTTACCTTCGCTCAATATCGTGTGTGTGTGTGTGTGTGTGTGTGTGTGTGTGTTTGTGTGTGCCGTTAATCTCTGTGCCGCTGTTCGCTGACGTATTATTATTATAAAAATCATTTATTTTAATTTCCACTCAGGACGCAGTTATAGATGGAGATGTTTTTATTTTCGATTGATTGATTGAACGGAGAAAGACCACGTGGTAGACATGAGAAGGGAGGAAACCATACTGACGGAAAGAAAGAGAGACAAGGTGAAAGAAAGACAGAGGTTGTCATAAGAAACAGAACGAGTAATAGAGAGAGAGTGACAGAGAGAAAGATATCGAGGGACGCTGAGAGAGAGAGAGAGAGAGAGAGAGAGAGAGAGAGAGAGAGAAAGAGAGAGAGAGAGGTGCCTTTGGGCAGTACTTTCACCTCCACTGACATTTAACTAAAAACCAATCTCCATGTCTGCCATCTACAGCCCCTCACCTCAGGGCTAGAGGGTTGGAGAGGGCTCTGTGTGTGTGTGTGTGTGTGTGTGTGTGTGTGTGTGTGTGTGTGTGT